>NC_142869.1:159470131-159785526 GCF_051225735.1 Oryctolagus cuniculus
CACACCTCACCAAAAAAGAAACAGACTGAAAGTGAAAGGATAGAAAAAGATATTCCATGCTAACAGAAAGAAAAAAGAGCAAGAGTAGCCATCCTAATAGCAGACAAGCAGACTTTAACACAAAAATATTAAAAGAGACAAAGAAGGGCATTATGTAACGATTAAATGATCAATTCAAAAGTAAGAAGTGACTGTGGTAATATATATGCACCCAGTGACAGGGCACCTGGCTATTTAAAAGAAATGTTAATGGATCTAAGAAGACCTAGACTCCAACACAAAAACAATGGGAGACTTCAACACTTTCATCAATGGACAGCTCAACTAGACAAAAAAACATTAACAAACAATAGATCTAATCAACATCATGGACCTTTCAAATGAACCTGATTGATATCTACAGGACATTTCATCCCACAGCTGCAGAATACACATTCTTTTCATCAATGAATGGAACTTTCTCTAGGATACTGAATATGCTAGGCCATAAAGCAAGTGTCAACAAATTCCAAAACAGTGAAATCATACCATTGTCTTTTCTGACTACAATGGAATGAAGCTGGAAATTAACAACTTAAGAAATTCTAGAAAATATGCAAACACATGGATACTGAACAACAGCTCCTGAATGAACAGTGAGTCAAAGAAATAAAAAAAAATCCTAGAAATGAATGAAAATGTCAAAACACATACCAAAAGTTATGGGATACAGCAAAAGCGGTGTTAAGAGGAAATTTATAGCAATTAGCACCTACATCAAGAAATGTGAAAAACATCAAATAAATGATCCAACGATGCATCTCAATAACCTGGAAAAATAAGAATAAAGCAACCCAAAATTAATAGGAGGAAAGAAATAATAAAAATTAGAGAGAAAACAAACAAAATTGAAACAAAAACATTACAAAAGATCAGTGGAATGAAGAGCTGTTCTTTGAAAAAGTAAACAAAATTGATACACTATTGGCCCAACTAACTAAAAAAAGGGAGAAGATGCTGTGGGGAGCAACCCGGACTGGACTGAGTTACTGGAATTAAGACTTATTCTATGCATCTGCTCTCCCACAATATGGCGCTGGGAGAGGAGAAAACAGCTTCTACGCAGCTGCCTCTTGCCAACTTGAGTGATGACCTCCAGGAGCTGATCCTGCTCCTGATTGGAGGACAGCAGCGTACTCGGCGTGTGGGCAGCCGAGTTGGGATTGGTGGAAGAGGACTATAAAGGAGGAGAGAGACAACATGCACCAGGAACATCTAACAGGAACATCTAAGGGGAACACCTGTGCAGCCCCCAAGAGAGCCAGCCGGCGGTATGCCACTCCCCCACGGAAGTGGGGAAAGTGGCTAGGGGGAACCGCCCTTCCACGGAGGTGGAAGGGTCGGTAGCCAACCCGGGAAGAACCAGCAGCAAACCCGGGGAGGGCCGAGCAGACGAAAGAACAGCACAGGGTCCTGTGTCGTTCCTCCACGAATACGGGGAGCGACAGATACAAATTAATAAAACCAAAGATGAAAAGGGAGATGTTACAATGGGTTCCACACAAATAAAAAAATCAGGAATTACAACAAACAGATATATGCCAACAAATTAGAAAATCTAGACGAAATGGGTAGATTTCTCAACATAGACAATCAGCTAAAAACAAGTCATTAATATCTCAGAATCCTAATTAGACCAAAAACTGAGACAGAGATTGAATCAGTAATAAAGACTCTCCCAGCATAGAAAAGCTAGAGCTGGATGGCTTCACTGCTGAATTCTACCAATCTTTTAGAGAACTAATTCAAATTCTTCTCATATTACTAAAAACAATTGAAATGGAGGGGATCCTCCCAAATGCCTTCAGGGGAAGCATCACTTTAATTCCAAAACCAGAAAAGATACAACAAAGAAAAAGAACTATAGACTGATATTCCTGATGAGCATGAATGCAAAAATCTCAACAAAACACTAGCTAATCAAATCCAATATATCAGAAAGATCATTCACCAGGATCAAGTGGGGTTCAGCCATGGTATGCCAGGATGGTTCAACATATGCAATTCAATAAATGTCATACATCACATTGAAGAATAAAGTACAAATGCTTATCTCAATAGACACAGAGAACTCAATTAATAAAATACAACATCCTTTAATGATAAAACATTAAGAAAATTCAGTATACAAGAATATTCCTCAAAACAATGAAAGCAATATGGCAACCATAAAACAACACCGGATTTAGTAGAGAAAACCTGGAAGTATTTCCAACTAGACAAGGATACTCACTTTATAACTGCTGTTCAATATAGTACTGGAAGTTTTAGCCAGAGCCATAAACTAAGACAAAGAAATCAAATGGATACAAATTGAATGGAGGAAGTCAAATTATCACAGTGTGTAGATGACATGATCCTATATACAGGGGAGCCAAAAGACTCCACTAAGAGACTATTGGAACTCATAAGAGAGTTTGGTAAAGCTGCAGGATATAAAATCAACACACAAAAAATAACCATTTATATAGACAGACAATGCCATGGCTGAGATAGAACGTACAAGATCAATATCATTCACGATAGCTACCAAAAAAGCTTAAATACCTTGGATAAATTTAATCAATGATGTGAAAGACCTCTACAATGAAAATTACAAAAGAAGGAAATAAAAGGAGACACAAAAAATGGAAAAATTTCTATTTCATTGATTAGAAGAATTAGTATCATCAAATGTTCATACTACTCAAAGCAATTTTCAGATTAAATTGATTCCAATCAAAATACCAATGACATTCTTCTCAGATTAAGAAAAAATGCTAAAATTGATATGGAAACACAGGATATCCCAAATAACTAAAACAATCTTAAATAACAAAAACAAAGCCAGAGGCATCACAATATCAAATTTTAAGACACACTACAGAGTAGTTACAAACAAAACAGTTTGGTACCTGCGCAAAAACATACATGTTGACTAATGGAACAGAATAGATAGCCCAGAAATTAATCCATGGAGCTACAACTAACTAAACTTTGACAAAGCAGCTAAACTCAATCCCTGAAGAAAGTACAATCTCTTCAACAAATGGTGATGGGAAAATTGGATCTACACATGCAGACATATTAAACAAGACCCCTTCCATACCTTATACAAAAAACCAACTCACAATGGATAGGGATATAAATCTACAACCCAGTACCATCAAATGACTATAGGAAAATGTCAGGGAAACTCTCTAAGATGTTGATATTGCAAAAGACTTCTTGTAAAAGACTTTAGAAGCCCAGGCAATGAAAACAAAAATAGACAAATGGGATTACATCAAGCTTTGAGAAGCTTCTGCACTGCAAAGGAAACACTCAGCAAAGTGAAGAGGCAACAGACACAATGGGAGAAAATATTTGCAAACTATGTAAAATGATAAAGGATCGATATCCAGAATCTATAATGAGTTCAAGAAACTCAACAATAACAAAACAATAATCTAGATAAGAAATGGGCTAAGGACATGAGCACACATTTTTCAAAGGTCAAAATACAAATGGCCAACAGACATAGGAAAAAATGCTCAGGATCACTAGCCTTGGTCTAGTGATGCTAAGAGCTGGTGAGACTTTTAGGTGGCAGAGCCCAGGGGGAGGTGATTGGATCATTAAGGATGATGCCATGTGAAGAAATTTATACGGTTCTCATGGGACTCAGATTATTTCTTATAAAAGGGAAAGACTGGCCTTTCTTCAGTTTTCCTGGCTTCTGATTTACCATGTTACCACTCTTGCATATGTTTCCCTTTATGATGTCATCTGCCATAGGACTTTACCTAGAGGCCAAACTGTTGCACCCACACAATTTTGGACTTTCAGCTATCAGAATTATGAATTAAACAAACCTATTTCTTATAAGTTACCCAGCCTCAGGAATTTTATTATAGCAATGTAAAACATTAATACAAGCAATACCCAAAAACCATCTTCCTAGCACAGAACGACTCTTTCCATACACAAGATCTTTCTGCATCTCTGTTCTACCTCCACCAACTTACCAAAGTATTTTCCAAACAATGAAAACAAAAACTTCCTCACTGGAATTCTTGTGAACAAGATTTCCTTATCTCACCTTCTTTGAGCAAGATTCACATAAAGTCCACTGAGGGTACTAATACTTCATGAGAAAGGGTAACAATTATGAGTAGACTCTTGGGTTACTTTTATATGTTGGGGTTTGATCTACTTAGGAGCTGTCTCCATATGAGTTTAGGAGGAAAAAAGCTTACAGACATTGCTAGACAAGCAGCACTAGGTGGGGAGGTGTTCTGAGCTTAAAAAAAAATAGACATTATGTAAGTATTTGCAACGATTAAATTTAAAATAGCTTACATGAAATAGAAAGTGGCAATGATAGCACAAGTTAGAAATCTACAGAAGGTCAAGCCACAAATAAAGAGAGGTTCCCCCCCATCCTCTCCCCAGTTCCTTCAAACATGTGTGTTATTCTGGGAAAAGGCTACTCTATCTGATGTCATTAACAATCAGACATATAAGTAACAGTTCCCAGTGACAAAGCTGGAAGCAAGACAAAGCAACTTGCTAAGAGAATATGTTTAATTTGAAATATAACACTGGGGAAATATGAATATTATGGCTTCTATAAAGTAGACTCATCTTTCCTAGAGTTAAGATATGCATTAATCTAAAATGATAGTATCTAATTATATAATTTATTGATGATAATTGGAATATAAAATTATACCACTCTTATTTCTGTACCTTATTTTCCCCCATGCCTTCCTTCACAAGCATTCATTGATATTCTGTCGAAAGCAATGTGCTAAAATAGGAGGTGCAGAGACAAAAGTCAGCTTCAGTCATAAGAAATTCAGAATCTAGGAATTATTCAGACATCTAAACAGATATAATAAGGGTTGACCACTAAAAACAAAGAGTTGAGATAGAGTCTAATGAGGGCATATAATACAGGCTAACGACAGAACATCAGTTCCTTTCTGGAAGAAGTCATCTATGCTTGTTTTAAAGGGTGAGAAAGGAAGGAGAGAAGATTCCATGTAGAGGGAAAATCAGTTGCAAAAGCATCAAGGGTGCACAGTATTTCTGGGCACAAGCAGATAACTGATCATGGCTGGAGCAGTGTGGATGTGAATGTGCACTGAGAGATGACAGTGCGACAACAGTGTCATGTGCTTGGTGTGCAGAGGCAACATCACAAAAATACTTGTTCCCTGAGGGCAATGGGGAGGGACAAGATCAGAATTTTGTTTATGGATGTGAGAGAAGTGAATTAAGTGACTCTATAAGTAATAACCTAATTTGGAAACATAAAGTTATCCAGATGAGAAGGAAAATCAGATTCAATTAAATCAGTTTCAAGTTCACATACACACAAGGCAAGGCAAGGCAAAGAGGATGCCAGGCAAGACAGAGAGGAATTGCCCCAAATCAGTTCCCCAGAAGTCACATCCTTTCATGCTCCAGGAAAATCACAAGGCATTCCAACAGGCCTCACGTTAGCTGTGGTCTTTTCCTAAAAAACCCTATGCAAGGGCACAAGGGCACAACAGCAGAGCTATTTCCAGTAAAGATTTAAGGAGCTGTTAAACAGTAATAGAACAGGCCAGCACCGTGGCTCACTAGGTTAATCCTCTGCCAGTGGCGCCGGCACCCTGGGTTCTAGTCCCGGTTGGTGCACCGGATTCTGTCCCGGTTGCTCCTCTTCCAGTCCAGCTCTCTGCTGTGGCCCAGGAGTGCAGTGGAGGATGGCCCAGGTCCTTGGGCCCTGCACCCACATGGGAGACCAGGAGGCAGCACCTGGCTCCTAGCTTTGGATTGGCACAACGGCCACTTGCAGAGTGAACCAACGGAAAAAGGAAGACCTTTCTCTCTGTCTGTCTCTCTATCACTGTCTAACTCTGCCTGTCAAAAAAAAAAACAGTAATAGAATAAATAGGTTGTTGGTTAGATGGGGAAATCAAAAATAACATACAGTCTAAAGCAAATGAGTAGATGGGGAAGCATCCATAGAGATAGATTGCATGTATGCTGCAGGATAGGATCAGCTTGTGAGTGAGTGGGGCAAGGGAAGGTGAGAAGACTTAGGGTATCCATGTCAACGTGTACTCTTAAGATATTTGTAGAGCAATGACAGTAGGCAATTGGACACATGATTTGGAAACTCCTAAAATAATCTAGCTCTGGAACTGCAGAGTTACAGGATACAGGTAGCAGTTAACACCACCAGTAAACATACATCAACTAAGAGAACATACAAATTAGGAGAAAGGCATTTAGAAAATTAAAAATAAACAGTTGTTAAATAGTAATAACAATCATGGATTAGAAACAATACTGGCTGGGGCTAGCACTGTAGAGTGGCAGGTAAAGCAGTCTGCAGTTCTGGCATCCCATATATGCACTGGTTTGAGTCCTGGATGCTCCACTTCTGATCCAGAGAGAGCTATGGCCTGAGAAAACAGTAGAATATGGCCCAAATCCTTGGGCCCCTGAACCTGTGTGGGAGACCTGGAAGAAGCTCCTAACTCCTGGCTTCAGATCAGCCCAGCTTCAGCCACTGTGGCCACTTAGGGAGTGAACCAGCAGATGGAAGACTTTCTCTCTCTCTCTCTCTCTCTCTCCCTCCCTCCCTCCTGACTCCCTGTAACTCTGCCTTTCAAATAAATTAAAAGAAAATCTTTTAAAAAGAAGAAAAAGAAGAAACAATACTGGCTAATATCTTGAAGAACTGTATTCCTCTTCTTCTTATGGTTGGATTGACTACTAATTGCTTGGAAAGATCAGGTTTAGAAAAGGAAATTGGTCACTATGGAAACAGGCTATTCAATATCAAATAGGCATGTTGACCACAAAAGGGTAATTACTTTATTCTTTACCTTAATTGCATGTTTTTGTGGGCTTCAATAATCATGTATCCTTTTGTGCAGAAATTTCCTGCCAGGTTATGATGCAGTAAGCCGAAGCAAACACACTAGTCTCCAGCTAACTTCCCCAGGTTGCTTACCATCAGGATATTTTGTGACTTTAACACTCCATACTTTCATCAGGGTGCAACTAATCTAATTATTTTGCTAGCCTAAATCTAAATGAACTGAGTCACAGGAAAATGTTTCCATCTTTTCCTTCATGGTCAAATCTGTTTAGTGAAGAACATGTCAAATTATGTTAGTTGTTAATCTGTATTCTAGGCTGCAGTTAAAATCCAAAGCATAGTGTATTCACAAGAAAAAATAAGAAAGAGAATTTAAAGAAATGTTTGTCAAAATGTGCAACAAAATTCATGGAAATTCTTATGCTTTATGATTGTTCCAACTTTTTAAACTAAGGACACATTCATATTTAAATAGTATTTATTTCACTGACCTTATCCAAAAAAGCTTGTATTGCCACTTCCTGGCTCGTCATAGAAGCATCGTATCTATGTCTCCCAATGGAAGCAATTAACTGGGTCTCTTTTTCCAGCAGTTCACATAAAGCAGCTTTCCTTTCAGCTCCAGTGAAAGACTGGTTAATGCGTTTAAGTTCTTTTTGCTTCCACACTAAAGGAATAACATGAAAGACTCTTGAGTTTCAAAAATCTCAAATCTTTACAGAGCATTTTTACCATCACAGTTTATTTTTGTACCATTTCAAACAATATACATTGATATAATCATCCATACTGTATACCTGATATGTGGAGACAAGATAGGATGAAACGGAAGCTAAAAGACATGAAGCAAGCAGTAAAAATAAAGTCAAGCAGATGAGCAAAAAGAAATCTGTTCAGATAGCATCAAATTATGCCATCCAGTCAACATGTATACTCACCAGCACTAAAAAAAAAAATATGGGTTGGGTTTTGTGGTAGCCATAAACATGCACTACTCAGATTCCCCTTCAAGAGAGCACCTGCCACAAGGAGTACTTGTAGCTGACAATTCCAATACTTTGGATCTGTGGCAGTGTTGGAACAGAGGCCACACTCTGCCCACAAAGCTCTCAATCAATTACAGCAAACCAGGAGGGAATCAGGGCCTGCCTTGTGTCTGCCCCAAAATAGTTTTCTGTGATCAATCACATAAGTGCTGATTGATGAGATGGCTTAGATTTCATCAGGCTATATTAGTTTGAGATTCGCCAAACCCCATTCTTTTTTCCTTTCCTCTCTCAGGGTCTACAGGTTTTAAACTTATTTCCAATCTGAAGACCTGCTACTACCTCACCCTTTGTCTTTCATGTCTAACTCTACCTTGCTATCTCCTTCCTTGTATACCCAAAATGATACAGTTTTGTGTAGAACTATTGACTTTGTTTCCTTCATTCAATTACGTTCCATTTTCCATTTCTTCACAAAGTCCTACATTAAAGCAGTAAACATATAATTACATTCACTCTTTTTTTAAAAAAAAATTATTTATTTTAAAGGCAGAGTTACAGAAAGAGAGACAGGCAGACAGACAAAAAGAGATCTATCCACTGGTTCACTCCTCAAACATCTATAGCAGCTGGCTGGGCCAGGCCAAAGCCAAGAATCAGGAGTTTCATCTAGGTCTCCCATAGGGATGCAGGTGCCCAAGGACTTGGGCCATTTCTGCTGTTGTCTCAGGCATATTAGTAGGGAACTGGATCAGAAGTGGAGCAGCCAGGACACAAACCGGTGCTCATATGGGTTGCCAGTGTCACATGCAGCAGCTTAACCCCCTAGGCCTCGTCTCTGGCCCCTATATTTACCTTTTTCAATTGTTATAATGTTTCTGACATGTTTAAGTATTGATTGCTAATGTTTCTGACATGTTTAAGTATTGATTGCTGTCAATACCGAAGACAAAACATAAAATGTCAAAAACTTTTAATAGATTCGCCTTATATAAAGAATACCATATCATATTCTCAAAATTAAGCTGTATCATAAAATATGGAATGCTACATATTACTCCAAACTTAAATGAATAAAACTTTTTGAGCTCAGATATATGCATCTTAACATGTGTTCCATTCAATTCTTTTTTTTTAACTTTTATTTAATGAATATAAATTTCCAAAGTACAGCTTATGGATTACAATGGCTTGCCCCCCATAACGTCCCTCCCACCCGCAACCCTCCCCTTTCCCTCTCCCTCCCCCCTTCCATTCACATCAAGATTCATTTTCAATTCTCTTTCTTTACAGAAGATCAATTTAGCATATACTAAGTAAAGATTTCAACCGTTTGTACCCATATAGAAACACAAAGTGAAAAATACTGTTTGAGTACTGGTTATACCATTAAATCACAATGTACAGCACGTTAAGGACAAAGATCCTACATGAGGAGTAAGTGCACAGTGACTCCTGTTGTTGACTTAACAAATTGACACCTCGCTCTTGTCATGAGTTGCCAAGGCTATGGAAGCCTCTTGAGTTCACCGACTCTGATCATATTTAGACAAGGTCGTAGTCAAAGTGGAAGTTCTCTCCTTCCTTCAGAGAAAGGTACCTCCTTCTATGAAGACCTGTGCTTTCCACTGGGATCTCACTCACAGAGATCTTTCATTTAGGTTTTAATTTTTTTGTTTTGTTTTTGTTTTTGTTTTTGTTTTTGTTTTTCCAGAGTGTCTTGGCTTTCCATGCCTGAAATACTCTCATGGGCTTTTCAGCTGGATCCGCATGCCTTAAGGGCTGATTCTGAGGCCAGAGTGCTGTTTAGGACATCTGCCATTCTATGGGTCTGCTGTGTATCTCACTTCCCATGTTGGATCGTTCTCTCCCTTTTTTATTCTATCAGCTAGTATTTGCAGACACTAGTCTTGTTTATGTGATCCCTTTGGCTCTTAGTCCTATCATTATGATCAATTGTGAACAGAAATTAATCCATTCAATTCTTATAAACAATTTTAGGAAGAAAATTATTTTTTAGCCCATATTTCAAAAGTAACTATCTTATCCACACTAACTGAAGCATGGGGTCACAAGTACTTTTAGAAATTAAATCCATCAGCCCCTTGTTTAACCTCCCAGCAGTTTGGACAGGTTCTATTTGCCCACTGTAGTCTTAGTAATTGTGTGGGAGGCAACAGAGTTAATTTTTTCTGACTAAATAACATTTTTTGAGTATCTGAATATAGCTGTTACACCCCACTTGTATTTTCTCTTCCACAGATGTAAACACTTCCATTTCTTAAACTTCAGACCATTTGATGTCACTTCCTTTTCAACCAAAGTTCCTCTAGTGTGGGGAGCAACTGGGAGCAACTCAGACTAGACTAAGTTACTGGAATTAAGACTTATTCTATGCATCTGCTCTCCCACAATATGGCGCTGGGAGAGGAGAAAACAGCTTCTACGCAGCTGCCTCTTGCCAACTTGAGTGATGACCTCCAGGAACTGATCCTGCTCCTGATTGGAGGAGAGCAGCGTACTCGGCGTGTGGGCAGCCGAGTTGGGATTGGTGGAAGAGGACTATAAAGGAGGAGAGAGACAACATGCACCAGGAACATCTAACGGGAACATCTAAGGGGAACACCTGTGCAGCCCCCGAGAGAGCCGGCCAGCGGTGTGCCGCTCCCCTGCGGAAGTGGGGAATGTGGCAGGGGGAACCGCCCTTCCACGGAGGTGGAAGGGACGGTAGCCAACCCGGGAAGAACCAGCAGCAAACCCGGGGAGGGCCGAGCAGACAAAAGAACAGCGCAGGGTCCTGTGTCGTTCCTCCACGAAGACGGGGAGCGACATAATGGTGCCGTGACTTGGATAGGGAAACCTAGGAGGGAAGAAACAGGAAGAAGTGGAAAATTACCAGAGAGAGAGACTAGCAAACAGCCTAGGGAAAAGCCAGACGAAAAAGGTGCCGGAAGAAGCTATTGAAAGCCTAGGCATAGACTCAGATACGGACTATGGGGGGAAGCTAGGAGAAATCTCTAAGGTCGAAAGTGAAAGTGAAAGCTAGAACAAACAGACTCGGATACAGACTGTGGGGAGAAGCCAGGAGAAATGAGGGAGGAATACTGTTGGAAGAAAACTTAGGGAAATATACCAGGTAGAGAAAAATGTTAGGGAAATTGAAGCTGCGGGGGGCAGGCCGAGGCGGAAACGTAAGCCAGTTTGGAATTCTTTAAGTCAGCCCGGGGAGCAAAAGGCGAAAATCTGGAACCAGAGGCAGAGACGTGGGCCGCCAGGTTGGAATCCGTCAGATTAGCCCGGGGAGCAAAGGACGGGAAGCCAGACCGAAAGGCGCAGACGCGTGAGCTAGGTTGAATTCGCCAGGTTAACCCGGGGAACTTAGATTGAATACTAGTGGCGGAAACGTGAGCTGGGGCTGTGTGACTCGCGGAAGCCGCCACGTGCAGAGAGCGCACGGGGCGCTAATAGATAGGGAACACGGGGCTGGCGCGAAGGGCATGGAGACCGCGGAGCACGCGAAGCCAAGCCGCGCAAAGCCGGGAAGCCGCGCAGATGGGAGAAGCGCGGGCTGAAGCGGCTCAGAGCCGGGAAGCCGCCAAGAAGCAGCCTCGGGGCGGGCGCCGGGAAGCCGCAGGGATAAGAGAAACAGAAGTTTAGAAGTAAAATGAGAGAAATAGGAATGCTGGTAGATAGAAGTAAAATAGGAGCAATAGGAATGCCCGGAGATAGGGAAATAGAGAAAAATAAGGCCTCCCCACAACATGGCAATGAGAGAGCTTGGATTCGGTCTGCCTGATTAGGGAGGTGGTGAGCACCTGCGGGCAGCTAGCAGCTTATGCGCCGCAGGTCACCGAAGACAGGCACGAATTAACATCAATAAGTCTCCCCACAATACCGCAATGAGAAGGCTTGGATTCGGTTTGCCTGATTGGTAGGGCTTGTAAGCACCTGCAAGCAGTTCTAGCAGAGTAGAGCATGCACTGCAGGGCACCGAACACAGGCACGCATCAGCACCTAAAAACCTCCTCACAACATGGCGAAGAGAGGGCCCGGATTCGGTTTGCCTGATTGATAGGACTTGTAAGCACCTGTGGGCAACTCTAGCAAGCAGAGCAAAGTGTGTGCCGCGGGGCACCGAAGACAGGCGCGTATCAACGCCAAAAATAAAAAGAAAGGGGGATCTGTGGGGAGCAACTGGGAGCAACTCAGACTAGACTAAGTTACTGGAATTAAGACTTATTCTATGCATCTGCTCTCCCACAATATGGCGCTGGGAGAGGAGAAAACAGCTTCTACGCAGCTGCCTCTTGCCAACTTGAGTGATGACCTCCAGGAGCTGATCCTGCTCCTGATTGGAGGACAGCAGCATACTCGGCGTGTGGGCAGCCGAGTTGGGATTGGTGGAAGAGGACTATAAAGGAGGAGAGAGACAACATGCACCAGGAACATCTAACAGGAACATCTAAGGGGAACACCTGTGCAGCCCCCGAGAGAGCCGGCCGGCGGTATGCTGCTCCCCCGCGGAAGTGGGGAATGTGGCAGGGGGAACCGCCCTTCCACGGAGGTGGAAGGGACGGTAGCCAACCCGGGAAGAACCAGCAGCAAACCCGGGGAGGGCCGAGCAGACAAAAGAACAGCGCAGGGTCCTGTGTCGTTCCTCCACGAAGACGGGGAGCGACACTCTAGTTTAATCACAGTATCTTGTAAAATATGGCACACAAAATTCCTATCAAGGTAAAGCCTCCTACACAAGCAGCTACCTTCCTTCTCCCAGGTCTCTACTGAAATGATACAAGAAATATGAAAGGAGGGAGAAGAAAGTCTTGAATCAGTACAAGAAATTCAAGAGCATTGGGTCCATATGGTAAAAATCTTGAGTCAGTTCTAAATAATATAGTACAGATAGTATTGAATAAATGAAAGACATGGTCAAAAAGGTACACAAATACTGAGTCCAGACTGTTGTTGGGTCATCTCAGAAGATGGACATTGTAGCAGAAGATGGCAAATATCAGTTTAAGTGACTCAGAGCTAGAGAAAACTTTAGGCGATGGCTCCATTTCAAATGATAGTTCACCATGTTATAAGAAAGGCTTGGAAACACTTTAAGAATGCCTAACATTTCAACTTACTGAGGAAGGTAATGACACATGGGATGCTAGTGCTTCAGAACAGGGAGTTAACCCCCTGCACCACAGCACTGGCACCAGACATTTACTTAATTAATCATTAATAATAGCCACATAAATACTTTCTTTTACATGGAGATAATTCATCATTATATTGTCAAAATGATAAAGTTTTAATGTCTCATGAAATGAATTCTGACCATAGAATCAAACATTTTTTCTCTGAACTTTAAGGCTTATTTCTCTGATATGGTTACTATAACTACCAAAACCCTATCTCTGTTATTATTATTATTTTATTTTAAAATGTTCCAAACAGAGGCTGGCATTGTGGCAAAGCAGGTTAAGTTACCACCTGAAATGCCAATATTCCATATGAGTGCTGGTATGAGTCCAAGCTGCTCCATTTCAGACCCAGCTCCCTACTAATGTTCCTGGGAAGGCAGCAGATGACCCAAATCCATGGGTCTTTGACACTCATTTGGGAGACTGGATCAAGTTCCAGGCTCCTGGCTCCAGCCTGGCCCAGCCCCAGCCATTGTGGATATTTGTATAGTGAACTAGGAGAAGGAAGATATATATCTCTGTGCTTCTCCCTCTCCTTACCTTTCAAATAAATAAATAAATGTTTTAAATACTTTTAAAACTATGTCTATTTTTTTAAAAATTTTAAAAATACAGAAAATTATAAAAATATTCAAGGGTCACAAGAAGATTTAATAATTTTTAACATTTGTCATGTTCACTTCATATGTAAATATTATACTGATAGTAATTATAGTTTACATATTATTTATTAAAATGCATATCATTTTTCTAAAAATTAGGAAATAATAGCATCAGATTCACAACAAGGATCATAAAGTGAAGAAAGAAGGGTATAGTATCATATAAGGGATATAATTCAAAGAATACAAAATCTAAAAACATCTATATGTTGAATAATATGGCATCCACACATTTTTATATTTTAGATATTTTATATTTTTATTTATATCCACACATTTATATACATATATCCTATATATAAACTTCCACATATGAAAGAAACCATATGCAATTTGTCTTTCTGTGTCTGACTTCACTTGGAATAATGTTCCCCAGTTTCATCCATTTTGTTGCAAATGTCGGGTTTTAATTCTTTATATGGCTAAGTAATGTTCCATCAGGTATACATACCAACTTTTCTTTACGCAGACATCCACTGATGAAATTCTAGGTTGATCCAATATATTTGCTATTTTAAGAACTCAGATGCCTTAAACACGACAGTGCAAGCATCTCTTTTACACCTTGACTTCATTTCCTTTGGATATATTCCCAAAGTGGGATAGCTGGGTCCTGTGGTAGATCTATATTTAGTTTTTTCAGGAATCACCATACTGCTTCCCACAATAACTGTACTAACTGCCATTCTGATCAATAGTATATCGGGATTCCCTTTTATACGCATATTTGCCAGCAATTTTTTTAACTTATGGTTAAAGCCATTCTAACTAGAGTAAGATGATAACTTATTGTGATTTTATTTGCATTTCCTTTATGGCTAGCGATACTGAGCATTTTTCATGCGTTAGCTATTTGTATTTTTCCTTTTGAAAAATGTCTAGCTCTGCAGACCGAGTTCTTCTTTTTCACACCTATTGGCCTTGTCGTCACGGATACTTTTCCTATTGCTGCTTCCCCTGTTGCCACTGCCACCATCACTGGGCTAATTTGCCCCTTTCCCTTCCCACTGCTCCACCCCCACATCACACAAGATGTCCAAGGATCTAGCAAAGCAACTGGCAAGCTACAAAGCTCAACTCCAGCAAGTTGAAGCTCCATTATTCGGAAATGGAGAAAATGAAGAGTTGCTAAAATTGTAGAAAAATTTACAAGAATATTAGGACTCAAACAAATTTAACTTATCTGAAAAGGGTTCCAGATTTGGGATTCTGAAATAGTTTATCTGAGCATAATTAAGTGGCTCTCTATATCCCTGAAATGCCTTCCTTCAGTAGAGTACTTGAGTACACCCACTTTGACCTGCTGATACGTAGATCACAACACCTGATGCTTCCTGGAATTGCTGATTCTGTGACCACTGCCCATCTGTCACTGAAGGAACAGTTTCAGAACTCAGACCCGGGGGGGGGGGGGAGGAAAAGTAATTAATGGAAGTCATAGAACTAACCAAAGACCTTCTGTCAGCTCAACCTTCTGAAACCTTCAGAGAGTTTTGCTTCTACTCAGCCCACTCATTTATGGAAAGTAGGAGACAAATGTATGGCAATCTGGAGTGAAGATGGACAGTGTTACAAAGCAGAAATTGAGGAGATAGATGAAGAAAATGGCATCGCTGCAATCACCTTTGCTGGTTATGGCAATGCTGAAGTAACACCACTATTGAACCCCAAGCCTGTTGAAGGGAGGAAGGCAAAGGAAGACTGTGGCAACAAATCCATGTCAAAAAAAGAAATGATTGTCCGGCAACATGAATATAAAAAATAGATTGGTTTGGAAAAAAAGCACAGAGAATAAAAGAGCTTTAACAGGAAACAGAGGACCAGAAGGTGAAATGCAACAATTCAACAACAAAGCCAGGTAAAGGGGAGCATTTTTGCTTCACCAGAGAGTACAACTGGCAAAGTTGGAGCAGGAACTTGTGAAATTGCTGATAAACCCATGACACAATATCAAGATATCTCTAAATACAAAGTCAGGCATTTGATGCCTCAATAATCAGAAAAACTGTTGGATTTCATCTCTGCAGGGCTTTACATTTACCTTTTTATCCTTATATTTTTCTAAAGGTAAATTATTTGTTAGATGAGTTAGGAAGATATCAATGTCATTGTTTGCTTCAGGAGAATGAGACTTGAAGAAACTGCATTTGAGAACTGCTATTCGTTTAACTTTTTTCATTACTACTATCACAGTTCCCTCAGTTTGTTGAATAAAGCAACTTTTCTAGATAGGTGCTGTGAGTTCAGCACTAAATGAATTACTAAGATCTTAATATCAGGCCCCCACTAAACTGATAGTACATCCTTTTTATTATGAGTCATAACAGAATTTTCATATGCTTTGAACTTAACATATCACGGCAGTTCTTAGAAGCATCAGGGCAAAACACCAACCTGCTAAAGAGATCTTTATATATATATATAATATATATAAATATATATAATATATATAAAATGTATAAAAATATATAAATATATATATATATATCTTCAATTTTAAAGCCTAACTATTGTCCAGTTAAGCTTAAATATGAGTTAATTTGTAAATAGCCATTTGTTTAGAGTTTTTCCTTCAATAACCTGTTTTCTAAGCCTGTTAGGCCATCTCTAAAACTGATCTATTTTATGTTCATTCATGGAGCTTTGATTTTATGGGAGAAACCAAACATGTTTAGGATGAGCAGCTGTAAGGTTTGCTGTTTGGCTTTTTTTTGTATATTGGCTTTTTTTCTTGTGTTGATTTTTCACTTATGATGGTAGTACCATTTTTTGGATGTGTAATGTTTATATGGGAAAACAAAAAGCTGATGTATAGCTCTGTACATAGTGTGGATACTATTTATTGGTAAAAAAAAATGAGGCTATATTAATGAACAAGAATATTGAATGTTTCATCATTAAAAATTTTATGTGTTTCTACTGCATTAATCTGGCCATAATTTCCCTGTATATTATGTTCATGTAGCTGACTTTGTAATTTTTGTTAACTAGATTAAGTTGCCAGCATTTGTTGGTGTAAGTGATCACCATTAATCTTGAGTTGAATTTAAGCTAAAAACATGTATAAAAAAGACCCTCTAACTAATAGATGATTTTTAGGTTGTATGTTAATTTTAATTTTATATGTTTAACTTTTATTAAATAAACAGTTTTTAAAATCTAAAAAATAAATGTCTATTTAGGGGCTGGCATTGTGGTGCAGTGGGTTCAGAAAAAAATCAATGATGCCAACATCCAATATCTGAGTGTTGACTTGAATTCTGGCTGCTCCACTTCCTATCCAGCTCACTACTAATGCACCTGAGAAAGCAACGGAAGATTGCCCAAGTATTTGGGCCCCTGCCATTCATATATGAGACCTAGATGGAGTGCCAAACTCCTGGCTTCAGCCTGACACAGCCCTGGCCATTGTGGCCATTTGAGAAGTAAAGAAGCAGATGGAAGATCTCTTTCTCTTTTTGTTTCTACCTTTCCCTCTGTCATTGTGCCTTTCAAATAAATAAATAAACTTTTTCTTAAGGAAAAAATTTCTGTTTAGACCCTTTACTCACTTAACTGGATTACTTGTTTCATTGTTGCTGAATTTCTTGAGCTCTAGTCACTTCTTATGTGGAAGGAACTGTGCATAATTCTACAATATACACAAAATTGAGAAAAGACAGTTTCACTTGAATGAACCACCATGTTTCCTTGACTCTTCGTAGCTAGATGGACTGTAAAATCCCTCAACAAAAACAAATTTTCTGTTTTTTCTTTCCAGCGCTCATCATCCTAAAGTCCAACGTTTTCACCACAAGATTTAAAAACTTCCTTTAGGTAGATATCTGCTTGACAAAAGAGTACTTCCTCTTGAATTCTATTAGATATGATTCAATCAAGTTAAATGGACTTCATATTGTTATATTCCAGAAATGTTTACTTCTTCATAAACTTGCAGGACTATTTCAGAATATATTACATTTATACGTAATTTTATAATTAGAAACTATATTAGCCTTATATTTAAAATTTCTGGTTTACTTTAACATTAGTATCTGTGAATTGGAAAATAAATACCTGGAGCCATAAGTGTTTTTTCTGACCTTCCTGTTATAACCATTATCTTTCATGATATCTTATTTTGCAGTTTGATCAGAATACTCTTTCTCCCCTCAAATTTCAATTTGAAATCATCCTGATCAAGTCAAAGACTTGCCAGTCATGTTCTTCATAACAATCCACTATGTCCTTTAATAGGAATACATTATTCAGACACCGTACAGCTTGGCAGCTTGGACTGTCCAGCAAGAAGATTTGTAAATTTAAAAGATGAATTATGCTCAGCAAAAGGACTGTAAATTTAAAAGCTAAATTACATTATGAAAGTCCAGGAAATCTATGATTGATGAGTTTATTATTTAAGAACAGCTTTCTCAACCAAAGGAATTTTTAAAAATATGACAGAATCCATATACCAAAAAGTAGTGTATGAATGAAGAGAAAAACTTTGCTTGTAAAAATAATATTTGAGAATATTTATGTCATATTTGGATGTTCCCAAAAAGCAAATAAAAATTGAGTGATATTAGTAAACCTATTTTACTTTTTGGTTTTACATTAGACATCTTTAGAAGCTGTAAAATGCTTAGGACACCATGTTATTATTGAAATTATTCTGGAAACCTCAAAGAGCAACATACTTTTCTCCCATATTAATACTTAAGTACATATGGATATAAGTGTATATTCTAGTTCATTTACATTCATAAACATTCAGATTTTCCTCTTTGTTTAAAATATTAGTGTGACTTTTTAAAAAGAAGCAACTCAACCTAGCTAATTAGAAGTGAAGCTAACTGAACTTAATTCTAAGAAAATTCTCCATTAGATAAATAGCCTCCCTATAAGTCTATTGTAAGGGATAGAACCAGTCGACAGTAAAACAGAATGTCCTAACTACTAACAAGACATAGAAAAACACAAGACACAGAAAAACACAGGACACAGAAAAAGTAAAACAAATCTGATTGTATATCTGATCTCACAGTTTCCAGAACCATACAGAGAAGCTCTTGCATGAAATAACAAGAGAAAGTTCTCTCCCTTTCATAAAAATATATGCTCCCTAGTAATGACAATAACAAATTTTAAAAATTTATATGCTGTGTTGGTTTTCTAGGGCTGCCAAAGTGAAGTTGCATAGATTGGGTAGCTTAAATAACACAAGTGCATTTCCAAACAGTTCTGGAGGCTAGAAATCCAAGATCAAGGTGTTGGTAGGGTTATTCTCCACTGAGGTCCTGTCTCTTCGGCTGGCCATATTCATTTACCTTTATATGTTTTCCCTCTGTACATATCTATGTCCTAATCTTTTCTTCAACTAAGTAAAACAATTGTACTGGCTTAAGGATCACCCATATGAGTTGGTTTTTTTTTTTCTTAATTCTCTTGTTAAAAGTCCTATCTCCAAATATAGTCGCAGAGTAAATTACTGAAGGTTACAATTTAACATGAATATGGGGGTGGGAGAGTTGGAGACAATCTCAGCCCATACCAGATGTCATCGACACAAATATTTTTAAGCAAAAGATATCAAATTGGCTCTTTGAAAAAATGAATTTATTTTGTGTCCTAATCTTCTTAGACAAATATCATAATTTCCAGTGTCTTAAGTTCAACTATCAAGTAAGGGATAGGACTAGTATCTAAAGTCCATACTCATTCTAAAATTTCTGAAATCTAAACTGACAATTTCAAAACAAGAAATTAGAAAACACACAACGTTTTTTACCACTAGCAAATTAAGTGTACCTGTGTTTTAAAATTCTCCTCATAAACTCAACACCTGGGTGAAGAGAACTAAGATTTGCACTAAAGACCTACAGTTGGGTACATCAATGACTGAGCCCAGAAAATCTAATGAAGCTAGAAGTTAAGGTACACTGAGATCAAAAGGTGGTAATAAGAGAAAATTTTGAAAATATAATTTATACAGGTCAAAGTAAGTATAATTTATACAAGTCAAAGTAAGACAAAGGACTAGAAGATTCAATTCAACAAATATTTTTCAGACTTAATAATCAGGGACCTATTAGGTTCAAAATTGAACAGTTGATAGGAACTTAGAAAAGTCATGGAGAAAGAGTCTCTGGGAGATCCAAGATGGTTGAATAGGGTATAGCCACACTAACTTTAGCTGCTCTGGGACGTGAAAAGAATAAAGGAAGGACCACATTTCCACGGGTCTGACTGACAGAAATTTTCAGTGATGTGAAAATAACACAAGGACACCACGAGACAAGGAGAGAGAAGACAAAGACACCATTCCAGCCAGCCATGCAACAGAGTAAGCTGCTGGCTGTGAGTCGCCACATACCACATCAAGGTAGAAAGAAACTGCTGCCTGCCCTGCTGCTCGCAGTTTTAGCATAGAGGGCATTCCACAGTCACCCACTTACTTATAATTCAGCCTGGGGAACTGATGGCTCTGAAGAACTTCCAGGCTTGCAGCAGGGAAGCTACACTGCTTCTTCACCCCACCATTCCTGCAGAGCACCAAACATGGCAGTGTAAAGTCAGGCAGTGTGCCTCTGCTCAACTCCTACTAGCATCGGAATTAGGGCCAAGAGGAGACAACATCTCCATGGAGAGAAGTGAGGAGAGTCTGCAGCAACCCATGCCACTGCTGATATTGCTCAAGGGAGAACCTCGCAAAACACACTGACTTTGAGTTCAGCCTGGAATGCTAGCAGTGGGTAGGGTGCCACCTAACCCCATGAAGGGAGAGCACACTGCCTGCTTCCCATCCCCTCAACAAGGGCTCTGGGTGACTAGTAGGAATGAAGCACCATCTTAGTAAGGTGAATACAGACTGCCACAGCACACATGCATGCAACTAGCAGATTTTATCTCTGTGATAAATCTACTGTCCACATTGACTTTAAGTATGGCCCAGAGCATTGATAGGGTGCAGGGCACCCACTTAAGCTTGTGAGGCACTCCAATCCCCTCACTCTATCATGGATGCCTGTAATCAAACTGTCTAGATCAATAGTAACAGGCAGCTGGCTCCAGGAATGCCAAGGCTCTCCCCATGGATGGAGCAGGCTTTCAGGGCTAGTGAATGAGTGGAGCTTATGAACTGGGATTGTAAAAAAAAAACTGAAGGTGTGTGGGAGAACTCATGGAGTACCTGAACAAATTGGGTATAGAAGGAACATTCCTCAATACAATCAAAGCAATTTATGAAAAACCCATGGCCAGCATCCTATTGAATGGGGAAAAGTTGGAAGCATTTCCACTGAGATCTGGTACCAGACAGGGATGCCCACTCTCACCACTGCTATTCAATATAGTTCTGGAGGTTCTAGCCAGAGCTATTAGGCAAGAAAAAGAAATTAAAGGGATACAAATTGGGAAGGAAGAACTCAAACTATCCCTCTTTGCAGATGACATGATTCTTTATTTAGGGGACCCAAAGAACTCTACTAAGAGACTATTGGAACTCATAGAAGAGTTTGCCAAAGTAGCAGGGTATAAATTCAATGCACAAAAATCAACAGCCTTTGTATACACAGACAATGCCATGGCTGAGGAAGAACTGCTAAGATCAATCCCATTCACAATAGCTACAAAAACAATCAAATACCTTGGAATAAACTTAACCAAGGACGTTAAAGATCTCTACGATGAAAATTACAAAACCTTAAAGAAAGAAATAGAAGAGGATACCAAGAAATGGAAAAATCTTCCATGCTCATGGATTGGAAGAATCAATATCATCAAAATGTCCATTCTCCCAAAAGCAATTTATAGATTCAATGTGATACCAATCAAAATACCAAAGACATTCTTCCCAGATCTAGAAAAAATGAAGCTGAAATTCATATGGAGGCACAGGACACCTGAAATAGCTAAAGCAATCTTATACAACAAAAACAAAGCTGGAGGCATCACAATACCAGATTTCAGGACATACTACAGGGCAGTTTTAATCAAACCAGCATGGTATTAGTACAGAAACAGATGGATAGACCAATGGAACAGAATAGAAACACCAGAAATCAACCCAAACATCTACAGCCATCTTACATTTGATCAAGGATCTAAAACCAATTCCTGAAGTGAGGACAGTCTATTCAATAAATGGTGCTGGGAAAACTGGATTTCCACATGCAGAAACATGAAACAAGACCCCTAACTTACACCTTACACAAAAATCCACTCAGCATGGATTAAAGATCTAAATCTATGAACCGACACCACCAAATTATTAGAGAACATTGGAGAAACCATGCAAAATATAGTCACAGGCAAAGACTTCTTGAAAAAGACCCCGGAGGCACAGGCAGTCACAGAAAAAATTAACAATTGGGATTGCATCAAATTGAGAAGTTTCTGTACTGCAAAAGAAACATTCAGGAAAGTGAAGAAGCAACAGACAGAATGGGAAAAAATATTTGCAAATCATGCAACAGATAAAGTATTAATAACTAGAATCTACAAAGAGATCAAGAAACTCCACAAAAACAAAACCAACAACCCACTTAAGAGATGGGCCAAGGACCTCAATAGACATTTTTCAAAAGAGGAAATCCAAATTGCCAACAGGCACATGAAAAAAAATGTTCAGGATCACTAGCAATCAGGGAAATGCAAATCAAAACCACAATGAGGTTTCACCTCACCCCGGTTAGAATGGCTCACATGCAGAAATCTACCAACAACAGATGCTGGCGAGGGTGTGGGGAAAAAGGGACACTAACCCACTGTTGGTGGGAATGCAAACTGGTCAAGCCACTATGGAAGTCAGCCTGGAGATTCCTCAGAAACCTGAAGATAACCCTACCATTCAACCCAGCCATCCTACTCCTTGGAATTTACCCAAAAGAAATTAAATTGGCAAATAAAAAAGCTGTCTGTACTTTAATGTTTATTGCAGCTCAATTCATAATAGCTAAGACCTGGAATCAACCTAAATGCCCATCAACAGTAGACTAGATAAAGAAATTATGGGATATGTACTCTATAGAATACAATAGAGCAGTTAAAAAAAAAAAAACAATGAAATTCAGTCATTTGCAACAAAATGGAGGAATCTGGAAACATCATGCTGAGTGAAATAAGCCATTTCCAAAGGGGAAAATACCATATGTTCTCCCTGATCGGTGACAACTAACCGAGCACTAAAAGGAAACCTATTGAAGTGAAATGGACACTATGAGAAACAGTGAATTGATCAGCCCTTGCCCTGACTGTTGATGAACAACTTAATACTTTATCCCTTTTAGTATTTTTTGTTCTACTTAATACTGTTGGTTGAACTCTGTAATTAATACACAATTATTTTAAGTGTTGAAACTTAACTGAAAAGTGATCGCTGTTAAATATAAGAGTGGGAATAAGAGAGGGAGGAGATGTACAATTTGGGATATGCTCAGTCAGACTTGCCCCAAATGGTAGAGTTAGAAACGTGCCAGGGGATTCCAATTCAATCCCATCAAGGTGGCATGTACCAATGCCATCTCACTAGTCAAATTGATCAGTTTCAGTCCACAATTGATCATAATGAAAGGATTAAGAGTCAAAGGGATCACATAAACAAGACTAATGTCTGCTAATACTAACTGATAGAATTAAAAAGGAGAGAATGATCCAACATGGGAAGCAGGATACACAGCAGACTCATAGAATGGCAGATGTCCTAAATAGCACTCTGGCCTCAGAATCAGCTCTTAAGGCATTTGGATCTGGCTGAAGAGCCCATGAGAGTATTTCAGGCATGGAAAGACAAGACACTCTGGAAAAAAAAAACACCTAAATGAAAGATCTCTGTGAGTGAGATTCCAGTGGAAAGAACAGGACATCAAAGAAGGAGGCACCTTTCTCTGAAAGGAGGAGAGAACTTCCACTTTTACTATGGCCATGTCTAAATAAGAATGGAGTTGGCGAACTCAAGAGGCTTCCAAAGCCTTGGCAACTCATGACTAGAGTCTAGGGTGATTACTGACACCATAAACAAGAGTGTCAATTGTTAAATCAACAACAGGAGTCACTGTGCACTTACTCTCCAGGTAGGATCTCTGCCCTTAATGTGCTATACTATGTGAATTAACGATATAACTAGCACTCAAACAGTACTTTATACTTTGTGTTTCTGTGTGGGTGCAAACTGTTGAAATCTTTACTTAATATATGCTAAATTGATCTTCTGTATATAAAGATAATTGCAAGTTAATCTTGATGTGAATGGAATGGGAAAGGGAGCAGGAGATGGGAGGGTTATGGGCGGGAGGGAAGTTATTGGGAGGGAAAAAGCCACTGTAATCCAAGAGCTATACTTTGTAAATTTATATTTATTAAATAAAAGTTTAAAAAAAAGTACTGTCAATCAAGAATATTGTACCTGCAAAGCTCTAATTTATAAATGAAAGTGAAATAAAGACTTTCTATAACAAGCAGAAATTGAAAAAAATTTGTTACCGCTTGTCCAGCTTTACAAATGATACTTAAGGATGTGTTATACACACAGAAACACAGAAATATAGTGATCATTATGAAAGAATGTGAAGGCAGAAAATCCCCTAGCAAAAGTAGAAAAGAAATTCAAAGCAAACAATAGGAATATTTATGGAAAATGAGAGGACCAAGTCATTATTTATCAATAATAACCTTTAATGTTAGTTGCCTAAATTCTCCAATTAGAAGACACAGATGAGCTGAATGGATTAAAAAACTAGGCTCATATACTTGATGCCTACAAGTAACACATCGTACCAACAAAGATATACACAGAATGAAAGTGAAATGATGGAAAAAGATATTCCATGCTAACAGAAAGAAAAAAAGAACAAGAACAGCCATCCTAATATCAAACAAATACACTTTCACAAAAAAAAAAAAAAAACCTGTTAAAACAAAGAATGGGATTATGTAATGAGTAAGGGATCAATTCTAAAGGAAGATGCAACTATACTACACGTATATTCACCCAATGCCAGAGTTCCTAGCTATTTAAAACAAATGTTAATGAATATAAATAGAGAAACAGATTCCAATACAATAGTAATGGGGGACTGCAACACCCCACTTCATCAATGGACAGATCAACAATATAAAAAAGCTTACAAAGAAGCAGCACAGCTAATCTACATTACAGACCAAATGGACCTGATTGATATCTGCAGAACATTTCATTCTACAGCTGAAGAATATACATTCTTTTTTAAAAAGATTATTTATTCATTTGAAAGGCAGAGTTACAGAATGGCAGAGACAGAGAGAGAGAGAGAGAGAGAGAGAGAGGTCTTCCATCCGCAACTGCCAGAGCTGCACTGATCCAAAGCCAGGAGCCAGGAGCTTCTTCCTGGTCTCCCACTCAGATGCAGGAGCCCAAGGATTTGTCCTATCTTCTACCACTTTCCCAGGCCAAAGCAGAGAGCTGGATCAGAAGTGCAGTAGCCAGGACTTGAACCAGCACCTATATGGGATGCCAGCACCACAGGTAAGAGCTTCACCCACTATGCCACAGCACTCACTCCAGAATATACATTCTTTCATTAGTGCATGGTACTTTCTCTAGGGTAGAGAATATGCTAGGCCATAAAGCAAGTCTCAACAAATTAAAAAAAAAAAATTTGAAATCATACCATGTGTATTTTCTGACCATAGTGAAATGAAGCAAGAAATTAACAACTTAAGAAACTAGAAAACATGAAAACACACTGAAACTGAACAACAGCTCCTGAATGAAGAGTGGGTCAGAAATTTAAAAAAATTCCTAGAAATGAAGATGAAAACACGATGTATCAAAACTTATGGGAGTGGAGCCAAGATGGCGGAATAGTGAGGGCGCGCACCGATAGTCCGGGAAAATTTAGTTTAATAAAAGGGGAGTTACGGTAGCCGCAGAAAAAAAGAACCAGGAAAAAATTGCACGGGAATCGTGAATCGGAGGACCTACTGGGAGAACAAGGTCGCCCACCGCGCAGAAGCCAAGTCGCAGGACCGAGCCGCAGAAGCCCCAGGGTCGGCACGCCAGTGCTCCAAGGGGAGTGAACGCCACACAGACAACAGCGGGGAGACTTGGGACGCTCAGGGCTCCGAGTCCACACATTGGCGCTGGAAGGGGAGGTGAGCTCAATAACCCGAGACATTGGTGGGGAAACGGGGGTCAGAATCTAGAGGGGGGCCGGAAAGTGCAGCAAACTCACTACCTGAAAGAAGGAAAAAAAAGCTTCGGGGTTTCTCTTCCCCCTAACCTTGCAAAGGTTACAAGGCTGCAAGGCTTGAAGAGACAAAGAGCAGGCCTCCTCTCTGGATTTACATATCAATGGGGGAGAGCTAAGGAACTGAGTCACTACAATTCAGTAGCCTAGGCAACCCAGTGGGAGTCCAGAGGAGCCAAAGACTGGAAGCTAAATACCATCAATTCTGCACAGCCATGCCCTGCAGTGTTACTTACCCCCTGAATAAATAAAATAAATCAATAAATAAAAAGAGAGAGATTTACCACGCATAACCTGAGGGTGTCACCTTTGCACACCCTTAACCAGGAAGAACCAGGCAGAGCTCTCAGGCCGCACCCATCTCAAGCCTCCAAGGCTCCTCCAACAGCAGGCAGTCCACTTAACACGGACACAGTAAAAAAAAAAAAAAAAAAAAAAAAAAAAAAAAAAAAAAACGCACAGTGACGCAAGAAGAATTAACTATGCCGAGTAACAAACACAGAAATAGAGGGAGCAAGATCAACGATGACACTATGATGCCTCCAAATAAACAAAACACCCCAAGCCAAGAGTATGAAGATGATGAGATAGAAGAAATGCAAGATACGGATTTCAAAAAATTTATGATAAGAACATTTAGAAGTTTTCAAAAGCAAATCCTTGAACTACAGAAATCCTTAATGGACAAGATTGAAAATCTCTCTCGTGAAAACGAAATTTTAAGGAAGAATCAAAATGAAACGCAGAAACTAGTAGAACAGGAAAGTGTTATAGTGAAGAGAAATCAAAATGAAATGAAGAGCTCAATAGATCAAATGACAAACACATTAGAAAGCCTTAAAAACAGAATGGGTGAAGCAGAAGAGAGAATATCGGACTTAGAAGATAGAGCACAGGAAAACATACAGTCAAACCAAAGAAAAGAAGAGGAAATTAGAAACCTAAAAAATATTGTTGGGAATCTACAGGATACTATTAAAAAAACCAACATTCGAGTTCTAGGAGTTCCTGAAGCCATGGAGAGACAGAAAGGATTGGAAGGCCTTTTTAGTGAGATACTAGCAGAGAACTTTCCAGGTTTGGAGAAGGACAGAGATATCCTAGTACAGGAAGCTCATAGAACCCCCAATAAACATGACCAAAATAGATCCTCACCACGACACGTGGTAATTAAACTTACCACAGTGAAACATAAAGAAAAGATCCTAAAATGTGCAAGAGAGAAACGTCAGATTACTCTCAGAGGATCTCCAATCAGACTCACAGCTGACTTCTCATCAGAAACCCTACAAGCTAGGAGGGAATGGCGAGACATAGCACAGGTGCTAAGAGAGAAAAATTGCCAGCCCAGAATATTATATCCTGCCAAGCTCTCATTTGTGAATGAAGGTGAAATAAAGACCTTTGATAGCAAACAGAAATTGAAAGACTTTGTGGCCACTCGTCCGGCCCTGCAAAAGATACTTAAAGATGTGCTACACTCAGAAACACAGAAACACGGTCATCAATATGAAAGAAGGGAAAGGAAGAACACCTACCAGTAAAAGAGCATGGGAAGCTCAAAGCATATACTAGAAAATATTTCCAGGAAAATGGCAGGGCAAAGTCACTACGTATCAATAGTCACATTGAACATTAATGGTCTGAATTCTTCAGTTAAAAGACACCGTTTGGCTAACTGGCTCACAGAACACAACCCAACTATTTGTTGCCTACAAGAAACACATCTCTCTAACAAAGAGGCATGCAGACTGAAAGTGAAAGGTTGGAAAAAGATATTCCATGCCAACAGAAACCAAAAAAAAGCAGGTGTAGCCATATTAATATCAGACAAAATAAACTTTAATACAAAAACTGTTAAGAGAGACAAAGAGGGACACTATATAATGATTAAGGGTTCAATTCAACAGGAAGATGTAACTATTATAAATGTATATGCACCTAATTACAGGGCACCGGTCTATTTAAAAGATATGCTAAGGGACTTAAAGGGAGATTTAGATTCCAATACAATAGTACTGGGGGACTTCAATACTCCACTCTCAGAAATAGACAGATCATCCAGACAGAAGATAAACAAGGAAACAGCAGATTTAATTGACACTATTGCCCAAATGGATCTAACAGATATCTACAGAACTTTCAACCCTACATCTACAGACTTCACATTCTTCTCAGCAGCGCATGGAACCTTCTCTAGGATTGATCACATACTAGGCCATAAAGCAAGTCTCAGCAAATTTAAAAGAATTAGAATCATACCATGCAGCTTCTCAGACCACAGCGGGATGAAGCTGGAAATTAGCAACTCAGGAAACCCCAGAAAGTATGCAAAAACATGGAGACTGAACAACATGCTCCTGAATGAACACTGGGTCATTCAAGAAATCAAAAGAGAAATCAAAAACTTTCTGGAAGTAAATGAAGACAACAACACAACATATCAAAACTTATGGGATACAGCAAAAGCAGTATTGAGAGGCAAATTTATAGCAATAGGTGCCTATACCAAGAAATTGGAAAGGTACCAAATAAATGAGCTTTCAGCGCACCTCAAGGACCTAGAAAAACTGCAGCAAACCAAAGCCAAATCTAGTAGGAGAAGAGAAATAATTAAAACCAGAGAAGAAATTAACAGGATTGAATCCAAAAAAAACATTACAAAAAATCAGCCAAGCGAGAAGCTGGTTTTTTGAAAAAATAAACAAAATTGACACCCCATTGGCCCAACTAACTAAAAAAAGAAGAGAAAAGACCCAAATCAATAAAATCAGAGATGAAAAAGGAAACGTAACAACAGACACCACAGAAATAAAAAGAATCATCAGAAATTACTACAAGGACCTGTATGCCAGCAAACAGGAAAACCTATCAGAAATGGATAGATTCCTGGACACATGCAATCTACCAAAATTGAACCATGAAGACATCGAAAACCTAAATAGACCCATAACTGAAACAGAAATTGAAACAGTAATAAAGGCCCTCCCAACAAAGAAAAGCCCAGGACCAGATGGATTCACTGCTGAATTCTACCAGACATTTAAAGAAGAACTAATCCCCTTTCTTCTCAAACTATTCAGAACAATCGAAGAAGAGGGAATCCTCCCAAATTCTTTCTATGAAGCCAGCATCACCTTAATCCCTAAGCCAGAGAAAGATGCAGCACTGAAAGAAAATTACAGACCAATATCCCTGATGAACATAGACGCAAAAATCCTCAATAAAATTCTGGCCAATAGAATACAACAACACATCAGGAAAATCATCCACCCAGACCAAGTGGGATTCATCCCTGGTATGCAGGGATGGTTCAACATTCGCAAATCAATCAATGTGATTCACCACATTAACAGACTGCAGAAGAAAAACCATATGGTTATCTCAATTGATGCAGAGAAAGCATTTGATAAAATTCAACACCCTTTCATGATGAAAACTCTAAGCAAATTGGGTATAGAAGGAACATTCCTCAATATAATCAAAGCAATTTATAAAAAACCCACAGCCAGCATCCTATTGAATGGGGAAAAGTTGGAAGCATTTCCACTGAAATCTGGCACCAGGCAGGGATGCCCACTCTCACCACTGCTATTTAACATAGTTCTGGAAGTTTTAGCCAGAGCCATCAGACAAGAAAAAGAAATCAAAGGAATACAAATCAAGAAGGAAGAAGTCAAACTATCCCTCTTTGCAGACGATATGATTCTGTACTTAGAGGATCCAAAGAACTCTACTAAGAGACTATTGGAACTCATTGAGGAGTTTGGCAAAGTGGCAGGATATAAAATCAATGCACAAAAATCAACAGCCTTTGTATACACAAGCAATGCCATGGCTGAGAAAGAACTGCTAAGATCAATCCCATTCACAATAGCTACAAAAACAATCAAATACCTTGGAATAAACTTAACCAAGGACGTTAAAGATCTCTACGATGAAAATTACAAAACCTTAAAGAAAGAAATAGAAGAGGATACCAAAAAATGGAAAAATCTTCCATGCTCATGGATTGGAAGAATCAACATCATCAAAATGTCCATTCTCCCAAAGCAATTTATAGATTCAATGCAATCCCAATCAAAATACCAAAGACATTCTTCGCAGATCTAGAAAAAATGATGCTGAAATTCATATGGAGGCACAAGAGACCCCGAATAGCTAAAGCAATCTTGTACAACAAAAACAAAGCCGGAGGCATCACAATACCAGACTTCAGGACATACTACAGGGCAGTTGTAATCAAAACAGCATGGTACTGGTACAGAAACAGATGGATAGACCAATGGAACAGAATTGAAACACCAGAAATCAACCCAAACATCTACAGCCAACTTATATTTGATCAAGGATCTAAAACTAATTCCTGGAGCAAGGACAGTCTATTCAATAAATGGTGCTGGGAAAACTGGATTTCCACGTGCAGAAGCATGAAGCAAGACCCCTACCTTACACCTTACACAAAAATCCACTCAACGTGGATTAAAGACCTAAATCTACGTCCTGACACCATGAAGTTATTAGAGAACATTGGAGAAACCCTTCAAGATATTGGCACAGGCAAAGAATTTCTGGAAAAGACCCGGGAGGCACAGGCAGTCAAAGCCAAAATCAACTATTGGGATTGCATCAAATTGAGAAGTTTCTGTACTGCAAAAGAAACAGTCAGGAGAGTGAAGAGACAACCGACAGAATGGGAAAAAATATTTGCAAACTATGCAACAGATAAAGGGTTAATAACCAGAATCTACAAAGAGATCAAGAAACTCCACAACAACGAAACCAACAACCCACTTAAGAGATGGGCCAAGGACCTCAATAGACATTTTTCAAAAGAGGAAATCCAAATGGCCAACAGGCACATGAAAAAATGTTCAAGGTCACTAGCAATCAGGGAAATGCAAATCAAAACCACAATGAGGTTTCACCTCACCCCGGTTAGAATGGCTCACATACAGAAATCTACCAACAACAGATGCTGGCGAGGATGTGGGGAAAAAGGGACACTAACCCACTGTTGGTGGGAATGCAAACTGGTCAAGCCACTATGGAAATCAGTCTGGAGATTCCTCAGAAACCTGAAGATAACCCTACCGTTCGACCCAGCCATCCCACTCCTTGGAATTTACCCAAAGGAGTTTAAATTGATAAACAAAAAAGCGGTCTGCACCCTAATGTTTATTGCAGCACAATTCACAATAGCCAAGACCTGGAACCAACCTAAATGCCCATCAACGGTAGACTGGATAAAGAAATTATGGGATATGTATTCTTTAGAGTACTATACCGCAGTAAGAAACAATGAAATTCAGTCATTTGCAACAAAATGGAGGAATCTGGAACACATCATGCTGAGTGAAGTAAGCCAGTCCCAAAGGGACAAATACCATATGTTCTCCCTGATCGGTGACAACTGACTGAACACCAAAGGGGAAACCTCCTGAAGTGAAGTGGACACTATGAGAAATGGTGACTTGATCAGCATAGCCCTGACTGCTGATGGACAACTTAATACATTATCCCTCATAGTATTTTTTTTTGTCTGTTCTACTTGATATGACTGGTTTAATTCTGTAATTATCACACAGTTATTCTTGAGTGTTGAAAATTAACTGAAATGTGATCCCTGTTGAACGTAAGAGTGGGAATAAGAGAGGGAAGAGATGTGTAATTTGGGGCATGCTCGGGCTGACTTGCCCCAATTGGTAGAGTTGGAAACATACCAGGGGATTCCAATTCAATCCCATCAAGGTGGCATGTGCCAATGCCATCTCGCTATTCCAGGTGATCAATTTCAGTTCACAATTGATCATAATGAAAGGACTGAGAGTCAAGGGGAGCACATGGGCAAGTCTAGTATCTGCTGACACCAACCGATAGAATGGATAAAGGGGAGAGTGGTCCAGCATGGGAAGTGAGATGCTCAGCAGACTCATAGAATGGCGGATGTCCTAAATAGCACTCTGGCCTCAGAATCAGCCCTAAAGGCACTCGGATCTGGCTGAAAAGCCCATGAGAGTATTTCAGGCATGGAAAGCCAAGACACTCTGGCAAAAAGATCTCTGTGAGTGAGATCCCAGTGGAAAGAACAGGTCTTCAAAGAGGGAGGTGCCTTTCTCTGAAGGGAGGAGAGAACCTCCACTTTGACTATGACCGTGTCTAAACAAGATAAGGGTCGGAGAACTCAGGGGGCTTCCATAGCCTTGGAAACTCATAACTGGTGCATAGGGAGATTACTGATGCCATAAACAGGAGTGTCAATTTGTGAAGTCAACGGCAGGAGTCACTGTGCACTTACTCCTCATGTAGGATCTCTGTCTTTAACGTGCTGTACACTGAAGCTTAATGCTATAACGAGTACTCAAACAGTATATTTCATTTTGTGTTTCTATGGGGGTGCAAACGATTGAAATCTTTACTTAATGTACACTAAACTGATCTTCTGTAAAAAAAAAAAAAAAATTATCAATTCCCAACTTGACTCTCACTGGGATTAAACATGACAATAGGTCTGATCTGATTTCATCATCATTTAAAAAAAATCATCTATTATTTTTCACTTTATGTTTCTGTGTGGGAGCAAACTGTTGAAATACTTACTTAAGGTATGCTAGGCTGATCTTCTGTATATTAAGATAATCGAAAATGAATCTTGACGTGAATGGAGGGGGAGAGGGAGTGGGAAGGGGGGGGTTGTGGGTGGGAGGGACGGTATGGGGGGGAAGCCATTGTAACACATGAGTCGTACTTTGGAAATTTATATTCATTAAATAAAAGATAAAAAATAAAAAATAAAAAAATAAAAATAAAAAAAACAAAAAAAAATAAAAAAAAAAAACTTATGGGATACACCAAAAGTAATGTGCAGAGGAAGGTTTCTAGCAATTAGCACCTACATCAAGAAATTGGAAAGGCATCAAATAAATAGTCTAACAATGCATCTTAAGGACCTAGAAAAATAATAAAAAAAATTAATTGGAAAGAAATAAGAGATACAGGCCAGCGCCGCGGCTCACTTGGGTAATTCTCCACCTGCAGTGCCGGCACACCGGGTTCTAGTCCCGCTTGTTCCTCTTCCAGTCCAGCTCTCTGCTGTGGCCCGGGAGTGCAGTGGAGGATGGCCCAGGTCCTTGGGCCCTGTACCCGAATGGGAGACCAGGAAAAAGCACCTGGCTCCTGGCTTCAGATCAGTCCAGCGTGCCAGCTGTAGTGGCCATTTTGGGGGTGAACCAACAGAAAAGGAAGACCTTTCTCTCTGTCTCTCTCTTTCTCTCTCTCTTTCACTGTCTAACTCTGCCTGTCAAAAAAAAAATAAAAAGAAAGAAGAGATTCAAATTGGAAAGGAGGAAGTCAAATTATCTGTATCTGCAGATGACATGATTTCATATGTAGGGGAACCAAAGACTCCACTAAGAGAGTATTGGAACTCATAAGAGTTTGGAAAAGTGGCAGGACATAAAATTAACAGGCAAAAATCAAGAGCCTTTGTGAATGGGCCATCAAAGAAGGAGGCACCTTTCTCTGAAAGGAGGAGACAACTTCCACTTTTACTATGGCCATGTCTAAATAAGAATGGAGTTGGCGAAATCAAGAGGCTTCCATAGCCTTGGCAACTCATGACAAGAGCCTAGGGTGATTACTGACACCATAAACAAGAGTGTCAATTGTTAAATCAACAACAGGAGTCACTGTGCACTTACTCTCCATGTAGGATCTCTGTCCTTAATGTGTTGTACTATGTGAATTAACGGTATAACTAGCACTCAAACAGTACTTTATACTTTGTGTTTCTGTGTGGGTGCAAACTGTTGAAATCTTTACTTAGTATATACTAAATTGATCTTCTGTATATAAAGATAATTGAAAATGAATCTTGATGTGAATGGAATGGGAGAGGGAGTGGGAGATGGGATGTTTGTGGGTGGGAGGGTGGTTATGGGGAACAAGAGCCACTATAATCCAAAAGTTGTACTTTGAAAATTTATATACATTAAATAAAAGTTAAAATAAAAAAGAGCCTTTGTATACATAATCTTATAGCTGAGAAAGAACAAAGATCAATCTCATTCACCTTAGCTACAGAAAAAAATTTAAATATCTAGGGATCAATTTAGCTTCCGAGATCAGACCCTGCATCTAGGGAACAATTTAAATAAAAGTGGGAAAGATGTCTACAATGCCTATTAGAAAACATGCAAGAAAAATAGAGAAAGACACACAAAAAAAATAAAATCTTCCATGATTGTAGATTATAAGAATTATCATCAAAATGTCCATACTATCAAAAGCTATTTACAGATTCAGTATGATCTCAGTCAAAATACTAAGGACATTCTTCTCAGATATAGAAAAACTGATGTTAAAGTTGATAAAGAACCAAAAGAGACTCCAAATAGCAAAAGAAATCTTATACCCCCCCCCCAGAAAAACAAGCCTGAGGCATCACAATACCAGATTTTAAGAAATACTATAGGGCAGTTAAAATCAAAACAGCCGCTAGCACTAAAATAGATATGTTGACCAATGAAACAGAATAGAAGGTCCAGAAATCAATTCACACATCTACAACCAATTAAACTTTGACTAGGGAGCTAAAATCAATTGCTAGTAAAAGACAGTCTCTTCAACAAATGTTGCTGGGAAAACTGGAAGTAGACATGTAGAAGTTTGAAACAAGACCCCTACAAAAATCAAGTAGAAGTAGATCAAGGATATGCATTTATGTCCTGATACCATCAAATTACTAGAGAAGAACATTGGGGAAACTCTGCAAGATATTTACATAGCCAAAGACTTCTTGGGAAAGACCCCAAAAACACAAGCAATCAAAGCTAAAATAGACAAATGGCATTACACCAAGCTGAGAAGCTTTTGCACTGCAAAGGAAACATTCAACAAAGTGAAGAGGCAACCAACAAAATGGTAAAAAATATTTTCAAACTATGAAACTGATAAAGGATTAATATCCAGAATCTATAAAGATCACAAGAAACTCAACAACAAAATTGAAATTTGGGCAAAGGAGTTTTTCAAAAGAGGAAATTCAAATGGCCAACAGACACATGAAAAAATGCTCAGGATCACTAGCCATCAGGGAAACACAAATCAAAACCACAATGAGGTTTCACCTCACTCCAATTAGAATGGCTCTCATACAGAAATCAACAAATAATAAATTCTGGCGAGATTGTGGGGGGAAAGGTACTCTAATACACTGCTGTTGCAATTATAAACTAGTACAGACATTGTGAAAGACAGTATGAAGATACTTCAGAAAGCTGAAAATAGATCTACCATATAATCCAGCAATCCCACTCCTGGAATGTTCCCATGAAAATTAAATGAAATCAGCATATGAGAGAGTTATCTGTACCCCCATGTTCATTGTAGTTCAATTCACAATAGTTTAGTTTTGGTATCAACCCAGATGACCATCAACTGATGACTGCATAAAGAAATTTTATATATATAAATAAATATAAATAACATTTATATATATAATATATATAAATAATAAATAATAAATAAATAGTATATAAATAAATTTATATATATATAAATAAATATATATATATTTATATATATATAAAATTTTATATAAAATATATATAAATAAATATATATATAATATATATAAATAATAAATAATAAATAAATAGTATATAAATAAATTTATATATAAATAAAATAAATTTTACATGTATGGAATATTACTATGTTGTTAAAAATGGAATATTGCTATGGAATATTACTCAGTTGTGAAAAAAAGAATGAAATACTGTCTTTGGCAACACAATGGATATAAAGGAAACTATTATATGTGAAATAATATGTGAAATAAGCCAGTTCCAAAAAGACAGGTACCATATATTTTCCCTGATCTATAGTAATTAACAGAGTACCAAAAATGTAAAGTATAGGAGTGAAATTGACATTTTGAGATTTGATGATCTTTTACAGCTCTTATCTCTATTGTTGAGGAACAGTGGTTTTCTTCTCACAACAAAATAAAATCAGAGAGGAAATTTAAAAATTGAAACAAAAGATCATTGTAATGAAGAGCTGGTTTTTGAAAAAGTGAACAAAATTCATACACCATTGGTGCACCTAACCAAAAATGGAGTGGGGAAGAAAATTCAAATTAATAAATTCAGATGAAATAGGAGATATTACAATGGATACCAAAAAAATAAAAAGAATCACCAGGAATTACTGCAAACTTTTATATGCCAACAAATTGGAAAATCTAGAAGAAATGTGTAGATTTCTGGACACAATCTACCAAAGTTGAGTCATGAAGACATAGAAAACCTAAATAGACCAATAACCAAGATGGAGATCAATCAATAACATAAACTCTCACAACAAATGGATTCATTGCTGAATTCTACCAAACTTTTAAAGAAGAACTAATTCCAATTCTTCCCAAAATATTCAAAATAATTGAAAGGGAGAAAATCCGCCCAAAAGTCTTCTATGAGGGCAGCATCACCTTAATTCCAAAACCAGAAAAAGATACAACAAAGAAAAAGAACTACTGACCAATATCCTTGATGAACATAGATGGAAAAATCCTCAACAAAGGACTAGCTAATCAAATCCAAGAACAAATCAAAAAGATCATTCACCCAGACCAAGTGGGATTAATCCCTAGTATACAAACATGATTCAACATATGCAAATCAATAAATGTGATACATCACATTAACAACTGTAGTATAACAAACTGTAGTATAAAAAACATGTTTACCTCAATAGACACTTAGAACTCACTTGATAAAATACACATCCATCCAGTATAAAAACCTTAAACATATTGGGTATAGAAGGAATATTCCTCAACACAATCAAGGCAATACATTACATTACCATATTAAGCAGCATATTTAATGGGGGAAAGTAGGAAACATTTCCACTAACAACCAGAACCAGACAAGGATGCCCACTTTCACCACTATATTCAATATAGTTCTGTTAAGTTTTAACCAGAGCCATTAAGCAAGACAAAGAAATCAAATGGATATAAATTGGAATAGAGAAAATCAATTTATTCCTGTTTGCAAATGACATGATTTTATATATAGGAGAACCAAAAGACTCCACTAAGAAACTATTGGAACTCATAAGAGAGTTTGGTAAAGTTGCAGGATATAAAATCAACACCAAAAAATCAATAACATAAGTATACAAAATTACATATTGACCAGTGGAACATAATAGAAACTCCAGAAATCTATCCACATATCTACAACCAACTAATCTATGACAAATGAGCTAAAATTAATCCCTGAAGAAAGGACAGTCTCTTCGACAAATGGTGATGGGAAAACTGGACCTATGCATTCAGATATATGAAACAAAACCTCTTCTATACATTATACAAAACTCAACTCACCATGGATAGGGATCTAAATCTATAACCTGATATCATCAAATTACTAGAGGAAAACATCAGGGAAACTCTGTAAGACATTGGCATAGGCAAAGACTTCTTGGAAAAGACCCCAGAAAAACCCAGGCAATAAAAAGCAAAAATAGGCAAATGAGATTACATCAAGCTGAGAAGCTTCTGCACTGTAAAGGAAACACTCGGCAAAGTGAAGAGGCAACTGACATAATGGGAGAAAATATTTGCAAACTATACAAATGACAAATGATTGATATCCAGAATATAAAAGGAACTCAAGAAACTCAACAACAAAATAAACTAGTTAAGAAATGGGCAAAGGACATTAACAAACATTTTTCAAAGGATGAAATCCAAATGGCCAAAAGACATATGGAAAAATGATCAGGATCACTACCCATCAGGGAAATGCAAATAAACACCACAACGAGGTTTCACCTCACTCCAGTAAGAAAGGTTATCATCCAAAAATATAAAAACAATAAATACGGTGAGGATGTAGGGGAAAAGGTACCCTAACACACTGTTGGTGGGAATGTAAACTAGTACAACCATTATGGAAGACAGTACGGAGATTCCTCAGAAATCTGAAAGCAGATGGACCATATGACCCAGCCATCCCACTACTGGGAATTTATCCAAAGGAAATGAAATCAGCATGTAAGAGAATTATCTGTACCAGAATGTTTATTGCAGCTCAATTCACAATAACCAAGATATAGAATCAACCAAAATGTCCATCAACTGATCAATAGATAAAGAAAATGTGGTATATACACACTATGGAATACTAGCCAGCCATAAAAAAAAGAATGAAATCCTGTCTTTTGCAACAAAATGGATGCAACGGAAAACCATTATGCTTAGTGACAATAAGCCAGTCCCAGAAGGACAAATATAATATGTTTTCCCTGATTTCTGGTAATTAGTGTATATATAGTATTTTTAGAAAGTGCAATATATATGAGCAATACTGACAGTTTGAGATTTGATTATTGTTTACAGTCCTTGTCTATATCCTTGAGGGACAGTGTTTTTTTTTTTATTTGTTGAATTTTTTATTTAGTGGGGGGTTAAGCTTACGATTATCAAATAAACTGAAAGTATTTTATTATAAAAATTAAAAGAAAAATAAGACAGGAAGAAAGGAGGAGTGAGTGTGGGACCATGGGTGAAAGGAAGGGATGGGGGGAAGTATCATTGTACTCTTAAATCTATATGTATGAAACACATGAAACTTGTTTATCTTATATAAATTTTTAAGGAAAAAAGAGTCTCTGAGCTCAATTCATACAATCAAGAGGTATTTTTAGAAGATGCTTGCCCCTGTGCTAAGTCTGAGATAAGAGTCATTGTTTGGTGAAAGGTAGGACTTTCCATGTGAAGGAGACAGCGTGTGTGATAAATACAAGGATGTACACCAGAGGCTCATACAGGCTGTTGAGTGAAGGTGAATAAGTCAAAAGAAGCCATCTCCTAAAGAGTCATGGACTTGACCATGTAGGTCAAGAAAACCACTGATCATTTAGGAGAAGAAAACCACTAAAGCATTTTAAATCAGATCTTCATTTTTGATAAATCCCTCTGGTCAGAGAATGGCCCACCAATAATCACCTGAGACCAGAAACGAGGGTAGATTTACATGTAGACTGTGAAATACAGATCTAGATCTCCAACAGTAATAATAATCCTTTCTGTGATTTCATATACACTGGACCTTAAACTGTGGGTCCATCTTTAGGAAGACTTCTCAGTCAAATCAAAAATCCTACAAATTTCTTGAAGCTTTAACAATATAATATTCTGAAATGGAAGTCATGTACCTAACTCTGTTACATATTTAGCCTATATTTATTTCTCTAATGAAGCAATTATCACATTATACATTGTTTTAAAATCATTACCAATATGACTTTCCTTTCCTACCCAGATCCTTCGTAGCAGTTAATTTGTACATAGTAATAGACTTAATAAAAATGTACTAAATGAGAAACATAATGACAAAGTTAACCACCTCTGAAGAGACTGTGTAAAACTTAACAGGGACCATTTTACAATTAGCACAACCATGTTGATTACTTATTAGTATAATCACTGTCCAGACTGCTTTATACATTAGTATATTCTCTCATTTAATTACCTCTATATTCTCCTCAGACTATACTGTACTCTTCAGGAGGTAGAAAATACAGAATACATAAAAACATCTACTCTATCAGCACTCCTGGCATTTGACATTGTCCTGAGGATGTTTCAAAGTTGCAAGCAGGTAACAAACTTACAATTTATTGCATTCAGCCTGATCAAGAGTTATTAGAAGGTTAAGAGTGTGAGTTAAAAAGATCTGAGTCACCTTGCCCAAGGATGACAAAAGTATTACAAGGCCAATTACAAAGACTAAGTACATAAGTCCTACAATGGCATAACAGAGAGCTCTACTCCTCAAACCAGAACACTTTGAACTCTACAAAGTGATATGCAGGTTTTTATTTAAAGCTAAAGTCCATAATTAATAAAAAATTTAGATGACAATTTTGTCTTAAGACAATTTTGTCTTAAATATGTTGTAATTAATTTTTCTTTCTCTTAACAGGATATTAGCATAGTATCGAAGAATTTTTCATATCTGGCAAAATAAGATTTGTTTGCATTTAGTCTTTTTTAACCACCATTTCCATGTGCTCTACTAAGTGGTGGATAGAGTAAAGTAAGTCATCAGGTTAACAGCAGAAATGCCAGTTCATTTACAGTATCTTGCTGAACTTCAGTAAAGCTGAGATAACTATATGCTGATGGTATGAAATTTATACATACTTCTACAAGTGTATACTGCTTTCTTCCACAGTAAAGGGTTTCATTCCAGGACTTATCCCTGGATTAAGTGCAAGGTGTCCAGCGCATAACAGATCTTCCCAGGCAGACGAATCAATTCATTCACAGGCTTTTATTGGGGTTCCGCTCCCGGGTGAGGTTCCCCGGTCCCAACAGAGCAACAGAGCGGGGGCCGGGGAAGTCACGCGTCAGAGATTGGGAGAGCTCCTTTTATAGATTCATGGCATGGGAGTTAAAGGTTGAGGCGGGTCTGATCCTCACTGGTTGACCTTAAGGCACCCGCAGGGACCTTGACAAAGACTTTTCTTCCCTGGAAGTACAGGTAGGAACTTTCCATTCCCAGAACTATAGGTCTTTCCTCCATGCGGATCCCAAAGCTACCATTAAAGAATCTAGGGATTTTTTTTCACACGGGACTCACTAGAAGGCCCTTCTAGGTGATTTTTTGTAGAGATAGTATGAAATACATTGAAAGCCAATGACCACCAGTAACTATCACTAAACAGTAGAATAGACCACCTTAAAAAATGATAAACACTTTATAAAAGAAGAATTTCCCTCAAAAAAAAAAAAACGGTGTAGAAAAATTCTGTGGGTCAGAAGGAAAAGTCATGAAACTAGAATCCATGGTGGCAAATGGGTATTAACAATTTCAAGAGCTCTCAGCACATATATTAGTCTCTGCACCCAGAAAGTTCTTGGAAGAGATGAATAGATGAGAAGGACTTTGAACTTGGAAAAGGAAAAAAAAATGAAGCTGAGACCCTTCACACTTCAGCCATGCACACAGAGTCAGGAACTCAAAAGTTTACTTTCAGTACCAAAAAGTATCCTCAGGCCAAGGGGTTTGATGAGCTGGAGGTTTATCTGAGAAAAATAACTTCACCCCAAGCCTTAAAAGAATTCTAAACAAGGGGCTGGCATTACAGTGCTGTGGGTGAACCTGTTACTTGTGAGGCTGGCAACCCATATTGCAGCAGCAGTTTGAGTTCCTGCTGCTCTGCTTCTGATCCAGCTCCCTGCCAATGTGTCTGGAAGATAGTGGAGAATACTCCAAATGCTTAGGCCCCTGGATCCATGAAGATGACCTAGATAAGAGTTCTTGGCTGCTGGCTTCAGCCTGTAACAGCCCTGGCCATGGAGTAAACCAGGGAATGGAAGATTATCTCTTTTCTTTCTTTCTCTCTCTCTCTCTCTCTCTCTCTGCCTTTCAAATGCATAAATAAATCTTTAAAAAATTTCAAAAGTTTCAGCTAATAAGCCTAAAATTCAATATTTAAAAATATCCAATGGATATAGTCACTAAAAGACATATACAAATAATATTAATCACAACTTCATTCATAAAAGCCAAAAAAAACCACATAACATTTACCAATTGGAAAATAAATTTTCATATAATTATTCAATGAAATACTATATAGAAATTTAAAAGACCAGAATAGAACAAGCAGAAAAAAGTAACTTAAAGAAAGGTCTTTTGAAACATATCATGGAGACAAAAATAAAATAATAATAATTTAAAAATGAAGCTAGCCTCCAGGACATTTGTGAATTCATTAAGTGAACAAATATTAGAATGTGGGGGTATCCCTGAAGGCAAAGAGAAAGAAAAATGCATAGAAAACTTATTAAATGAGACAATAGCTTAAAAACTCATCAATCCAGGGGAAGATAAAGATATACAGACACAGGAAGCCAATAAAGTTCCAAACACACATGACCAGAAATGATTCATTACATGTCATATTATAGTCAATCTAGCAAAAGGACAAGACAAAGAGAATTCTAAAAACTGCAAAATGAAAAGCACTTTTAAGGGAACTCTGATTATACTAACAGCAGATATTCCAGCAGAACTCTAAAATGCCAGGAGGGAATGGAAGGACATATTCTAAGTTCTTTTTAGAACTTTTTTTTTGAAAAAAGAAAAATGCCAACTACAAATGCTATACCCAAAAAAGCTTTCTTTCAGAAATGAAGAAGAAATAAAAGATTTTGCAGGACAAGTAAAGACTGAGGGAATTCATCACCACCAGACCAGCTTTACAAAAGATGGTAAATGAAGTCCTACATCCAGAAGCAAAAGAGAGATAACTATCATCATGGACACACCTAAGAGTATAAAAGCCACTAGAAGAGCAGACACACAAAAGAGAAATAAAAAAAAAAATCAAATCATGTTGATACATTAATCTATCAAACCACAAAGAAGAATCAAAAGAGAGAAACAAGAGAACAGATAATTAAAAACTAAACAGAGTTAACAAAATGACAGGTGTAAGCTTTTACTTATCAATAATAACCATGAATGGAAATGGACTAAATTCCAAAATTAAAACTTACAGAATGGCTCAATGGATAGAAAAACAAAACTCAGTGATAAACTGTGTAAAAGAAACTCAGGTTACCAGTAAAGACAGACGTAAACTGCAAGTGAAAGATAGAGGAAGGTATTCCAAATAATAGAAACTATCAGTGAGCAAGTGTAGCTATACCTACATAAGGCAAAACAAACTTACAGCTAAACATATGAAAAGAGACAGGCCGGCGCTGCGGCTCACTAGGCTAATCCTCCACTTAGCGGTGCCGGCACACCGGGTTCTAGTCCCGGTCGGGGCACCGGATTCTGTCCCGGTTGCCCCTCTTCCAGGCCAGCTCTCTGCTGTGGCCCGGGAAGGCAGTGCAGGATGGCCCAAGTCCTTGGGCCCTGCACCCCGTGGAGACCAGGAGAAGTACCTGGCTCCTGCCATTGGATCAGCGCGGTGCACTGGCCGCAGCGCACTGGCCGCGGCAGCCATTGGAGGGTGAACCAATGGCAAAGGAAGACCTTTCTCTCTGTCTCTCTCTCTCACTGCCACTCTGCCTGTCAAAAAATAAAAATAAAAAAAGGAAAAGAGGCAAAATAAGGTTGCTATAAAATCATCAAGGGATAATTTCAACAAGACATAACAACTGAAATATGTGTGCCCCTAATTCTAGTGCACTGAAGTTTATGAAACTGAAGTTTATGAAACGAGAATCATTTGTTCTAACTGAAGAGATCAAATCCAACACAGTAATAGTGGGGAAATTAAATACCTCACTTACATCAATGGACAGATCATCAGACAAGAAAACACACAAGAGATCACAGTGAAATTATATTATGACCAAATGGACCTAAAAGACATTTACAGAACATTTCATCCAACAATTGCAGAATATTCATTCTTTTCAGCAACACATAGAACACTTTAGGATAGACCATAAATTAGGCCATAAAACAAGTCTCAATCAATTCAAAGAAATTATACCATGTTTCTTTGCACAATGTAATAAAACATAAACAAAAGAAACTTTAAAATTTGTACACCAAACAACCCAGGACTGATCGAACAATGGATCACTGAAAACACCAAAATCAAGTTTAGAAATTTCTCAAAACAAATAAAAATAGACCTACAACTTACCAAGATTTATGAGATACATAAAATGAGTACTAAGAGGCAATTTTATAGCAGTAGATGTCTACATTTTAAAAGAAATAGCAGGCAGAATATTGTGGCACAATGGATTAACCAGCTGCTTAGGACACCCACATCCCACGTCCAAGTGCTTGGTTTGAGTCCCAGATATTATGCAGTTCCAGTACACCTTCTTGATAATGCACCTAAGAGGCAGAGAATAGTGGGCCAAGCAATTTCATTCCTACCACCCATGTAGGAGACTCAGATGGAATTCCTTGCTCATGGCTTCAGCTTGGTATAGTCCCAGCTATTACAGGCATTTGGGAAATAAATCAGCAGATAGATCTCTCTCCCTCTCTCACTCTCTCCTTCTTCCCCCTCTCCCCCTCTCCCTCTCCCTCTCTATCTCCTTTTCAAGTAAATAATTAAATCCTACTTAAAAATGGATAACTATAGGGGACACTGCTGTGGCACAGCTGGTAAAGCTAACGCCTGCGATGCTGGCATTTCATGTGGGCGCTGGTTCAGGTCCTAGCTGCTTCTCCACTTCTGATCCAGCTCTTTGCTAATGTTCCTGGGAAAGCAGTGGAAGATGGCCCTGATGCTGTGGGCCCTTGCACCTACATGGGAGACCAAGAAGACCAGCTCTAGTCGTTGCAGCCATTTGGGGAGTGAACCAGCGGATGGAAGACCTATCTCTGTGTCGTTTCCTCTGTGACTCTACCTTTCAAATAAATAATTCAAATAAATAATTAAATCTTTAAAAAAAGAAAAGAAAGAAAGAAAGAGAAAAAGAACTACTAGAACTGATTAAAAAATCAGTAAAGTTGCAGGCTCAAAATTCAACACACAAAAATTAGTAACTTGTTTTGCACCAATTATCTCATAATAGCTACCAAAAAAAAAAAATCAAAAAAACTTGGGATAAATTTAAACAAGGATGTGAGAGATTTCTGCACAGAAAATTATAAAACATGTGAATAAATTGAAGAAGATATTAAAAATGGAAAGACTTTCTATATTCACAGATTGGAAGGATTAGTATTACACCAAAATATATATATTACACAAAACAATTTATAGATTCAATACAATCTCCATCAAAATAACAATGACATTATTTTTTTGTAAAAATTCATTTTATTTATTTGAAAGACAAACTTACAGAGACAGAGAGAGAGAGAGGTCTTCCATCTGCTGGTTCACTCCCCAAATGGCCACAAAGCCAGAGCTGAGCAGACTCAAGGCCAAGAGCCAGGAGCTTCCTCTGCATCTCCCATGTAAGTTCAGGGGCCCAAGGACTTGGCCCATCTTCCACTGCTTTCCCAGGCACATTAGTAGGGAGCTGGATTGGAAATGAAACAGCGGAAACTCAAACCGGCACCCATAGGGGATGCCAGTGCCACAGACCAGGGCTTTAAGCCACTGCACCACAGCACCAGCCCCAACAATGACATTCTTTACAGAACTAGAAAATCTAATCCTAAAAATTCGTATGGAAGAACAAAAGACCTAAATAAACCAACACAAACTTTAAAAAAAAAAAAATCTGCAGGCATCAATACAGATTACGACACACAAAATGAACTATGGTTACCAAAATACTCAAGTATTGCAACCAACTGATTCTTGACAACAGTGCCAAAAACATACAACAGAGAAAGGACAGCCTCTTCAATAAATGATTCTGGTAAAACTGGCTATCCATATCCAGACTGAACATGACTCCCCACTTTTCACCCTGCATAAAAATATATTCAAAATGCATCAAAAATTAAATGTAAGACCTGAACTATGAACTTAGTAGAAAAAATGCAAATGAAACACTGTAAGTCATTAGTATAAGTAACTTTTTTTAAGAAGACAACAGAAGCAAAACTAGATAAACTGGATTATATCAAACTAAGAAGCTTCTGCACTGCAATCACCAGATTAACAAGAGAACAAATAGACTGGGAAAATATGTGCAAACTATTCATCTGAAAAAGAATTAATATCCAGAATAAATAAGAAACTAAAGAAACTCAACAACAAAGCAAACCATCCAGTTAAGAAATAGGCAAAAAATCTAAGTAGACATTCCTCAAAAGAAGAAACATGAATGGACAACAAATATGTGAAGAAATGCTCATTATCACCACCAGTCAGAGAAATACAGTTCAAAATCACAATGTATGATCTCACTGCAGTTAGAATGCCTATTATCCAAAAACATAAAATGACAACTGCTAGTGAGTATGCAGTAAAATGTAAAGTTTTATACACACACTGTTGGTGTCACTGCAAATAAATATAGCAATTATGAAGAACGGTATCAAGGTTCCTCTGAAATCTAAAAATAGTTCTATCATATGACCCAGCTATTCCACTTCTGGGTATGAATCTAAAGGAAATGAAATCAGCCTATCAGGAGACACCTGTACTCCTATTATCTGCAGCACATTACATTAAGTGAAATAAACCAGACACATAAAAGACAAATACTGCATGCTCTCTCTCATATGTAGAAGTTCAAAAAAGTTCATTTGAACTTAGAGTCATAATTACTAGACTGGTTAAGAGCATGCAGAGAAAGGATAGAGAAAGGTAGGATAAGGATACCAAAACACATGTTCTGTTTCTCCACAGCACAGTGGGGCAACTATTGTTCACAATTATGTATTACATATTACATAAAGAGCTGGGAAGGAGGAGCTGATAGGTTCCAAACATAAGATAAGGAAATGTAAATGCCAATTGCCTGATTCAATTTAACACTGTATACATGTGTTGAAATATTGCATGATACTTCATAAAAATGTGGAAGTACTATATGTTGATCAAATTTCAAATAAAATCAATGTAATTCACCATACCAAAAACAAAAAAGAACATCAATAGATATATTTGACAATTATCTAATATTCACTCTTATGATAAAAAAAATCAAAGAATTAGGAATAGAAGTAAATTTCCTCGGTCTGATAAAGGACATCAGCAAAAAAAATCTATGGGTAACATGATATTTATGGTGAAAAATGGAATGCATTCACCCTAAAATTAGTTGGGTGACTCAGTATTGATAAGAAATTAATTTTCCCTAAATTGAACAAGATTCAACTCAGTCACAACAGGTGTTTTGGTAAAAATCTACAAATTCATTCTAAAATTTTTTAAATGGAAATACAAAAGATCTAGAATAGCAAAAACTACTCTGAGACAGGAAAACAAAGTAAGAGAATTAATACTTCCTGATTTTAAATTTATAAAGCTACTGTAGCCAAGACAGTGTGGTTTTGATGTAAAGATAAATAGAAGAATGGGACAGAATATAGAGTCTAGAAATAGACCCACAAATATGTTGGCAATTTATTTCCCACAGAAGTAAAAAATAATTCAGTGAAGAATTGATGTCTAAAGCAAAAAGTGTTGAAAGAATTTAATACTCATATTCAAAAAAATGAGAAAATCTAGACTTCCTATGATTGAAAACAAGGTAATGAAATATATGCTCTCTTGGCCGGCGCCACGGCTCAATAGGCTAATCCTCCACCTTGCGGCGCCGGCACACCGGGTTCTAGTCCCGGTCGGGGCGCCGGATTCTGTCCCGGTTGCCCCTCTTCCAGGCCAGCTCTCTGCTGTGGCCTGGGTGTGCAGTGGAGGATGGCCCAAGTGCTTGGGCCCTGTACCCGCATGGGTGACCAGAAGAAGCACCTGGCTCCTGGCTTCGGATCAGCGCGATGTGCCGGCCGCGGCGGCCATTGGAGGGTGAACCAACGGCAAAGGAAGACCTTTCTCTCTGTCTCTCTCATCTCACTGTCCACTCTGCCTGTCAAAAAAAAAAAAAAGAAAGAAAGAAAAAGAAAAAGAAAGATATGCTCTCTTACCATTCCTATCAAGCACTGTATTAAAGTCTTAGTTAGTTCCCAAAATTAAGTTAGTTAGTTCTGAAACTACAAAATGAGTTTAGCCAAGTCTGAGAATGCAAGGTAAACATTGATAGAGATATCAACTGTATTTCTACATAGTAAGAACAGATCAATGGAATTTGAAACTTAAAGAAAAAAAAATGATTTCAAATGGCAAACGGCTGTGGCAGCCATTTGGGGTGTGAACCAACGGAAGGAAGACCTTTCTGTCTCTCTCTCTCTCTCTCTCTCACTGTCTAACCCTACCTGTCAAATAAGTAAAAAAAAAAAAAAAAAAAAAAAATAGGCCCAAGGGAGTTCTTTACTCCCTTCCATGACGGGAGTTCCAACTATGAACCAGGGAGAGAAGGCAAAACTATGAACCAGAAAAAAAAGCCCTCAGCAGACACCAAACTCTATGAAATAAATTTATGTTGTTTACAGACTACCCAGTTTGGGGTATTTTGTTAGAGCAGACCAAGTCAACTATAATATTAACACAAATACAGAGACAGCTCAATGGAGAAAACACAGTATTTTCAATGAATGGTAGGGAACAATTAATGTTCAAAAGCAAAAAAAGAAAAAATGAAAACTCACCTCAAAATACACCTCACACACCATACAAAATTATTTCAAACTGTATTTATAGACCTAAATGTAAAACATAAAACTATAAAACTTCCAGAAGAAAACATGGGGAGAGAAGAGCTTATATTTGGTGATAGATTTTTAAATGTAACATCAAAAGCATGATCCACACAAGAATGAAATGATACACTGGACTTCATCAAAATAAAAATTTTTTGCTCTGAGAAAACTGAAAAAATGAAAAATCAAGCTGAAAATTGCAAGGATGGAAACCTTCCATAGAGGCTGCAGGGAACAGATAAATCCTTGTGAACTCACTCTCACATCTCAGGTTCTCTTTTAATCCTCAGCTGCTGTTTCTCCTCCCCATTCAGTCTGAGACAGGTGAGTAGGAAGGTGCAGTCCTTACTTAACTGGGTACATCCCTATTCTCCAGGCCTGACGGATGATTTAAATTCACTATCCAGAGCTGTGGAGCTGAATCTCTCTCCTTGTCTCTTTTGTGAAGCCAGAGAGATGCACCTATACTCCACACAGCTATTTATGGAGGACAAAATCTCCTCATTTCTCCAGTTTATCCCAATTCACAAGACCTAGGAGGATTTTGAATCACCTTGTTGCTCACTTACACTCTCTTCTTTGATAGAAAATAAACATATCTCTGCTTAAAAAAATCCTGAAGGGTGCACATTTAGCACAGTGGTTGACACATTCCATTTTGCAGTGACTGGGTTTGAATCTTCTTCTCCCTCTGATGCATAACCTGAGGCCAGCAGATGATGGCTCAAGCACTTGGGTTTCTGCCACCTGCATGAGATAATCAGACTGCATTCTGAGTTCCTGGCTTCAGCCTGGCCTACCCCAGCCCGTTGCAGGTATTTGGGAAATGAAGCAGTTATTGGAAGATTTCTCTCTGTTTCTGTATTATCTCTCTGTGTTTAAAATAAATACGAGAAAATTTTAAATCCTGGAATGCTATATCTCTCAATGCGGCAGCACTATCTAGTGTCAAAGAAGTTTGTCAGAGTCCCGAAGTTTGACACAGTGGGTTGAGCCACTGCTTGTGACACCAGCATCCCTTATCAGAGTGCTGATTTGAGTCCCAGCTGCTCCACTTCCAATCCAGATCCCTGCTAATGCACCTGGGAAGGTAACTAATGATGAGTCAAGTATTTGGCCCCCTGTCACCCACATGACTGACTCAGTTGGGATTCTTGGCTCCTGGCCTCAGCCTGGCCAAACTTGACAGCTGCAGCTACTTAAGGAGTGAATCAGTGTGTGGAAGGTCTCTCCCTTCTCTGTCACTCTGCATTTCAAATAATTTTTTTAAATCTTAAAAAAAAAAGTGTGTCAGCTCTTCTCCAGCTGTCTAGATTTTCTGGGCTGGAGTCAATCTCCAGTCTTCCAACCTAGGCAAAATACAGGCACCAGTGTCCACCAATCACAGGGAACATATTTCAAAGCTCTCCAAAAAGGTCTCATAAAGTTCCCCTCACCAGACATGAAGTTAGAAATAGTACAGCCTCCTGACCGTCTCCCCAAAGTACTTTGACTCCCTCCAAAAACTCCTTTCTCTATCCCTTCAGATCCTCTTTCCTATTGGTTTTTTATATCTTTGATCTTGCTGAGTACTCTGTGAGCCAAGGAACAGGGCCTTCCTCATTTCCCCTACAAATCTTTATGAGGAAGTAAAGCTGTCACACTAAACTATAGCATCCTGATATCTCATCCATTGGAGCCTCAATCAAAATGAGGCAGGATGATAGTAAAGTATTCTCTGCAGAATGCTAAAACAAGAAAGACAGAGGTGACCAATGCTGGAAAGGCTGATGGAGAAGTTAAAGCTCTCCCATTCTCCTGCAGGAGCACAAACTAGCACAACCTCTGAAAAATCAGCAGGATCCTCTAAAATTGAACATATGCATATATTATGAACCTCAAATTCCACTCCTAAGTTTATACACAAGATATATAAATGTGTTCATATATACCTTATGTGTATTCATCAAAATATGGTTGTAACAGTATTCCTTGTACTTACCAAACACTGAAGAAAAATTCACAAGGATACAAATAAAAAACTGTGGTACATTCATGCAATGGCACACTATATAAAAAGAAGGATAAACACAAGTACTTGCAATAGAATGGATGACTCTCATGACTATATTGAATTTTAAAAGCCAAATTTTTCAAAAATCATTCTTTATAATTCAATATATACAAAATTTCAAAGAGGAAAGACAAGCTCAAAAATTCAGGTTATCTTTAGGATATCGAATGCTTAATACTTGTTTTTTTTTTCAACTTTCACCACCAGTATCAACTCAGATCAATTAAAGTCAACCCCAAAATACTGCTGTAAGAAACAAAACATAGCAATAAAACATTGTTGCCTGTAAATATATACATATATATATAAATTGCATAACATATTTAAATTATTTTTCATAAATTTATATCATTTTCTTTTATTACTGATTGATAGGTTAACTTAACTTTGTATTATGAATTATAGTTCAAGCATGATTATCACTATGAGCCACAAGAGGGCAGCAATTACAAAGACTGGAGTTTTAAATAAGGAATAAAGAAAACTATTAAATAAGAGAGCAATATAAATTATTAAGCTTATGAAACCAGAAATTTTAACCACAACAAAAAAAACTTAAAAAATTATTATTCAAAAGGTTTTAATTTAGCACTGACAAAAACAGAGATGTCTCTTTTATGTAAGAAATTTCAGTTGTCTCATTTTCTTTTCCCTACACACAAATCATGTGTGGACTTATATAAAATATACTTGCTGGCCGGCGCCGTGGCTCAATAGGCTAATCCTCCGCCTTGCGGTGCCGGCACACCGGGTTCTAGTCCCGGTCGGGGCGCCGGATTCTGTCCCGGTTGCCCCTCTTCCAGGCCAGCCCTCTGCCTGTGGCCAGGGAGTGCAGTGGAGGATGGCCCTAGTGCTTGGGCCCTGCACCCCATGGGAGACCAGGAAAAGCACCTGGCTCCTGCCTTCGGATCAGCGTGATGCACCGGCCACAGCGCGCTGGCCGCGGCGGCCATTGGAGGGTGAACCAACGGCAAAGGAAGACCTTTCTCTCTGTCTCTCTCTCTCTCACTGTCCACTCTGCCTGTCAAAAATAAAAAAATAAAATATATTTGCTAACTTTAATATGAAAGTTCTGCATAAAATTGTTTCCTTATAACAATAACTTACATCTGTTTAGAACATGATACTTTTTAAGTAATATTATAAATGTAATATTTTGCATTTTTCACTTTAAATTCTTTGAAGTAAATGGTCCAGAAATTATTAAATCCTTTTCATAGATGCAGAAACTGAAGCTTAAAAAATGAACAACTTTCCCTACTTAAAATCATTAATAAGTTTAAAAAGGAAAAACTTCCTTCAATATATTTTTTACTATATTATAGTTGCCTGTCAACCAAACAAAAATAATAATTATACTTGTAAATTTGCTTAATATAAATGCTGGATATTATTTTAAATAGTTCTCTGCTATAATATAACTTCAGTTTTATTCATAGACCCTTGGCTAACAATGCTCTCTATTGAACTACTGACACTTAGAAATAATCTCTTCTATCATATCACAGAGCAAAATGGAAATACAAGTAAGGTTTGAAGTAAAACAAATAGTATTTCCAGAGGTCAACAATTGAAAGAGGAAGAAAGATATGCACACATCTAGGAAGCAGGCTAAAAGTCATCTCAAACATTGTTACATGAAGTTGTAAACATTACTGAAGACACTCAATTTCGTGTTAGCAGAGACGTACTGTTTGTTAGATCTGGTGATTAACTACATCATCTTAAGTTTATAGTATATTACCTTATAGTTATTTTAACAGACCCTAATCCAAAACCTAAAACCGTATCCACACATAACACTCACCAAAAAGTAGTTTGTTTACAGAAACAAAGTGATATAAGGAGGCTTGCTTAAAATTATATTAAGAAAATCATGGAGAAGTCAGACTCAATTCCTTGAATAAAAGGATCATTTTTAATTAAAAAGAATGAGGGTCCAGCATTGTGGCATGGCAGGTAAAGCTGCCACCTACAATGCCAACATCCCTTGTGGGAACCAGCTCATGGATGTCCCAGCTGCTCCAATTCAGATCCAGCTCCACGCTAAAACACCTGAGAAAAGCAGTGGAAGATGGCTCCAAGTGTTTGAGCCTCTGCTACCCATGTGGCAGACATGGATGAAGCTCCTGGATCCTGGTTTGTGCCTGCACCAACCCTTGCTATTGTGACCATCTGGGAAGTGAACCAGTAGATGGAAGATCTATCTCCTTCTCTCTCCCTCTCTCTGTAACTCTCACTTTCAAATAAATAAATAAATCTTTTAAGATGATTTATGTCAAAATTCAAAATATAAGTGAATTATTCCCTCATGGAACCTGCAGTCCAGTGGTAGAAACATATATTAGCAAAAGATGTGGTGATATGAATTAAAATTTGGGGGTGCAAGAAGGACCATGATATGACAGGATATACAAGTTACATTGTCAGTCACAAAAATCTTCGCCTAGGTGACATTTTACTTGAGATTGAAAAATGGGCATTGGGGAAAGGACTCCAAGAAAGGGAATAGTGTACCTACCACTCTGAGTAGAAAGTGCTTGGCTTATTCAAGCAAATGAAGTTTCAATTTATTAATGACTAGCAAGTGTGAAAAATAAGGTATAAAAATCACAGTATAAGCTGGTGAGGACGCAGGGAAAAGGTGCCCTAATTGCAGGGAAAAGGTGCCCTAATCCACCATTGGTGGAAATGTAAACTAGTACAGCCATTGTGGAAGAGAGTATGGAGATACCTCAGAAAGCTGAAAATTGATCTACTATATGACTCAGCCATCCCACTCCTGAGAATTTATACAAACAAAATGAAATCAGCATATGAAAGCGTTGTCTGTACCCGCATGTTTATTATAGCTCAATTCACAATAGCTAAGATATGGAATCAACCTATCACGATTTATATATATAGTATAGAATACTCCTTAGCCATAAAAAAGAAAAAAATCCTGTCTTTTGCAACAAAATGGATGCAAGTGGAAACCATTATACTTAGTGAAATAAGCTAGTCCCAAAAAGACAACAGCATAGGTTTTCCCTGATGTGTGGTAACTAACAGAGTACAAAAGAAATGCAATGTGTATTGCAAAATTGACATTTTGGGATTCAATGACTGTTTACAGCCCTTGTCTCTGTTGTTGAAGAACGGTGTTATTTTCTGCTTACTATTTGTTGTATTCTTTAGTTAGTATAGGGTTAATCTTTGAGTATCAAATAAGCTGAAATTATATCATTGTAAAAATTAGTAAAAGAAACAATAAAAGAGGAAGGAGGAAGGGTGGGAGTATGGATGGGAGAGAAGGTAGGGTGGAAAGTTTCACTATGTTCATAAATCTGTATATGTGAAATACATGAAGTAGGTTCACCTTAAAAATAAATGAATTAATTTAAAAAAATGGGCAACACTATAGGGATTCAGGCCATGAAATAGAATGATTTAGCATTTTGCACAATTACCACTGGTGTTAATTTCCTATTAAGTCCTGGGTCTTATGTTTATTTGTTTGCTTACTTGCTTACTTCTGTTGTTTTGTATTAAACTATAACATGTGAGTAGATTTATTGCTCATGTTGAATTTTCATAAATCACCTTCAAAATAAAGTTTCATATTTGGAAAAAAAAGTCAGTATTTAGAGAATATGTGATTATATTTATATATTATTATAAATAGATTGGGATTAGAAAGCTATTGCCAAGCTCTTCCTCTAAAGACCAACATCAAATAGGATGCTAGATTGAGGGATTAAACAGCTCAACTCTAAGTTCACAAATCTCCCAAATCAACATAAAACCTGATGATACAACAACCTCTCTCTTTATCTTGCATGCAGAAATGTCTTGTTAAATAATATACTAAAATTTAAAAATTTATAAAGCAGTGTACATATTTTATCAATTAACTATTAATATAAAAGCAATTCCAATTTTATTCCAGCTTTAATTCGTGTCCCAAATGTAAGACATGATTCATCTTTCTAAATTCTCTAGTCCAGATTCCCAAGAAATCTACATAATAGTAATGGTCTTCTTTTTGTCTTTAGCAAAACTGTTTTCTCTGCTAATGAAAAATTTAACAAATGATATTTTAAACATCGTCAATGTCAAACTTACGTTCTAGTGCATTATAAAGAAGTTCAAAGTCTTCATTTGTTCTAGGATTATGCCTCCGGTAATAGTCCAGTTGCATCCATTCTTCTTTTTCTTTCTTCTTCCTTAATTCTTCCTCTGCTTCCCACTCCAATCTCAATTTTCTCTGTATGTTTAATTTCTTCACAAAGACTTTAGCATGCCATTGCCTGTAGTATGTCTGAATCCTGATCACCTATACTCATATTAAAAAGAAATTTAAAAAGTGTCTATCATTAACTTATTGATCAAATAATAAAATCCCAATTCAAACAACAGAAAAACCTGAGAGTCCAGTTGTAGCTCTCTGTAAGATATTCTCATGTAGACTAGCATAAAAATCATAGCTAATGTTTGTCATTGCTATTGGACTCTAAATCTAGCAAATATACTTTCATAGTAGGTTGTCAATACAATGCTTAAGAGCACAGATTCATGAGTAAACCTTAGTCTGAAACTTGCTTAGCTACTCACTAGTTGTTTGATTTAGGGTAAGCTATGTGTCATCTCTGCTTTGGTACACTCATATGTAAAATAGTGACATATAGATTGCTTAGCCCAATCTGTATATCGCAAGTCCTCAGTAAATGCTATTATTGTGGTGAATCTGAATTATCTCTAGCTTATCTTAACTTTTATTACTTTAGATTTATTTTTAAGCAAACTTTTATTCCCTAAACATATAGCAGGTAGGTATGTGTGGAAAGCACCAAGGGCAGATTAGATAAAAGAATTAAGCAATCAAATATTTATTAAATTTATATGAAATGTAAATATATGTGAAGATACGATATATTACTAGATTCTCAAAAACTTAATAATATAAATGGGAGAGTTGATAACTTTATTTACTAAACTCATCAATAAAATGTGGCGAGGCTGGATCAAGACTGAGGAAATAATATTTACTGTCATACCCCTTCTCCCCATCCTAATGATTGGTAATTACAGAAAGATTATATAAAGCAGAGGTCAATAAAGACACTACACCAGATCATACTAAAAGGGTCTGGCAAAGGAAAAGAAATTATGAAGAATGCATTTGAGTATCTGATTTATAATTCTGGAACCACTTCTGCAATTTCTAGCTTGCCTCTCCAATGATATAAATTTCTTCAATTTATTCCAATTGCCTATCAGATCCTCACTGGATATGAGGAATGAAAGATGAGGTAGAAGAAATGAAGAAAAGGCCGGCGCCGCGGCTCACTAGGCTAATCCTCCACCTAGCGGCGCCAGCACACCAGGTTCTAGTCCCGGTCGGGGCGCCGGATTCTGTCCCGGTTGCCCCTCTTCCAGGCCAGCTCTCTGCTGTGGCCAGGGAGTGCAGTGGAGGATGGTCCAAGTGCTTGGGCCCTGCACCCCATGGGAGACCAGGAAAAGCACCTGGCTCCTGGCTCCTGGCTCCTGCCATCGGATCAGCGCGGTGCGCCGGCCGCAGCACGCCGGCCGCGGCGGCCATTGGAGGGTGAACCAACGGCAAAGGAAGACCTTTCTCTCTGTCTCTCTCTCTCACTGTCCACTCTGCCTGTCAAAAAATAAAAAAATTAAAAAATTTAAAAAAATAAAAAAAATAAAAAAAGAAATGAAGAAAAGAAGAACTAATAAAGGTTGTTTATTTTTTCAGAAGATAATACAGCCTGATTACAGATATAGTTGGTATAAAAATTTTAGGAATGTTAAAAATGGAACTGCAAGTAACTATTAAAAAAATAAAGTACCTATTTCCAAATTATAAAAGGACAAAAAATAAACACCTTTGATCAAAGCAACAAACTGAAGAAAAGATTAATGAAAAGATAAACAATTAGTAAATAAAGATAGATGGCAAGAATGAAGACAAAAATATCAGTAGTTACTAATACAATCTTACCTAATATAAGACAAAAATAAATACTAAGCAATTAACTTATAAAGAATAAAATAAACATGACCTGGCAGAAAGGAATAGATGAAGATATAAGAAGAACTTATTATAAATTTACTTCTGCTGGCTTTTAACTAATGCCTCTGTTCACAGCACACACTTCATTTCCACTCCACACAGAACCTCCAGTTCACTTTCTAAGTTTCCATGGGGCAAAATCAATGAGTCCTGATGCCATCCTCACTGTTATACATTTAGATTTCACTTTCTCCATTCTAATAGGTCAACACTTCTCCATCTGTTTTATGCCTTCAAAAATATCAACTGGCATTTACTCTTTCTTTTCATGTAATCTTGGTCCCTGTGTTTTTATTCCTCTAAAATTAATTTTTTTTGGAGTTTGGAATATGGCATAAGCAATTCCATTTTCCTGCCTCATTTCCAGTCTCATCTATTTCCTCACACTAAGAAAACTTCAAGCTTCTTGAGGAACAATATGCTGTTTTTTAAAATGCACTAATCACTACTGCCATGAGGGAGTTCACATGACACAGTTTAGGCCAATGACACGTAAGCGGAGGTCTTCAGGTGAGGCTTTCAAGGGAAAGCCTTAAAGACAGCACACATGAGACATGCTGCCTTGGCCTTTCTTTTCTTGTTGCATAGAATGAAGATATGATGGTAAAGGTGAGTAAACCATTTTATCATCGCACAGTAACAAGCTCACAATGAGATTAATGGAGTGCAAAGACAAAAGGAGCTAAAGTTTCTAATAACATCACAGAGACCCATCCAAGCCTAGCACAGTAAGAAAGTAAAAATTAGTTTGGACTGAGAAAGTTAAAGATCATCATGTTCTAATAACAGTCAGCTACAAAATTAATAGGAAACAATATTTCTCGCAAGGACACACCACAGTTACAAAATGTCACAACTGTCTCTGAGTGAATACTATTTTCTTGCTAGCTGAGAAACTCTGTTCCCCAAAATCACAAGTTAACTTTGCTGGTTGAAATTATTAGACCAGTAAGAATGAAACATCACATTCTGGCCTACAGGATGTAAATGACAAAGAGAAGCAGCTTTGGTTTATAATAAGGTACTGAATTTCTGAGAAGCTCAAAAAAACAATATTCTACATCTTTTTATTCCTAAGAGAATAAATCGGACCTTGGCCTGCTTCACAGTCCAGATCTGATGGTGATCCGTTCATACACAGCCTTCCTTTGCATTAACACTATCAAGATCCCATTTCACTTAAATTTTACCTAAACTTCATTCTTCTTCAAAATTCAATAATAACTTCATCCTTTCTTTTGTTTGGTAAAAAATTAGTTTAAACTGAAAAAGTGAAAATTCATCAGGTTGGTACAATAATTGGCACCCAGCTACAATGTGAGCAGTCTCCTTTGGGACAATGAGTCAGTGGACTTCACTGTTTTGGTACCAGAAGTTTATCTCTCAAGATTTAGTGTCAATCGAGCTAGAACAACAATCTCCAGATTTCTTGTTAACAGAAAACCAAAATCTGCCATTTAAATCACTGCTTCCGGGTCATTTTTACACATAGCTAAAATAATGGTAGGAGACGGATCCAACTATATGCTCCATGAAAGAACATACTGGTTGAAAGCAAAAGGATGACAAAAGATAGTCCATCAAACACTAAGATGAGAGAGTTATAATGGTTATAGGAATATCAGGGAAAGTGGATATTAATGTTACATTCAGTCTCAATTAGTCTGGAAAGCACCCTACATGATTTTTCTGTGACAAGAGTTAAGGTCCTGGGACAGAAGTGTTGAGAAGGCTAATAAAGACCAAGGCAACAACAACAACAAACACTCGAATTTCCCTAAGCAAAAGAGACGAATTAGAAGTATTTAAGCTTCTGGTCCTTCACATGGAGGGATATTAGATATAAAGACTGTTTTTATTACCAATGAAATATGACCCATACTCATGTGCATTCTTTCTAAAGCTGGTATGGCTTAGAAAAACTTACACAGGCACACACACACACACACACACAATAAGTAATTAGCTTAATTACTCTAATTTTAATATTTAATATTCATCTACCAAGTTATCTTACCGCCTGTAATATTCGATCATGGTATTCTTCAGCTGAAAAGTATTCTCTTGGTTTTACCAATTTATCAGTTATATTTGAAACATACACACCAATTTTAGTCATTTGTGTGGATGTTGTATTTGTAGTTTGTTGAAACTTTTTTCTCTGAAAAACTGTCTAAAATAAAAACATGGGAAATTTAAGTAAGTGTCCTCTCTATATATACATACATAAGTATGCAAAGAGAATTATGTTTCCATGTATTAACTTTTATTACTTTAATTTCTGTAAAATTATTTAGAAGAATTGAGAATCATATATTATGCATCCTATAACTTCAGAAACCAAAATGGAAAAATAAAAATACTACCTGTGTATCCCTACAAAATACATTAGATTTTCCAGAAATCTTCTTAGGTACAGTTTGTGTTCCAGCATTATGATACTCTACTCCTGTTATTTTGTGTCTGAATCCACCAAGAAATGGTTTGTGAAAGTCACATTTGATAATCTCAACAGCTACCTCCTGGTACTGATCAATGCCTGAAGAGATAAAACCAAAATTAAATGAAACTTCAACTACAAAGGGACTGTAAAATACTTTATCCAGGACATCAAATAACTAACCAGTTTCTATGGTGACAGTTATGATGTGAGAGATTTTATTTAGTCCATCTACTCTTTTGATTGGATACAGATCTGGATTTGTAGAAAAGATTTCCATTTGTATAATTTCCTGTGGCTTGACTCCATATTGAACTAGGGTCTCATTATTTTTAACAATTTGTCCTAAAAAATGAAAAATTTTAAGACATTTTATAACAGTAAAAATGGCTATCTTCTTTTGGCTGCTTTTTAAATGACAAAAATTATATATATTTATGGTATACAATAAAATCTTTTGATATACATATACATTGTGAAACAGTTAAACCAAGCTAACTGGTATATCTATTACTTTGCATCCTTATCATTTTTCGTGATAAAAACACTTAAAATCTACTCTCTTAGTAACTTTCAAGTATTAACTATAGTCACCATGATGTACAATAGATTTCTGGAAATGGTTAATTATATGTACTCATGTTAAGTGGATGGAAAACATCAAACATACTTGTAGCAACACATATTTAGTTAACAAATGTAGTACTAATGATTTCCACCTCTTGCTATAAAGTTAGTATAAAAAACTCCAAACTAGGAAAACCTATAGTGGCTTTCTTGAGCAGGAAATCAGCATTGTAAATAAAACTACAACTCTCAATCATCAGAAATAAATGCATAATAACCATGAAATTCTTAACATTTAAAAACAAATCATTCTACAATAGGAGCAGAATCATATTCTAAATATTGGCGCTATAAGAAAAAAACACAATGTGTTACATGCAACCACAAGCCATATCAGGGAAATCATGATTATTTCAATATCCCAGTCTCCTAGTACCGAAAGGCAGACACTTAGAATTCTGAAGAACCCCTTCCTTACTTTCTTTCCAAAATAATACGCCCACAGAAATTAATTCATGTCAAGGTAGAACTAAAATTCAGTTTTGGGTTAAAAAAGTAGATATACTGTTATTTTTTATCACTTCAACTTTTTCGCCCTTCTCCATCCTTCATGCACCTTGCCTTTGGTGCTTTGGATAAATTGACTAATTTTCTTTCTCTATTTTAAGATGTACAAAAACTATAATAATGCTAGAGGCTGCCATTTTGTGTCAGAAAGTTTATTAATAGAATCTATATTCAGGAGGTGGTGTTTAGCCTAGCAATTAGGATGCCTGAATTCCATATTAGAGTGCCTGTGAGCAATGTCCACCTCTGGTTCTCAACTCCAGCTTCCTGCTAACGCAGAACCTGGGAGACAGCAGATAATGGCGCAAGTAATTGGGTCTCTTCCACCCATGTAGAAGACCTCAACTGAGTTTTAGCTCTCAGCTTCAGCCTGGCCCAGCCCCAGCCATTGTGGTATAGGTAGGCATCTGGGGATTAAACCAGTGGATGCTAGATAGTTCTGTGTGTGTGAGTGTGAGTGTGCATGTGTGTGTGAGTGTGAGTGTGCATGTGTGTGTGTCTCAAATAAATGAATAAATAAATAAATAAGAATTTAATGCTTTTAAAAGTTAACATGAAAAAAAATTAACATGGTTGTTTGGGCTTCATAACAAGTTGAAAAGGGCCCCAAATATGTCTAGATCCTAACCTCCAGGGCCTATGAATGTTATTATTTTTTTTTTTTTTTTTGACAGGCAGAGTGGACAGTGAGAGAGAGAGAGACAGAGAGAAAGGTCTTCCTTTGCTGTTGGTTCACCCTCCAACGGCCGCCGCGGCCGGCGCACTGTGGCCGGCGCACTGTGGCCAGTAAACCGCGCTGATCCGAAGGCAGGAGCCAGGTATTTATCCTGGTCTCCCATGGGGTGCAGGGCCCAAGCACTTGGGCCACCCTCCACTGCACTCCCGGGCCATTGCAGAGAGCTGGCCTGGAAGAGGGGCAACTGGGACAGAATCAGGCGCCCCAACCGGGACTAGAACCCGGTGTGCCGGCGCCGCAAGGTGGAGGATTAGCCTAGTGAGCCGCTGCACCCGCCGAATGTTATTTTATATAGCACAAGTGACTTTGTAGATCAGATTAAGAATTTTGAGTTGGAGAAACTATCCTGTATATCTAGTTAGTTCCTAAATGTAATCACATGTGCTCCTGTAAAAGGAAAGAAAAGGATTTGACTACAGAGTGAGTTACATTACAGAACTGAAAGAGACTTGAAGACACTACATTTACTTTGAAAATGGAAGAAGGGACCAGTGAGCTAATGAGTGCAAGGAATGCAACTCTAGAAACTAGAAAGACAGGACGTGGATTCTCGTCCTGCTGATACCTTGACTGTATCTCAGTGAAACTGATTTAGGACTTCTGGCGTCTAGAACTGCAAGAAGAGTGTATGTGTTGCCTTAAGCCACTAAATTTTTGACTCACTATTACAAAAGCCATAGAAAACTAATACAGGTTCCCACAGAGCTCTTCATTCCTCTATTCATTTCCATAGCAGGCATACACCCACCAAACTTGAGCTTCAGTTTTAGTAGTAAATGAAAGTACCTGTTGGGGCAGGCATTGTGGCACATTGGGATAAACAACCCCTTGGGATGCCTACATCTGGTATCAGAGTACCTGGTTCAAGTCCCAGACATTCCAAGGTTTTATCCAGCTTCCTGCTAATGTATCTAGGAGGCAGCTGATGATGGCCCAAGTACTTGGATTCCTGCCACACAAAATGGGAGACATGAATGGAATTCCTGGCTCCTGGATTCAGCTTGACCCACTGTACATTGTTGTGGGCATTTGGAGAGGGAACCAGCAGATGGAAGATCTCTCTCTTCCTCTCTCTCTCTCTCTCAAATAAAGCACATGTTTTAGAGAGCAGTTGGAGTAGAACAAGGCTGCTTGCAATTGCTGCTGACATAAATCTGACTCAGTGGTGATAGCTGGTACTTACATATAATAAAAGGAAAGTCATGAAGTACAAAGAACAGAGAGATCTTTAGGTACCACTGGCCAGCTACCCAATCTCAAAGTGCTCTCCCTCAATTTTGAACTTTATGCCCAGCAATTTAAAATTTCATGTTTGGAGTATTAACAAGTTCAGAATATCACTTTTCAGCCATGTGACTTTGCAGAAGTTCATACAGCTTTAGTTTCCTCCTCTCATTTAAAAAAAAAAGCCTAAACTTCAAAGGATCATTGTGTGGATTAAATGATAATGCAGGCAAAACACCTTCTAGATATACTCACACACAGTAAGTGCTCAATAATTTAACCATTATGAACATTATCATTATTACTATTATCACTAATAATTATTTATATTTTAGTCTTGTTTCTCCAATCAGACTTTAATAATTAGTTATTTGAATATACAAGCACCTTACTTTTGGAGTACATTCCCTATAATATGTGGGTACTATAAAACATTCATGGAAAATGGATTCAAAAAATTATTTATTCTGGTGTAAAAAAATTTTGAAATCCATGCATACATGGGAACTTTAAAAGTTCACTGAAATACATATTATGAAAAAATTATACATGGGTTTCAAAAGTTTTTGTGCCAAAATTCCAATTTTCTACCAAAGTTTTAAAGTACCCTCATGGTTTACAAAAAAAAAAATGAAATGAAATTTAATTGAGTGGTTTTCTCTGGAAACTTTTTGTGGTATTTTATAAGTCACAACCAAACAGTTTTTTAAGCATAAGCTTTTCTTTTCTTCTTTATTTGAAAGGCAGAGAATGAGACAGAAAGACAGAGACCTCCCATTCACTGGTTCACTCCTCAAATATCCACAGCAGCCGGGGGTGAACTAGTTAAAGCCAGGAGATGTGAATTCAGTCCAGGTTTCCCACGTTGGGGCAGGAACTCAAGCATTTGAGCCATCACCTACTGTCTCCCAGGGTCTGCATTAGCAAGAAGCTGGAGTCAGGAAAAGAGCCAGGACTGGAACTTTGGCACTCCAAATGAGATGTGGGCATCCCAAGAAGCATTTTAACTATAAAACCAAAAGCCCACCCCAGCACTAAACTTTGAAAATTAAATATTAGAATCTGCTTCAGACATATTCTATGCAAACATATATTTGTTATGTTGGCCTCATTAATTTCAAAGAGCTCTTCCTATTATGATACAAAGAAATATAACTCCAGGGGGCAGCTCAATATTGTCCGCAAAATATAAATATTCTTGACTTCATGGAAATGACCTTACTGTATAGTACAATCTTTTCCTATACATTCTCCATTACTATAAATTTTTCCAGTCTCTACTCTGCCCATTCTCCATATTTAATCTATTTCCAATCATTCAAAACTTCTTACAACTTTCCACAAGTTCCAGGTATTCTCATCTCTTTGGGACTTGGCATACTGTTATCACTTCATTAATTTAAACTGTTTAGAATATCCTAGCTTCATTGCTCCTGTTCCCACAGTTTTTCATGCCTACTTCCATTGTATCACGTGGTAAAATTGCATACATCTTCTTCCTTACTAGTTTGTAAACAAATTGAGATTGGTAATTTTGTCTCAGGCTTCTTTTTATCTTCAGTTCTTAGCACGGTATGTAGAAAAGCATATGTCCTCATTAAAAATGTGTTTAGCCGTTGTCCTGTCAAGAAACAACTTACTATTTTATTCCTTTTAGTATTTTTTTGTTCTACTTAATACCATTGGTTGAACTCTTTAATTAATACACAATTAGTCTTTTAAATTTAACTGAAAAGTGATCCCTGTTAAATATAAGAGTGGGAATAAGAGAGGGAGGAGATGTACAGTTTGGCACATGTTCACTTGGACTTACCCTAATGGTAGAGCTAGAAACATGCCAGGAGATTCCAATTCAATCCCATCAAAGTGGCATGTACCAATGTCATCTTACTTGTTAAAGTGATCAGTTTAAGTTCATAATTGATCAAAAAGATAGGATTAAGTGTCAAAGGGATTACATAAATAAGACAAGTGTCTGCAAATAATAATTGATAGAATTAAAAAGGAGAGAATGATCTTACATGGGAAGCAGGATACACAGCAAACTCATAGAATGGTAAAAGCCCTAAACAGCACTCTGGCCTCAGAATCAGCCCTTAAGGCATTTGGATCCAGCTAAAAACCCCATGAGAGTTCTCAGGCATGGAAAGCCAAGACACTCTGGCAAAAAAAAAAAAAAAAAAAAAAAAAAAAAAAAAAAAAACACTAAATGAAAGATCTCTGTGAGATCCCAGAGGAAAGAACGGGCCATCAAAGAAGGATGTATCTTTCTCTGAAGGGAGAACTTCCACTTTGACTATGGCCTTGTCTAAATAAGATCGGAGTTTGTGAACTCAAGAGGCATCCATAGTCTTGGCAGCTCATGACAAGAGCCTCAGATGATTACTGATGTCATAAATAAGAGTGTCAATTGTTAAATCAACAATGGGTGTCACTGTGCACCTACTCCTCATATAGGATCTCTGTCCTTAATATGTTGTACTGTGCGAATTAACGGTAAAACTACTATTCAAACAGTACTCTGTACTTTGTGTGTCTGTGTGGGTGCATTCCATTGAAATCTTTACTTAGTATAGATTAAATCTCTACCTATTAAGTCTTCACAGGTGAACTCAAAAGACATTCCGGATTATTCCTGTAAGTCAATCAGAGACCTTACGTACCTCTTCAAAACAAAAAGGATAAACAAAGCCTTTGCTTTCTCACATCAAGACTGCTGCACCATCTGTTGAAATCTCTACTTAGTATATACTAAGATGATCTTCTGTATATAAAGATAATTGAAAATGAATCTTGATGAAGAATGGGATGGGAGAGGGAGTGGGAGATGGGATGGTTGCGGGTGGGAGGGAGGTTATAGGGGGAAAAGCCGCTATAATTCAAAAGTTGTACTTTGGAAATTTGTATTTATTAAATAAAAGTTGAAAAAAATGTGTTTAATAGATAATCGCATAACCACAATATCCAAAGAGTAAATAGCAAAACATTTAGTATAAGAAATCAAAGATTTTTATTGCTTATATGTTAAAGCTAAGGAAACCTTGATCAACTTACTAGCCTCCAAACTTACCTGCATATTTCACTTGCAGCAAGTAAGGTGGGACATCTAATAAGCGTGAAAAATGATCCTTGAGTTTTTTAAAAACGCTGTCAAGTTTAAAAGGAATTATAACTTCCTGGCCCACAGGGCTAAGTATAACTTTTACTGTAGGTAAAAAGACAAAAGAAAGGATTGAAGTCAAGCATAACAAGATTCAGCAACCTGGAGTTCCCCAAACAAATACAAAACTAACAGTCAATTTTTAATCATATGGAATGCAGCCTGCCTTTGCATGCTTCCCCACTACAGTGCAATGACTTTTAAGAAGTCACCGACATTCAGTTGCAAGCTTCTGCTTTGAAAATTAACCCAAAAATCTCAAGAATTAGCATCCATTTTTCAATGCCTGGTATATAGTATTCAGCTATAAGCATAGGAAATATTTCAGAAAATCAAGCATTATTGTGTAGTGACTACAGGAAAGTGAGACAGAAATGGTGTCCCAAAAGTTGGAAAGGTGCTGCAACTACTTTTCACAAAAATGGACATTATACAGCTCATACTCCACTCTACAAAACAGGAAATGAAGATGTTTCCATCTTAAAAATAAAAACTATTATTGCAAAACATTTACCTATTCATAAAGTATAGGAAGGAAATACAGCATTTTAAAAATAATGTAAACTTTTTTATTAATATCTATAGAATTTATATTTTAATGGAGAAAATAAAGATGAAGTGGAGAATGCACACTGTGGGCCAAAAACTTTTATGTATTTCTAGACACTTTATGTTGTTAACATAAAACTAAATGAGATACTTACCAATAATCCCATAACAAAATTTAACCAGGCATCAGCATTGTTAAGATTCTTTGAGTATGTTAAAGTTTGTTTCTCTAGTTATCTACCACAAAGAGAACACTTTCACAGCTTAAACACATGCTATATTATCAGAAAGCTACAAAAAGCTATGAATAAAGTATTTTTAAAACTTTCATAGCAGTGACTTCTTAAACTTTGGGAAGGGAAGCTATGTTAAGGAATTTGTGAAGCTCAGGAAGTATAGTACTCAAACAACTTTTTAAAAAATCACCATGTGTTTCTTATAAGTTATATTTTCAGGCAATGACAGAAACATCCAAATTGGAAGCCAAATTTCCAATGAATAATAAAATTGAGAGATTGATCTTAATTTGTCTTCTTGCTTTCCTCCTTCTTATTCTTCCCTTGTGTGTGGATGCTCCACACTATGGGAAAGTATCCCACTGGATTCAAAAGCTACATGTTGCCAGCCAAACTAAGCTATTGTTGTTATAATCATCAAATTATGGACCATGCACTCCACCCTATGGACAGAATCTCTCTCAAAACACGCCGCTATAGAGGGAAAAACAGCAGTTAAACGCCCAAGTAGAACAGGTCTCTTTGTAACCGCATTATTGCTCTTCACCCACTGCTTTGTCCCCAAGAATGTGGTAATTCCTACATGCCATCAATATTCTTTTGTCTAGCAATTTAAAATTAGCCTACAATGAGAGGCAGCAATTCTTCTGAAGCTAAAAAAAAGTTAACACTAAGCAGACTATAGAAATATGTAAAAGCAACATGATATATAGAATGAACACTGGATACAAAACCAGGAAATCTGGAGTCAGGCTCCCATCCGACCTCTTATTAGGTATGCACAATTAATTCTAAATTGGAATGCAAAGAAGTTTCAATTAAACTCAAGAATTTGTCCACATTTCTGAAGGTTCTTAAACATATTTAACACCTACTGTATTTGAAAATTTATCAATTTTAAAGTTAATGATGCTCATCTGTTGAGGAAGAACAACCCATGCAGGATAATGAGGTATTCACACATAGTTTAGAGATTCAAGTGCAACTATGGACCTCTAATGTTTAAGGAAAAGGGAAAGCAAGTATTCCAATAAAAATAAATAACCAAGAAAACGGAACCATTCATCACAATGAGGAAATGAAATATTCTGTCTCTCCTTGGTAATATTACCTGTTGCTGAAGACTCTACCACCGATGTTTGCAAAACCTCCTTTATGGCCTTTATTCTATCCAGAAATGCCAGATTATCATTTGCACTTGGTTTGTGACTCTGTCTTGAAGTAAGTAGAGCCGGTCCAGGTGACTGACCCTCTTCCATGGGTTGTTCTTCATCACTTGATTCTACACTTGAAACGCTGTGGTCAGTTTGCCCCTCATTAGGTATTTCACGGCCCTCATTGAGTTGGTTCAGTTCGGGCTCATGCTCTTCAGTTTGTGCTGACTCTGCAAGCTCTTCAGAGGGAACTGGAATGTCCACAGTGTCAAGGGTATCATTGCTTTCATCTGCCAAATCAACCGTCTTCTGAGCATCAAACTGTTCCTCCTCCTGATCAGACATTTTTCTAAATTAAGAGAAATAAACACATTTATTACATATGAAACAGTTTCTACACAAAATATCAAATCCATAAATGTTAACAATATACTATAATGTTGTTCCTTATTTTTTTAAACATTGATTATCCTAGTAAAAGCATCAGGCAAAAAATCACTGGTGAAATTTTAATAAAAACACTACAGAAACTAAAAATGAGTAACAAAAAGAGAACCTCAAAACAATAATAGAACAGAATTCTTGAAAAATTACAAAAATAAAAACCTTTAAAATATCCTGCCACCACCTCCTTATTAAATAAAATATGCCTTAAGAAAGAAAGAAATTGGCCGGCGCCGCGGCTCACTAGGCTAATCCTCCGCCTAGCGGCGCCGGCACACCGGGTTCTAGTCCCGGTCGGGGTGCCAGATTCTGTCCCGGTTGCCCCTCTTCCAGGCCAGCTCTCTGCTGTGGCCAGGGAGTGCAGTGGAGGATGTCCCAGGTGCTTGGGCCCTGCACCCCATGGGAGACCAGGAAAAGCACCTGGCTCCTGGCTCCTGCCATCGGATTAGCGTGGTGCGCCGGCCGCAGCGCGCTGGCCGCGGCGGCCATTGGAGGGTGAACCAACGGCAAAGGAAGACCTTTCTTCTCTCTGTCTCTCTCTCTCACTGTCCACTCTGCCTGTCAAAAAATAAAAATTAAAAAAAATTAAAAAAAAGAAAGAAAGAAATTTTGAATTACTTTTTGTGACTACATAACTGACATGTGATTTATGCTTTTGGTTTTACAAATGATTGGAAGCTCTAGAAAACCAGTCAGAGCCACAGCAACTGTACACTCAGTCACATGTCCTCTTGGCATACAGAGCAGGAGTTGGATCAGAGCAGGGAGGAAGCAGCACATCAGGGAGCTCACATATAGAAGCTGGAAGCCAGGAATGCAGGTGAGTAGAGAAGGAGCCCTGAGGACAAATTTCTGGCTACATCAGGGGGAAGATTAAACGTAGGAATAATGGAAAGCTCTACCTGGAGCTTCTACTTTGAACACAAATCCTGTGAAGGAAAAAAAAAATCCCTAGTCAACTAAATTCTCTGACTAGTAGAAAATGGAATACCTGAAATAAAAATATATAAATGTTGAACTCTGTGACTAATCTATGTAATATTTAACAGAGTTCAAGAGAGTTAGGAGACAAAAAGATTTTATATGGAATGTTGCAAAGGGACAAGGATATGAAAAATATTGGCAACTAAGAGCCATGGAGAAGAGAAAAAGAAAATCTAAAATATGTTTTTGCTAGGCATGTACTTTTCTGTGAGCTAAGTATGATAGAATATTGTTAAAGTAAAAAATAACTGATGCAGGCATTTGGCCTTCCTAGTGGTTGAGATGCTGTTGAGATGCCTGTGTCCATATTGGAGTACCTGAGTTCCAATCCCAGCTCCACTCCAGATTCTAGCTTCCTGCTCATGGAGACCCTCTGAAGCAGCAGGTTATGGCTCAGATAGTTGGGTCCCTGCCACCCACGTGGGGAGCCTGGATTGAGTTCTGAAGTTCTGTTAAATGCTTTTGGGGAGTGAACCAACAGATGGTACATCTCTGCCTCTGTGTGTGTGTGTGTGTGTATGTGCACACACATGCATGTGTGTACATATGTGTGTCATTCTGTCTGCCTTTGAAAGGAAAATGTTTTTAAAAAATAGGAAATTACAATAGTAATATGCAATTGGGAAGGGAAAGATTTATGCTGTTTACAAAATTAAGAGACATACACTTTTTAAAAAATGATTTTATTTATTTGAAAAGCAGAGTTACAGAGAAACAGAAAAAGACAGAGAGATATCATCCATCTGCTGGTTCACTTCCCAAATGTTCACAATTGCCAGGACTGGGCCAGGCCAAAGACAAGAGCCAGGAGCTCTATCCTGGTCTTCCATGTGGGTGGAAGTTACCTGCAGTTACCAAGCTGACTTTGTAGTGAGGAAAACAGAAAATAACTAAATTAGTAAAATATAGTCACAAAAAATATAATAAATAAAGGAAGGTGGCTAAGAAGTATGAGTGTTAAAGGGGAGAGTGCTAGAGAAGGTTTTGCTGACGTGTATCTGGTAGGGAAGGAAGACTCACTGTTAACATTTAAGCAAGAGGCTAAAATGAGAAAATAAGCCAGGCATGAGGACAAATTAGGAAATAAAAAACAGAAAACTTCTAAGAAATATGTGGTCATCTTGTGTGGCTAGAGAGCAGTAAACTGGCAGAAAAGTAGAAGAATTTGAAGTCTGAGAGGAGGTTATGGGGAGAGGGCTTTGGATCATATGGGGCCTTGTAGACAATTACAAGACTTTAGCTTTGATTCTAGGGGAGGCAAACAGAAGGTTTTAAGGAAAGAAATAATGCTCCAACGCACAGCTTAACAGAGGCACTAGACTGCTGTGTTACCAAGAAGACATCATGGGATACAAAGGAGTACAAAGCTGGTAGGCCATCAAGGGTCTACTGGAAGCCAGTGAGAGCAATTCAAGCATGAAAAGCCAAGACACTTTTGCAAAAAATATCCTACATGAAGGATCTCTGTGAGTGAGACCCCAGTGGAAAGAACGAGCCATCAAAGGATATACTTTCCTCTAAAGGAAGGACAGAACTTCTACTTTGCTTATGGCCTTGTCTAAATACCAGTGGAGACCGTGGATTCAAAAGGCTTCCATATCCTAGGCAGCTCATGTCAAGAGCCTCGGGAGATCACTGACATCATATATAAGAGTGTTAATTGTTAAATTAACAACAGGAGTCACTGTGTACTTACTTCCCATGCAGAACCTCTGTCCTCAATGAGTTGTACTATGAGAATTAACTGTAAAACTTGTTCGGTTTTTTACATTTTGTGTGTGTGTGTGCGTGCAAATTGTTCAAATCTTTACTAAGTACAGAGTTGGTCTTCTATGTATAAAGTTAATTGAAAACAAATCTTAATGGAGAATGGAACTTGTAAAAGGAAAAAGAGGAGGAAGTAGGGTGGGAAGACAGGTATGGAGGGAATAATCACTATCTTCCTAACATTGTACTTATGAAATTTGTACTAATTAAATGAAATTTTTCATTAAAAAAAAAAAAAGTAAAGAAAAGATTCCAAAATGTGCATGAGAGAAACACCAAATTACTTTCAGAGGATCGCCAATTAGACTCACAGCTTACTTCTCAGCAGAAACCCTACAGGTTAAGAGGGAATGACAAAATATGGTCCAAGTATTAAAAGAAAAAACTGTCAACACAGAATATTGTACCATACAAAGCTCTCATTTATGAATGAGGGTGAAATAAAGACTTCTATGACAAACAGAAATTGAAAAATGTGCAACCACTGTCCAATCTTATAAAGATTCCTAAGGATCTGCTACACACAGAAAGAAAACCGTCATTATGAAAGAATGTAAAGGTAGAAAATCGCCCAGTAAAAGTACAAAAGAAATCCAAAGTAAACAATAGGAGTATTTATGGAAAAATGGCAAGGTCAAGTCACTACTTATCAATAGTCACCTTGAATATAAATAGCCTCAACTCTCCAGGTAAAAGACATAGACTGGTTGAATGGATTAAAAAACAAGACCCATCAATTTGCTGCATACAATAAACACATCTCAACAACTAAGATAAATGCAAATTTAAAGTGAAAGGATGGAAAAAGATACTCCATGCTAATGGAAAGCAAAAAAGGGCAGGTGTTCCCATTCTAAGACAAAATAGACTTCAACAAAAAAAATTTTAAAAAAGACAAGCACATTATGTAATGATAAGGGATCAATTCAACAGGAAGATGTGACTATAATCAATGTATATCTACCCAATTATCAGGTGCCTGCAAATTGCTTTTGGAAGAATGGATATTTTGATGATACTGATTCTTCCAATCCATGAACATAGAAGAATCGGTGAACATAGATGTGTCCGATGGCGGAATAGTGAGGGCGCGCACCGATAGTCTGGGAAAATTTAGTTTAATAAAAGCGGAGTTACGGTAGCTTCAGAAAAAGGATCAGGAAAAAAAATTGCAGAGGAAACTCTTCCGGAGCTAGTGGCGGTGACTCAGAGGACCTACTGGGAGAGCAGGGTCGCCCACCACGCGGAAGCCGAACCGCGGAAGCCGCAGTCTGAGCGCCAGTGCGGGAAGGGGAGTCGATGTGACACAGACACCAGCGGGGAGAGGAGGGACGCCCAGGGCTCCGAGTCCACACATCGGCACTGGAAGCGGAGGTGAGCTCAGTAACCGGAGACATTGGCGGGGAAACGGCAGACAGAATTTTAGAGGGAAGCAGGCTTCTAAGCGGGAAAGTTCAACAGACTACAGGAGAGAAGGGAAAAATAAAAAATAAAAAAAAAAAAGGTGGGGGCGTACTGGTACAGACAAGTTCCTCATTCCGCCAACCTTGCAAAGATGAGCAAGAGACAAAGAGCTGGGATATACATAATAAAAGGGGAGAGTTAAGGCTACAATTCAGTAGCCTAGGCAACCCAGTGGGAGTCCACAGGAGAAACGGAGCCTGCACAGACTCTTTGGGTAGAAGCCAGAGATCTGAAGCTAAATACCATCCATTCTTCTCAGCATTGCAGTATTACTTATCTCCTGAACAAAAAATAAAATAAAATAAATAAATGAATAAATAAATAAATAGAGATTGACCACACATAACCTTTGCACACCTGTAACCCTGAAGAACCAAGCAGAGCACTCAAGCCACACCCATCTCAAGCCTTCAAGGCTCCTCCAACAGCAGGCAGTCCACTTAACACAGACATATAAAAAAAAAACACCTCAAAGGAAGCACATAAACAAGTCTAGTACCTGCTAATACTAACTGATAGAATAAATAAAGGGGAGAGTGATCCAACATGGGAAGCGAGATACTCAGCAGACTCATAGAATGGTGGATGTCCTAAACAGCACTCTGGCCTCAGAATCATCCCTAAAGGCATTCCGATCTGGCTGAAGAGCCCATGAGAGTATTTCAGGCATGGAAAGCCAAGACACTCTGGCAAAAAAAAAAAAAAAAAAAAAAACCCTAAATGAATGATCTCTGTGGGTGAGATCCCAGTGGAAAGAACAGGTCTTCAAAGAAGGAGGTACCTTTCTCTGAAGGGAGGAGAGAACCTCCACTTTGACAATGACCTTGTCTAAACAAGATAAGAGTCGGTGAACTCAAAAGGCTTCCATAGCCTTGGAAACTCAGGACTGGTGCATAGGGAGATTACTGATGCCATAAACAGGAGTGTCAATTTGTAAAGTCAACAACAGGAGTCACTGTGCACTTACTCCTCATGTAGGATCTGTGTCCTTAATGTGCTGTACATTGAGACTTAATGCTATAATGAGTACTCAAACAGTATATTTCGCTTTGTGTTTCTTTGGGGGTGCAAACTGTTGAAAGCTTTACTTAATGTATACTAAACTGATCTTCTGTAAAAAAAAAAAAAAAAAAAAAAAAAAAAGAAGAAGAAGAAATTATCAATTCCCAACTTGACTCTCACTGGGATTAAACATGACAATAGGTCTGATCTGATTTCATCATCATTTAAAAAATCATCTATTATTTTTCACTTTATGTTTGTGTGGGAGCAAACTGTTGAAATCTTTACTTAATGTATGCTAAACTGATCTTCTGTATATTAAGAGAATCGAAAATGAATCTTGATGTGATTGGAAGGGGAGAGGGAGTGGGAAAGGTGAGAGATGCGGGTGGGAGAGACAATATGGGGTGGAAGCCATTGTAATCCATAAGCCGTACTTGGGAAATTTATTTTCATTAAATAAAAGTTAAAAAAATAAAACACCTCACGGTGATGGAAAAAGAATTAACCATGCCAAGCAATAAACACAGAAATCGAGGGAACAAGATCAACGATGACACTATGACGCCTCCAAATAAACAAAACACCCCAAGCCAAGATTATGAAGATGATGAGATAGAAGAAATGCAAGATATGGATTTCAAAAAATTTATGATAAGAACATTTAGAAGTTTTCAAAAGCAAATTCTTGAACTACAGAAATCCTTATTGGACAGGATTGAAACTCTCTCGTGAAAATGAAATTTTAAGGAAGAATCAAAATGAAACGCAGAAACTAGTAGAACAGGAAAGTGTGATAGTGAAGAGAAATCAAAATGAAATGAAGAGCTCAATAGATCAAATGACAAACATATTAGAGAGCCTTAAAAACAGAATGGGTGAAGCAGAAGAGAGAATATTGGACTTAGAAGACAGAGAACAGGAAAGAATACAGTCAAACCAAAGAAAAGAAGAGGAAATTAGAAATCTAAAAAATATTGTTGGGAATCTACAGGATACTATTAAAAAACCCAACATTTGGGTTCTAGGAGTTCCTGAAGGCATGGAGAGAGAGAAAGGATTAGAAGGCCTTTTTAGTGAGATACTAGCAGAGAACTTTCCGGGTCTGGAGAAGGACAGAGACATCCTAGTACAGGAAGCTCATAGAACCCCCAGTAAACATGACCAAAAGAGATCCTCACCACGACACGTTATAATTAAACTCACCACAGTGAAACATAAAGAAAAGATCCTAAAATGTGCAAGAGAGAAACGTCAGATTACTCTCAGAGGATCTCCAATCAGACTCACAGCAGACTTCTCATCAGAAACACTACAGGCTAGGAGGGAATGGCGAGACATAGCACAGGTGCTAAGAGAGAAAAATTTCCAGCCCAGAATATTATATCCTGCTAAGCTCTCATTTGTGAATGAAGGTGAAATAAAGACCTTTCATAGCAAACAGAAATTGAAAGACTTTGCCACCACTCGTCCAGCCCTGCAAAAGATACTTAAAGATGTGCTACACTCAGAAACACAGAAACACGGCCATCAATATGAAAGAAGGTAAAGGAAGAACACCTACCAGTAAAAGAGCATGGGAAGCTCAAAGCATATATTAGAACTTATCTTTGGCAAATGGCAGGACAAAGTCACTATGTATCAATAGTCACATTAAACGTGAATGGACTTAGCTCTTCAGTTAAAAGACACCGATTGGCTGACTGGCTTAAGGAACAGCACCCAACTATTTGTTGCCTACAAGAAACACATCTCTCTAACAAAGAGGCACGCAGACTGAAAGTGAAAGGTTGGAAAAAGATATTCCATGCCAACAAAAACAAAAAAAAAGCAGGTGTAGCCATATTAATATCAGACAAAATAAACTTTAATACAAAAACTGTTAAGAGAGACAAAGAGGGGCACTATATAATGATTAAGGGTTCAATTCAACAGGAAGATGTAACTATTATCAATGTATATGCACCTAACTACAGGGCACCAGTCTATTTAAAAGATATGTTAAGGGACTTAAAGGGAGATTTAGATTCCAATACAATAGTACTGGGGGAATTCAATACTCCACTCTCAGAAATAGATAGATCATCCAGACAGAAGATCAACAAGGAAACAGCAGATTTAATTGACACTATTGCCCAAATGGATCTAACAGATATCTACAGAACTTTCAACCCTACATCTACAGACTTCACATTCTTCTCAGCAGCGCATGGAACCTTCTCTAGGATTGATCACATACTAGGTCATAAAGCAAGTCTCAGCAAATTTAAAAGAATTAGAATCATACCATGCAGCTTCTCAGACCACAGCGGAACGAAGGCGGAAATTAGCAACTCAGGAAACCCCAGAAAGTATGCAAACACATGGAGACTGAACAACATGCTCCTGAATGAACACTGGGTCATTCAAGAAATCAAAAGAGAAATCAGAAACTTTCTGGAAGTAAATGAGGATAACAACACAACATACCAAAACTTATGGGATACAGCAAAAGCAGTATTGAGAGGCAAGTTTATAGCAATAGGGGCCTGTATCAAGAAATTGGAAAGACACCAAATAAATGAGCTTTCAGCGCACCTCAAGGATCTGGAAAAATTGCAGCAAACCAGACCCAAATCTAGTAGAAGAGAAATAATTAAAATCAGAGAGGAAATTAACAGGATTGAATCCAAAAAAACATTACAAAAAATCAGCCAAGCGAAGAGCTGGTTTTTTGAAAAAATAAACAAAATTGACACCCCATTGGCCCAACTAACTAAAAAAAGAAGAGAAAAGACCCAAATCAATAAAATCAGAGATGAAAAAGGAAATGTAACAACAGACACCACAGAAATAAAAAGAATCATCAGAAATTACTATAAGGACTTGTATGCCATCAAACAAGAAAATCAATCAGAAATGGATAGATTCCTGGACACATGCAATTTACCAAAATTGAACCAGGAAGACATCGAAAACCTAAACAGACCCATAACTGAGACAGAAATTGAAACAGTAATAAAGGCCCTCCCAACAAAGAAAAGCCCAGGACCAGATGGATTCACTGCTGAATTCTACCAGACATTTAAGGAAGAACTAATTCCATTTCTTCTCAGAATATTCAGAACAATCGAAAAGAGGGAATCCTCCCAAATTCTATGAAGCCAGCATCACCTTAATCCCTAAGCCAGAGAAAGACTCAGCACTGAAAGAAAATTATAGACCAATATCCCTGATGAACATAGATGCAAAAATCCTCAATAAAATTCTCGCCAATAGAATACAACAACACATCAGGAAAATCATCCAGCAGACCAAGTGGGATTTATCCCCGGTATGCAGGAATGGTTCAACATTCACAAATCAATATGATTCACCACATTAACAGACTGCAGAAGAAAAACCATATGATTATCTCAATAGATGCAGAGAAAGCATTCGATAAAATTCAACACCCTTTCATGATGAAAACTCTAAGCAAATTGGGTATAGAAGGAACATTCCTCAATATGATCAAAGCAATTTATGAAAAACCCACGGCCAGCATCCTATTGAATGGGGAAAAGTTGGAAGCATTTCCACTGAGATCTGGTACCAGACAGGGATGCCCACTCTCACCACTGCTATTTAACATAGTTCTGGAAGTTTTAGCCAGAGCCATCAGACAAGAAAAAGAAATCAAAGGAATACAAATTGAGAAGGAAGAAGTCAAACTATCCCTCTTTGCAGACGATATGATTCTTTACTTAGAGGATCCAAAGAACTCTACTAAGAGACTATTAGAACTCATAGAGGAGTTTGGCAAAGTGGCAGGATATAAAATCAATGCACAAAAATCAACAGCCTTTGTATACACAAGCAATGCCATGGCTGAGAAAGAACTGCTAAGATCAATCCTATTCACAATAGCTACAAAAACAATCAAATACCTTGGAATAAACTTAACCAATGACATTAAAGATCTCTACGATGAGAATTACAAAATCTTAAAGAAAGAAATAGAAGAGGATACCAAAAAATGGAAAAAATCTGCCATGCTCATGGATTAGAAGAATCAACATCATCAAAATGTCCATTCTCCCAAAAGCAATTTATAGATTCAATGCAATCCCAATCAAGATACTAAAGACATTCTTCCCAGATCTAGAAAAAATGATGCTGAAATTCATATGGAGGCACAAGAGACCTCGAATAGCTAAAGCAATCTTGTACAACAAAAACAAAGCTGGAGGCATCACAATACCAGATTTCAGGACATACTACAGGGCAGTTGTAATCAAAACAGCATGGTACTGGTACAGAAACAGATGGATAGACCAATGGAACAGAATTGAAACACCAGAAATCAACCCAAACATCTACAGCCAACTGATATTTGATCAAGGATCCAAAACCAATTCCTGGAGCAAGGACAGTCTATTCAATAAATGGTGCTGTGAAAACTGGATTTCCACGTGCAGAAGCATGAAGCAAGACCCCTACCTTACACCTTACACAAAAATCCACTCAACATGGATTAAAGACCTAAATCTACGACCTAACACCATCAAGTTACTAGAGAACATTGGAGAAACCCTTCAAGATATTGCCACAGGCAAAGAATTTCTGGAAAAGACCCGGGAGGCACAGGCAGTCAAAGCCAAAATCAACTATTGGGATTGCATCAAATTGAAAAGTTTCTGTACTGCAAAAGAAACAGTCAGGAGAGTGAAGAGACAACCGACAGAATGGGAAAAAATATTTGCAAACTATGCAACAGATAAAGGGTTAATAACCAGAATCTACAAAGAGATCAAGAAACTCCACAACAACAAAACAAACAACCCACTTAAGAGATGGGCCAAGGACCTCAATAGACATTTTTTCAAAAGAGGAAATCCAAATGGCCAACAGGCACATGAAAAAATGTTCAAGGTCACTAACAATCAGGAAAATGCAAAAAAAAACACAATGAGGTTTCACCTCACCCCGGTTAGAATGGCTCACATACACTACCAACAACAGATGCTGGAGAGGATGTGGGGAAAAAGGGACACTAACCCACTGTTGGTGGGAATGCAAACTGGTCAAGCCACTGTGGAAGTCAGTCTGGAGATTCCTCAGAAACCTGAATATAACCCTACCATTCGACCCAGCCATCCCACTCCTTGGAATTTACCCAAAGGAAATGAAATTGGCAAACAAAAAAGTTGTCTGCACCCTAATGTTTATTGCAGCACAATTCACAATAGCCAAGACCTGGAACCAACCTAAATGCCCATCAACGGTAGACTGGATAAAGAAATTATGGGATATGTACTCTTTAGAATACTATACCGCAGTAAGAAACAACGAAATCCAGTCATTTGCAACAAAATGGAGGAATCTGGAACACATCATGCTGAGTGAAATAAGCCAGTCCCAAAGGGACAAATACCATATGTTCTCCCTGATCGGTGACAACTGACTGAACACCAAAAAGGAAACCTGTTGAAGTGAAATGGACACCATGAGAAACGGTGACCTGATCAGCATAGCCCTGACTGTTAATGAACAACTTAATTCATTATCCCTCTTAGTAGTTTTTTTTTTGTCTGTTCTACTTAATATGACTGGTTTAATTCTGTAATTAAAACACAGTTATTCTTAAGTGTTGAAATTTAACTGAAATGTGATCCCTGTTAAACATAAGAGTGGGGATAAGAGAGGGAAGAGATGTACAATTTGGGACATGCTCAGGCTGACTTGCCCCAAATGGTAGAGTTAGAAACATACCAGGGGGCCGGCGCCGTGGCTCAATAGGCTAATCCTCCACCTTGCGGCGCCGGCACACCGGGTTCTAGTCCCGGTTGGGGCGCCGGATTCTGTCCCGGTTGCCACTCTTCCAGGCCAGCTCTCTGCTATGGCCAGGGAGTGCAGTGGAGGATGGCCAGGTGCTTGGGCCCTGCACCCCATGGGAGACCAGGAAAAGCACCTGGATCCTGGCTCCTGCCATCGGATCAGCCCGGTGCGCCGGCTGCAGCGGCGGCCATTGGAGGGTGAACCAACGGCAAAAGGAAGACCTTTCTCTCTCTGTCTCTCTCTCTCACTGTCCACTCTGCCTGTCAAAAATAAAAAAAAAAAAGAAACATACCAGGGGACTCCAATTCAATCCCATCAAGGTGGCATGTACCAATGCCATCTCACTAGTCCACGTGATCAATTTCAGTTCACAATTGATCATAATGAAAGGACTAAGAGTCAAAGGGAGCACATAAACAAGTCTAGTACCTGCTAATACTAACCGATAGAATAAATAAAGGGGAGAGTGATCCAACATGGGAAGCGAGATACTCAGCAGACTCATAGAATGGTGGATGTCCTATACAGCACTCTGGCCTCAGAATCAGCCCTAAAGGCATTCTGATCTGGCTGAAAAGCCCATGAGAGTATTTCAGGCATGGAAAGCCAAGACACTCTGGCAAAAAAAAAAAAAAAAAAAACTAAATAAAAGATCTCTGTGAGTGAGATCCCAGTGGAAAGAACAGGTCTTCAAAGAAGGAGGTACTTTTCTCTGAAGGGAGGAGAGAACCTCCACTTTGACTATGACCTTGTCTAAACAAGATAAGAGTCGGAGAACTCAAAAGGCTTCCATAGCCTTGGAAACTCATGACTGGTGCATAGGGAGATTACTGATGCCATAAACGGGAGTGTCAATTTGTAAAGTCAACAACAGGAGTCACTGTGCACTTACTCCTCATGTAGGATCTGTGTCCTTAATGTGCTGTACATTGAGACTTAATGCTATAACGAGTACTCAAACAGTATATTTCACTTTGTGTTTCTATGGGGGTGCAAACTGTTGAAATCTTTACTTAATGTATATTAAACTGATCTTCTGTAAAAAAAAAAAAAAAAAAAAAAGAAGAAGAAGAAATTATCAATTCCCAACTTGACTCTCACTGGGATTAAACATGACAATAGGTCTGATCTGATTTTATCATTATTTTAAAAATCATCTATTATTTTTCACTTTATGCTTCTGTGTGGGAGCAAACTGTTGAAATCTTTACTTAATGTATGCTAAACTGATCTTCTGTATATAAAGAGAATCGAAAATGAATCTTGATGTGAATGGAAGGGGAGAGGGATTGGGAAAGGGGAGGGTTGCGGGTGGGAGGGACGTTATGGGGGGGAAGCCATTGTAATCCATAAGCCGTACTTTGGAAATTTATATTCATTAAATAAAAGTTAAAAAAAATAATCGGTGAACATAAAAGATTTTTCCAATTTTTTTTGTATCTTCTTCTATTTCTTTCTTTAAAGTTTTGTAATTCACATCATAGAGATCTTTGACATCCTTGGTTAAGTTTGTCCCAAGGCATCTTTTTTTGCAGCTATTGTGAATGGGATTGATCTTAGAAGTTCTTTCTCACCTGTGGCATTGTCTGTGTATACAAAGGCTGTTGATTTTTGTGTATTGATTTTATATCCTGCTACTTTTCCAAACTCTTCTATGAGTTCCAAAGGTCTTAGTGGAGTTCTTTGGATCCCCTAAATAAAGAATCATATCATCTGCAAAGAAGGATATAGTTTTACTTCTTCCTTCCCAATTTGTATTCCTTTGGTTTCTTTTTCTTGCCTAATGGCTCTGGCTAAAACTTCCATTACTATTTTGAATAGCAGTGGTGAGAGTGGGCACCCCTGTCTGGCACCAGATCTCAGTGGCCAACATCCTTTTGACTAGGGAAATGCTGGATGCATTCCCCCTAAGATCTGGAACCAGGTAAGGATGCCCACTCTCACCACTGCTATTTAATATAATCCTGGGTGTTTTAGCCAGAGCCATTAGGCAAGAAAAAGAAATCAAAGGGATTCACATCAGGAAACAGGATGTCAAACTATCCCAATTTGCAGATGACATGATTCTATATATAAATGAACCAAAAGAATCCACTGAGAGACTATTTAAAATCATAAAAGAATTTAATAAAGTGGAGGATATAAAACCAATATGGAAAAATCTATAGCCTTCGTATACATAGACAATGTCATAGCTGCATAAGAACTTTAAAATCCGTTCCATTCACAATATTTCCAAAAAGAATTAAATACCTTGGAATACATTTAACCAAGGATTTGAAAGATCTCTATGATGAAAATTACAAAACACTAAAGAAAGAAATAGAGGAAGACATTTTTAAAAAAATGGAAGAACCTTCCATGTTCATGGATTGAAGAATCAACATCATCAAAATGTCCATACTACCGAAAGCAATTCGCAGATTCAGTGTAATCCCAATCAAAATGCCAACTACATTCTTTGCAGATCTAGGAAAAGTGATGCTAAAATTCATATGGAAACACAAGAGACCCCAATAGCTAAAATTATCCTATACACCAAAAACAAAGCCAGAGGCATCACAATGCCTGATTTCATGACATACTACAGGGCATATATAATAAAAACAGCCTGGTGCCAGTAGAAAAACAGTTGTGCAGGCCAACGAAACAGAATAGATAATCCAGAACTCAATCCATGCATCTACAACCAACTTATCTTTGACAAAGGAGCTAAGTTGAATCCTTGGAGAAAGGACAGTCTCTTTAACAAGTAGTGCTGGTGAAACTGGATCTCCTCATGCAGAAGTATGAAACTAGACCCATACTTTACACCTTGCACAAAATCCACTCAAATTGGATCAAAGACCTAAATCTATGACCTGATACCATTAGACTACTAAAGAACTTTGGAGAAACTCTGCAAGACATTGGCATAGGCAGAGACTTCTTGGAAAAGATCCCAGAAGCACAGGAAATCAAAGCCAAAGTTGACAAACAGGATTACATCAAGCTGAAAAGTTTCTGCACTGCAAAAGAAACACTAAGCAAAGTGAACAGACAACTGACAGAACATGAGAAAATATTTGCTAACTATGCAACCGATGAAACATCCAGAATCTAAAAAGAGCCCAAGAAATTGAACAACAAAACAAGCAAGCCAGTTAAGAAATGGGCAAAGGACTTGAACAGGCATTTTTCAAAAGAGGAAATTCAAATGGCCAAGAGACTCTTGTGAAAATGCTCAGCATCACTAGCCATCAGGGAAATGCTAATCAAAACCACAGTGAGGTTTCATCTCACTCCAGTTAGAATGGCTCTCATACAGAAATCAAAGACAAATGCCGGGGAGTATGTGGGGAAAAAGGTACCTGGGCCCACCATTGGTGGGAATGTAAAGTGTGCAGCCACTGTGGAAGACATTATAGAGATTCTCTGAAATCTGAATATAAACCTAACATATGATCCAGCCATCCCACTCCTGGGAATTTAACCAAATCAAAAGAAATCAATATATGAAAAAGTTATCTGTACAGCCATGTTCATTGCAGAAAAATTCACAATAGCTAAGATAGGTAATCAATAAGACAGGTAATCAACCCAGATGTCCACCAATTGTTGATTGGACAAAGAAATTCTGGTACATATACATTATGGAGTACTGCTCAGCTGTGAAAATAAAAATGAAATCCTGTCTTTTGCAAAAAGATGGATGCAATTTGAAACCATTATTCTTAGTAAAATAAGCCAATGCCAAAAATACAGACATCATATGTTTTCCCTGACCTGAGAGAACTAACAGACTACTTGAAATGTAATGTATTGCAGTGAAATAGACATTTTGAGATTTGATGATTTTTACAGACTTTGTCTCTTCTGTTGAAGAACTGTGGTTTTTTTTTTTTCCTCTTCAGATTTTTTGACCTCTTTTACTTAGTGTAGAGTTACCTATACCACCATTAAGTAAATTGAAAATAGATCTTTGTAAAAAGTAAGAGTGGGAATGTGAGAGGGAGGAGGAGGAAGGGTTGGAGCCTGGGCAGGAGGGAGGGTAAGGGCTGAAATGTCACTATGTTCCTAAATCTGTATATATGAAATACATGAAACATGGATAACAAATAAAATTTAAAAAAAGAAGAATCAGAGCATCTGGGGAACAGAAACTGGCACTCCTAAATGGAATGCCAGCACTGTAGGCAGCAGCTTAGCTCACTGTGCCATAATAGCCCCACACTTATCTTCTTAATAATCAGCAATGATAAGCATGTATTCAACCTAAGAGTAAGAAATTTCAAGGTTTCTAAATCATAAAACTATGTCGATTATAGAAGCAGAAAGTACCTGACTGCCACCCAGTACAGTTCTCAGCTTTGGTCTGCTAAAATGTGCTTTCAGGAGGCTCCACTCAGGAGTCAAGACTGCCTGGATTTAAATCCTGACTTAATAACTTCCTGTTGAGAGCAATCCTCCAGCAAACCCAAGTGTCCCTATTTGTTCTTGCTGGATATGACAAAAATTCCAGGCCATGACCACTGTTTACCCAGATCACTTCCCAGGCCTGTGTTAGCAGTATAAAATTGTGACACTTGAGATAACATCTTCCCCCAACAAGACCTTCTTTAATTTCCTATAAAAGTAGTAAAATCCTAATGTGCAATCATCCACATAGGTTTGCTTAAATGGTTTGGATATGGTCTGAATATGTCCCCCAAAGTTTCAAGTGTTAGGAACTTGGTCCTCAGTGTGGCAACGTTGGGTGGTGGTGTTGACTTTTAAGATCCAGAGCTCAGTGAGAGGTCATTGGCAGTGTTGCCCACAGAAGGGATTAAAGTGATTCCCGTGGGCCTCTGAGTAAGTTCTCCTGAGAGCAAGCTGTCCTAAAAGAGACCCTTCCCCATGCTCTGGCTTCCTGTCTGGTGATATGACTGCTCATCCAACACATGCTCCTGCAATTATGATCACATCTGCCATAGCAGCCAAGACTTCTGCAAAGCCAGCGCCATGCTGTTTGGACTTTCTACCTCCCAGATGATGAGCTAAATAAGCCACTTTCCTTTATCACTTACCAGCCTCTGGAGTTTCATAATAGTAGCAGAAAATAGACTCACACATTTACTTACCTGTGTCACCCTGTAGGACTTGAGGGTCATGAGAAATTGATACAAATGTGAAGCACTGGCTACTTCTTTTGCCATGAGCTCTTTGTCTCTGATCCAGCACTCAGGAAAAAGTGACAGGCTAACTTACTGGCTTGCAAGTAGGGTAAAATGCCAAATCCTTCACAGTTCTTGATACTTGATACCTGTGTCACTTTAAGATACAGAGAGTTCCTAACCCCCTGAAATTCTTTTTCCTCACTTGTGAAATGGGAAGGTAATGGTTTTAACACCATCAGTTCTTAAAAGAATTAAATAAAATAATAATTCCAGCATATAGTAAGTGCTCAAGAAATGTTAGCCATAGTGGCTAACATAGTGGGTAAAGCTGCCCACTGTGACACTGGCATCACATACAGGAGCCGTTTCAAGTCCTGGCTGCTCCACTTCCAATCCAGCTTCCTGCTGATGTGCCTGAGAAAGCAGAAGATAGTCCAAGTGCTTGGGCCCCTGCATCCATGTGGGAGACCCAGAAGAAGCTCCTGGCTCCTGACTCTGGCCTGACCCAGCTCTGTCTGGCCATTGCAGCCATTCGGGGAGTGAACCAGCAGATAGAATCTCTCTCTCTCTCTCTCTCTCTCTCTCTCTTTCTCCCCTCTCTCTCTCTGCCTTTCAAATACATAAATATTTTTTTAAAAAAAAGTTAGCTGGATTCAGCATTGTGGCACAGCAGGCTAAGTCACCACTTGTGACTATGGCATTCCATATCAGAGTGCCAGTTCAAGTCCTGGCTGTTCTGCTTCTGATCACACTGTCTGCTAATCTACCTGGGAAAGAATCAGATGATGGTCCAAGTACTTAGATCCTTGTCACCCCTGTGAGAGACTACAATGAAGTTTCTAGCTCCTGGCTTCTGACTGGCCCAGCCAGGCCATTGCAGCCATTTAGGCAGCAAACCAGCAAATAAAATATCTTTATTTCTGTCTCTCCCTGCTACTCAGCCTAATACATATATGTTAGATAATTACTAATGAAACTTTTCTAAAGTTTCCAAAAGACTAATGATAATAATATATTAAAATATCTCAGAGGAATCACATACTCATTTTAGTCAAAAGGGAAAAAATGCCTGTAACATAAGCCATAATGTTAGCAAATATATATACTAAATTACTTAATCCTCATGGGTAGGTGTCATTATGCTCATTTTACAGATAAGAAAATCAGCATGGTGAGTGTACATAATTTTTTTAAGATCACAAAGCTAGCAAGCAGTATTTATGGGATCAAAATCCAGGTAGTCTGGGTTCAGAACCCATGTTCTTAATCACTTCACTGTGTTGTATTTCAGTGTAGGCATCTGTGGGGGCTAGGAGAGAGGAGGAAAGGTGTCCTGGTGATTAAGAAAAAGTATAGGAACTGCTGATTTTTCTCTTGATGAGGAAGCTGAGACCCACGGATACTTCAAGGTAAGTTAGTGTTGGTCAGTCTCAAACAATTTTACCATCAAACAAATTATCAGAGGCTGTCTTGCATTTTTAAGTGGGAAATATGACTAGTATTATAGTAGTCAATTTTTTTCTCACCCATCTAGATTAAGCAACTACTTATATTGGTTCTTAACATCCCTCAGATGTATTTTAAGATGCTCTACTTGTACAGGTGAATATTATACTCTTGCTGCAGTAGATACAAACATAAATGACAAATCACACAAATTGCAGTGTGAAATGTAAAATGTGAAATTCCAGCACAAACAGCTAGCGGGAACCGATTGTAACTGTAGTTTGAAAAAAATGCTTAAAATTCTTTTCATTACTATAACTGTTAATTTTGTTGTTACTGTTTTTAAAAGAATAATATATGTTTACAGAGAATAAATAAACCTAACAGAAAGACATAAAGTAATGTCTGATTAGCCTGATACTCTTAATTTTATTCTGCATTACTAAACAATGTTAAGTTTTATCTTCCCAGAAACTATGTATGAAGCTAAAATTATATAATAAAGTCATATTTGCTTGTGATCATATCAATGTATCTTTAAAATCTACATTTCTGTTTACAATTTTAATTTTTATATTAATGTCAACATACATTTAACATATTTTTAACATTAATCTCTACATAAAACTTCATTGTAATTTCATTTCAGGGCTAAGCCCTATTATATTCTGTTATTGTCCTACAGATGGTCATTTGTCTCCATCATCTCACTATAAAAAATAGTTCTACAGCAAACACCTTGTACAAACATCTCTGTATTCATGGGCAGATAATTTTAAGTTTCCAGAATTAGAATGGATAAGTCAAAGAGCAAGCAGATCTTAATTTTGCTAAATCCTATCAAATCGCTTTGCAAAAAGGCAGCAGAACAGTCTCTGGGTTCCTTATGTGGTTATATTGTTTTATGAATTTTAACAATTAAATACCTCTTTATTGTGTCTCCCAATTATATTTCCCATCATGCATTTCATGCTGTTTCTTTTACTATACAGAAGTTTTAGAATACTAATGAAATGTTGATCCTTTGCTTATGCCAGTTCCCAAAACTTTGTTTAAAAACCACGTCTCACTGAAACGTGCATTCTTATTTTCATCCATCCATCCATGTTGGAGAAAACAGCTCCAACACGCACAGAGTTAAGCGTGAAAGCAAAGTACAGAACCGTCTGTGCAATACTGCACATACAATCATATGTTGCGAATGCACAGAGCACCTCTGGAAGGGCAACTGGGTTACAGAGGGGGATGGGTACTGGACAGTTTCACTGTTCATTCTTTTCATTGTTTGAAAGTTTTATCAAAAGTTTTAATGTTGGGAATGACGCTGTAGCGCAGCCGGTAAAGCTGCCGCCTGCAGTGCCAGCATGCAATATGGACGCCAGTTCAAGTCCCGGCTACTCCACTACCCATCCAGCTCTCTGCTATGGCCTGGAAAAGCACTGGAAGATGGACTAAGTCCTTGGGCCCCTGCACCCATGTGGAAGACCAGGAAGAAGCTCCTGGCTCCTGATCCACGCAGCTCCTGCCGTTGTGGCCAATTGGAGAGTGAACCAGCAGATGGAAGACCTCTCTGTCTCTACCTCTCCTCTCTCTGTGTAACTCTTTCAAATAAATAATTTTTTTAAAAAAGTTTTAATGTTACTATTTAAAATTTCTAAAAACTTCTTTATATTTGCATCCAAGAGCCCCTCTTTTCACCTATAACGCCTGGCATAACTCTGACCGTGGAAACCTTGAGAAACCTAGGATGTTAGTGTAAGCAGGAAGGCAGGGATCCAGTCCAATCTTCAACCAAACGGCTTGCTGGCTTTTTAAGTGTGTCAAGAGACAAGCACCGCGAGTGTACAAAATACGCGAGCGCCGGACGCGCACCGTGTGACCACGAGGAGTCCACAGCGAAGGCGCGGCCAGCGCGGGTCTGGGCTAATGGGGCGCGGCCACCGGGACGAGAGCGCTCGGTGAGGCGAAGGGCCCTGCCTCGATGCTGCCGACTCCCGTCCCACACAGGACAGACGGAGCTAGAAAGGAACCAAGACAGGACGCTCTGAGCGGTTTTTAAAGTAACCGTAGGACTGTCACGACCGGCCAGGCCGCCCGCCCCGGACCAGCCCCCGCACACTGACCTGAGTCTCCAGGGCCAGAGAGCTGCTGGCCAAGGCCGGCTCTAAGCGTCCGTTCGGGAGAGGGGAGCCAGAACCTGTCGTCCTACCTGACTGAAAAACGCAGCTACTCCGCTCCTAGCGGCTCCTCGGGCTGGGTGGAAGCAGCGTTGATACTCCCGGATTCTGTTAGCGGCCGTATCCTAGCAACGGCGCCGACGCCGCCTGCTCCTGCCGGGCCCGCCCGCCGCGAGCGGAGCCGCTTCCCGCGCTTTCCCCGTCGGGCGGGAGGGGAAGGGAGAGCTGGCAGCCTACATCCCGAAGACGAAGAGGACTCCTAGACCCCTTTTACCCTCGAGAAAGGGCACGATTCTCCCAACAGAACTCTGGACAACAACTTCAACGTTACAGATAAAAATAAAAATCTGAAAAAAGTTAAGTATCACGTGAAGAGGCAAGAAATTGCCAACCTACTTTGTTAAATCTGCAACTTGACTTTCAGGTTGATGGTAACGAAAGAGAAAAAGGAGATCTTAAACATAACAGCAGCTAACATTTATTGTCACTAAGAACCTTACAGTAATTTCTAATTTAATCACTCGCTTTATTAGAGGTAGTATTAGCCTCATTTTACTAATAAGGAAACTAAGAGACATAGAGATTTAGCCTGACTCGAGCCTAAATTTTTAAGACATAATCTATGCCTTTGGTATTTAAAAAGAATCCAATCTTAATAAAATTAAAATCTTTGTTCCCTATTTCATGAGTTCATTGCTTTGTTAAAATTCCAATTTCATCTCCCAAAACTGCCAAATGTCACTTTTTCAGTTCTGATCCTATTTTAAAATAGGTATTTCCTACAAGCACAATATGAAATATGTATTATACTCCTGATTAAAAGTGGATTGAAATAAATTGAAATGAAAGCAATCACATTTTAATCATTTCCACAATTTCATTGAAAGTAAAGGGATTAAACCACATAAAGATAACAAGTATTAGTTTTTCAGGGTACACCTGGTGTGATCAGGGGCGTACAGACAAGTTCTTCCAAATCATTAGTCTTCAAAATCCTTTCTTGAATTTTACTAATGAAATTCCAGATTTTCAACACTTGCTTTCCTGAGTTTCCTCTCATTCACTGTACTTCATGTTACAGTGTGAAAACCCAAGGCATAAGAATAGAGGCAGGAGACAGAACAACAAACAGGTGGTAGAGAACTTTAATTACCTGTTTTCATGTGCCTTGATATCCATTACATACTCATTTCTCACTTAGGGTTTGCTGTGGTGATGACTTTATAATAAATCTTATTTTGATCAAGGTACCATGCTAATGTTAAAAAATCGGCATTCCTAGAAACTAAGTACTATTTAGTGGCAGAAAAGAATAGTGTCTCCAACTTTTTTGTATTAGGTTTATATATTTATTTCAAAGTGAGAGCGTGAGTGTTAGCACAAGAGCATGTAAGAGTGCTTCCATCTGTTGGTTCACTCCCAACATGGCCGCAATGGCCCAGGGCAGGGCCAATCTGGAGCCAGCAGCTTCCTCCTGGTCTCCCAAGTGGGTGCAGGGGCCCAAACACTTGGACCATCATCTTCTGCTGCTTTCCCAGGCTAATTAACATTAGCAGAGAGCTAGAACACAAGTGAGCTGATGCCTTATACGGGATGCTGGAGTCAAAGGTGGTGGCTTACCCAGGTACACCAGAGCAGTGGCTTGCTACAACTAAATCTTTTAAGTACCTTAGTACTGAGGTTCCTCCAGTAGTCTATATAGCTTGGAAATGTTATCAGCACATCAAAACCACACACACATACACACAGATACACAGCTATTTGGTTACATAAAATAAATGTAAATGCAAGCTCAATTCAATTACAAAAATGGAAAACTTTACAGTATCATTTTTCATTTGACTTTTCAAAATAAATCTACACATTACCTCAGGATTTATAGCCCCAAATAATTTATATTTATCTCTCATGAATCATGTCAGCATTTGTTTATACATTTCTTTAGCGTGTTTTTCTTCTTATTTTACAATACTATTTCTTTTCATGTGTTTTTATTTTTACAAAGATGCCATCTAGTGGCTTTCTGAAATCAAGCATTTCAAAGTATTTCCAATGTCAATCCAGGTAAGACTGTACCTCGATGTAAATTTTAAAGAATTAAGGACCTGTGCTCACTTCAGCAGCACATATACTAAAAAGAACAAAGAACCTGAAAATTATGCTTACGAAATTATCAATATGGATCGAATTTGGATCACAGTAACTTTTTTAAAAAAACATTTATTTATTGATTTGAAAGACAGAGTTAGAGAGTTACAGGCAGAAAGAGAAGTCTTCCATCCGCTGGTTCACTCCCCAAATGGCTGCAACAGCCAGAGCTGGGCCAATCTGAAGCCAGGAGCAAGGAGCTTCTTCCAGGTCTCCCAAAGCGGGTGCAGAAGCCCAAGCACTTGGGCCATCTTCTACTGCTTTCTCAGGCCACAGCAGAGAGGTGGATTGGAAGAGGAGCAGCCGGGACTTGAAGCGGCACCCATACAGGATGCCAACACTGCAGGCAGTGGCCACACAGTAAGAGAGGCCCACAGTACCTATTCCAAAATTTTTGGGACAGATGTGTTTTATATTCAGGATTTTTCAGGTTTTTGAATGGTAATATAGGTATATACTTTACATTATGTAATGAATTCAGTGAAGCGACCCAGAATCAAACACATTAATACTTTCATTGCAAAATATATTCACATTCACATTCAAGTGGGATAAAGACCACAAGGGCCTTATAAAATTTAGGTAAGGTTTTGTTTCCAAAAGAATTACAGGGAAAAATTCCTTCCACTTTCAGAGATTTTCTGAAATTGTAATTTAGATAAAGAATTATGGACCAGTTTTACATGGAAAAAAAGAAAATTAACCATCCAATTATAAAAAAAAAAAACAGCAAAATGTAACATTCTGTAATAAAAGGTAAAGTTTATCTTTGGAAAAGCAAAAAGGTTCACCTATAAAAAGAATTCACAATATGTGAAGATCACAAATAATCTGTAGGCAGCCCATAAACAAGTCATAGACAAGTCAAGGTCAGTCTTGGCTTTGGAATCCCTAGAATAAAAAAGTCACGTACTCCCATGTTGAAGGAGAATGATCAAACAAGAACACTCTGTTAAAATTAACTATGTTACGACTGTGTTGTACAAAGCCTGATAAGTTGCTTCTATATGTTGCTACCTTCTGTGTTGCCTTGAGCTACAGCTGGTTTATATAAATATTGCTGAAGACACTGGAATAAACAAGCCTTGATCAGCCTTGTTGTCTTGGCTCCATTCTCTGCACCCTTGTCCCTTTTCTCATTCCCATGCCCCTCTTCAGGTTCTGTTCGACTGGTGTGGCTGGCCCGCACAATAATCCCAAAAAACAATCTCTACAGCACTTTTCACGTTGTCATATGCAGAAGCTGAATCTAACACAAATTACATTAAAGTATATCAGAAAAAGTTAACTGCTGAAGATTTCTTTTGAATTTTATTAAATAGCAGTGCACAGTGAGTTCTATTTACAAGTTATATGGCACACTGACAAAATATACACTGGTTTTAAGTTTCTTTCTATATGTGATCTTCCATTTTCTCTTTTCCTGTCATTATGCTCACAAAATCATGTGTTGAGATAGTTGAAACCCTTGTCACTCTCAGGAGCATACTCCTCCAATCCTCCTTAGACATGCAGTATGAAGAAAAAAGAGATCAGTTAACACACTGGAATTTTGGGGAAGCCTATGACAAAGTCACTATTTTCCTCACTACCTAAGTTTTAGATTATTGTCTCTAAATAAAGACCTTCAAATAAGCTTCTCTGGTCCCTTTCAGTAATTCATGTCCCTTATCACACTTCCACTTTGATTTCCTGTGTATCTTGTCTAAAACAAAACCTCATCCTCCTCTAAACTCCAACTGTTTTAGTTTTTTACTGAAAAAAAAACTAGCATTACTAAATATTGCAGCATAGGCTACAATCAATTGTAGAGTGAGTTTTAATGGAGAAGTAACCTGCAGCGAATATACAATACCTCGTGTTCAGCAACTTGGTTCCTAACCCTAAACTCCAGAACACATTTCATAAGATGCTAATTATCTGCTTGTTTATATAACTACAGAGGCTTCCAGAAAAAAGAAAAAGCTAGTATTAGCCTTTAAGTGGCAACTTTGCTCCGTTGATTTCACCTTCAGAAAGTGAAACATTTATGTTAATCAGCTTATCTTGATTAGAAAAGGAAATAAACAAAAGACAGGCTTTCTTCCATCCCTCTGAGGGAAAAAGCAAAGTGAGCACAGAATGAAGAGTGAAGGGACACAGTGAATCCTGAGACCTGGGACAGATCATGGCTGCTACTGTTGGCAACACACTGATTCTGTTCAGCTGATAAACTACTTCTCCAGCTCATCCTGATGGAGGAAGCATGGCAACTCTGAAAACTGAACCTGTTTGCCCAGGTCAGTCATGGTATCTATGTTATCCCTATAAAATCACATTATTAATACTTCTTTTCACTCTTTAAATCATTCCAGGTCGGATGATACGGTAATCCTAGACATAAGGCCCTTTTATCTCAAAGGAAAAAATGCCAAAAATTGGAAAATTCTGAACTTAATCTAAGTGTGAGAAAGAAGACATCAACCTTGTTATTTTCTTATTTGCCAAGCATTTGTGCTACCTTCTGCTGCTGTCCCAGGTGCATTAGCTGAGAGCTGAATCAAAGCGGAGCAGCCATAAACTGGCACCACCAGCTTAACCCACTAAGTTGGCCCCATTTCCCAGATTTTTGTTGTTTCCTATTTCCTTTTTACTTCCTTTCCATCTCCTTTACTTCCTGTTTCTTTTGTTTCCGTCTTTTTCCCCTTCTTTTCTGATTTTTTGTGATGCAATATGTTAAGCTGCAGCTTGCAACCCTGGCATCCCATACTGGAGTGCCTCTGTTTGAGTCCTGATTGTGCTTCCAATCCAGTTTCCTACTAATGCAAACCTGGAGAGGCAGCAGGTGCTAGCTCAAGTAATTGAGTCCCTGTTACCCAAGAGTGAGACCCAGAGTGATTTTGGGCTCCTGCCTGAAGCTTGGCCCAGCCATAGCTGTTGCCGGCATCTGGGGAGTGCGTCAGCAATAGGAAGTTGTCTCTTTCCTTCTCTAACTTTCAAATTTAATTTAAAAATAAAATTACAAATGAAAGAAAGAAATTCTACTTCTTTTGCAAAAACAGGCCATCTCAGAGCCAACAACTAGCCTGAACTTACTGAGTTCATGCTGGCAGCAATATTACAGGAAGAAAGGATCCCTGGGTTTCTGGCTGCCAGGAAGGCTTTTTCCCACTTCCCTTGCAGAAGAAGTTGCCTTATAATCTGCGAGGAAGTAACTCCTCTACACCTTATTTAATACTTTTATTAACATTCACTTTATAGTTCTGTGAGGGGAGAAATGTACCAAAAAAAAGGAAAAATGCAATTTTTATCATTCTGAAGGAATGGTTTGTCACAAAACATAGCAAAACACACAAACATGAACACACATCGAAAAACAAAACCGCTGTCTATGAAGGGAAGAAATACCAAGTTAGATTAAGATATTTAGAATTGATGGGGGAGAAGGAAAAAGGTGAGGACACACGAAAAGTAATTTTGTTTAACGGGAAGCTTACTGACTTCTTTTTCCTCAAATAGCATTTGTCTTCTGTTTTAGAGATACAGCTGCACTTATATTAGAAATTTAGTGAAAACTATTTAGTGATTCCACTTTGAACTTCTACCATATGACTTAGGTATTTTGAATATAAGCCTGTTTGTATGCCAGACAATCTGGAGAAACTCATTTAACAGCCATTTTAAAAAGGAAATTCTACCTCTCTTCTGATGTGGTTGTATTGACCGATAAAATTAATGGATAAGGGCCAGAAAGGTAACTTCTTTAAACTAAAAAAGTGAAAAGCTTTTCCAACTACCTCTGTACAATAAAAAAATTTCAAGTACCAAATAAATTTCCTCAATAGTATAATAAATCCTAATTTAAAGGTAGATAATATCTACGCAAAGATGATAGAGTAACAATAATAAAATGTTAAAAATATGCAATTGCAAATGGAATAATTCAAATATAAACTAATACACTAATAATGAATATGGCAATCAATATAATTATATATCTATATTTTACTTTATAAACATCTGATCACAGCCAGAGAAGTTAACCACAACATAAAATTTTATCACCAACCCTTTTTGCTGTTTTCTTACAACTAAATATAATCACCCTTACTACTTCACTTCTAACACTAACCTGTAAATTTGTTTAGGGGCTGGTGTTGTAGTGTAGCAGGTAAAGGTGCTGCCAGTGATGCAAACATCCTACATGGGCACCAGTTCACGTTCCACCTGCTCCACTTCTCAACCAGCTCCCTGCTAATGGCCTGGGAAAGCAGTGGAAGACAGCCCAAGTGTTTGGGCCCCAGACACCCAAGTAGGAAACCTGGAAGAAGCACCTGGCTCCTGGCTCCTGCCTGTCACAGCCCTGGCCATTGTGGCCTTCTCGGGAAGTGAACCAGAAGATGGAAAACCTCTTTCTCTTTCTCTCCCTCTCTGTAGCTCTTTCAAATAAATAAATAAATCTTTTAAAAAAAATTGTTTAGACAAAAACAACTAAGTACCTTTCCTCCCAAATTTTTCTGGATAATTAAAAAACTAAATGATGTATTGAAGACTCTCCTAAAGATATAGCCTTTTGATTATGGCCTCTCTATTGAAATTGAAGACTTAACAGGAATTTTTCTAATTAACTCTCAAATCTCCCCACAACCTCTCTGTTCAATAAATACCATCTCTGAAATAATCTGAGCAAATACTTTATAAGTCAAAAACTGATTCATAAGACTCTTACCATAATAACTAATTTAGTCTCCTAACTATGCCCCTTTTCAGTTTTCTTGACTAAGATGTCAATAACATGGAAACATTTTTAAATATAATAGAACATTTAATTACACCAGTTTCCCATCAACCTATCAAAATCACATAATTTTAGATGATTATATTGGCCATTTCCACTGGTTGGCAGGAGGTTCTTCCACTAATGGCTCCCATGGTTTCCACTGCATCATTTTTCTTGCCAGACTTAGTTCATTTTCAGCCTGTTAGTAAAAATTTATAAAAAGATCATTTGATTTTACTTTCCAACAGTTGTTCTCAGCTAGTGATGAAATTTAACTATCAGAGCTACTACTTTCATAATATTATCTCATGATTCATTCTACTATCAAATTAACAATACTTAATTAAATTACCTTAGTTCTCACAGCTACATAATCATAAGAAAAGCTATCTTTTGATTTCTACATATTTGATATCTGTTGTAATTAGTGTTCAAAAGTTTACTTTGTTAGATTTTAATACCAATTGTGTTTCACAAGTTCTCTGAGGACCAGAAGCATAAAGGTACTTTAAAAAGTTTGTTGAAATATGACAAAGTATTACTGAGATTATTTATCAAACACAAAATATAAGAACATATTTTAAAATTATAACTTTACTACTAATTGAGGAGAAAATGCACAATTAAAAAAAGAAGAAATGAGAAATGATTTCTCCTCATTAAATTAAAACAACACTCTTACCAACACACTTGCTATAATAGATATTTCTGAAATACTGCTGTGGCACGAGAAATTAAGCTTTTTATAAAATAATCTGGTAATACGGACCAAAACTTAACTTATATGTGAGTTATATGACTAGTAATTAAGGTTCTGATCCAAATAACAGAAAAATGGAAAAAGATGTTTGTACAACCATATTAATCAAACTATTATTCATAATAGCAAAATATTTTTAATTTTATGTAAAAAATATTTAAAAGTACAATTTCTACCAAAAAAATTGCAAAGCATTTGATTCAATTATTTTCCAAGCTATCAACCATGTTTCACTGAACAAAAAGGAGTTATCTTCCTGCACACTCAGCACTTAAATTATATAAAACAGGGAATAAAAAAATCATTCTGATGAAAAAGACTTATTCAGGAAGCTAATTTTAGCATGTACTTTGGGTTAGTATAAACCTAGTCTAATATTATATCCCACCAAATTTTAAGAAACAGAAAACAATTTATCATCATTTTTTTCCATTTTCGATTAACTTTATACACAGAAGACCAGCTCTATACTAAGAGTTCAACAATTTGCAGGGAAAAAAAAAAAACTGTTCCTCAACAGTCGAGACAAGGGCTATTCAAAGTCATTGCATCTTGAAGTTAATTTTCACTTCTTTATTTTTTCTTTAGAAACTTCATTAACTTTAAAGAAGCACCCAACAATGATACCTCTTTTGCAAGCAAGCATTGAGACATTTTATTTTTATACATTTTAATACAACACTTTGAAGACAAAGGTCCTGCATGGGAAGTTAGTGCACAGTGACTCTTGTTGTTAATTTAACAATTAACACTCTTATATATGACGTCAGTGATCACCCAAGGCACTTGACATGAGCTGCCTAGGCTATGGAAGCCTTTTAAATCCACAAACTCCATCAGTATTTAGACAAGGCCATAATTAAAGTGAAGTTCTCTCCTCCCATCAGAGAAAAGTACCTCCTTCTTTGATGACCACTTCTTTCCACTGGGGTCTCACCCACAGAGGTCCATTTTGCAGGACATTTTTTACAACAGTATCTTGGGCTCTCCATTCCTAAAATGCTCTTGTGGGCTTTTCAGTTAGACCAGAATGCCTTAAGGGCTGATTCTGAGGTCAGAGTGGGATTTAAAGTAATTGTCATTCTATGAGTCTGCTGTGTGGATTGCTTCCCATGTTGGAGAATTCACTCCCTTTTAATTCTATCTACCATTATTACCGTACACTCAATCCTATAAGATGGTATTATTACCACACAGCCGAGGGGGATTTGGGGTCTCATGATAAGTTTTTAAACTGTACCTTTAGAAGTAAGTCCATAGGAATGTATTCAGAACTATACAGCTGTACAGTTACAAACCATACATTTCATAATTACAACTCTAGGTACATGATGATTCTTCCCACCATGTCTGCCCTCTCACCCATCTTCTCACCCCTCTTCCTCCTCCATCTCTTATTCCCACTCTTATTTTTTTACTGAGATCTATTTTCAGTTGACTTTATACACAGATGTTTAACTCTAGGTTAAATAAAGAGTTTAGCAAACAGTATATAAAAAAAAACAAACAAAAAAAAACTGTTCCTGAACAGTAGAACAGGGGCTGTTCGAAGTGTCAATTTCACTTCTATAGATTGCCTTTTAGGTGCTCTATTAGTTATCACAGGTGAGGGAGAACATATGGCATTTGTCCCTTTAGGACTGGCTTATTTCACTAAGTATGATATTTTCCAGACTCATCCATTTTGTTGTAAACAACCAGATTTCATTTTTTACCACTGTGTAGTATTCCATAGTGTACATATCCCATAATTTCTTTACCCAGTCTTCAGTTGATGGGCATTTGGGTTGATTCCGTATCTTAGCTATTATGAATGGAGCTGCAATAAACGTGGGGGTACTGAAAACTCTTTCATATCCTGCTTTCATTTCCCTTGGGTAAATTCCCAGGAGTGGGATTGCTGGATCATTTGGTAGCTCTATATTCAGATTTCTGAACTATCTCCATACTGTCTTCCATAGTGGCTTTACCAATTTACATTCCCACCAATAGTGGATTAAGGTACCTTTTCCCCCACATCCTTGCCAGCATTTATTGTTTGTTGATTTCTGTATAAAGGCCATTCTAACAGGGGTGAGGTGAAACCTATCATGATTACTTTAACCCATTAAGAAGTTATATTCACTCTGGTCGTAGTATAAAAAAAAAATTGTATTTTTCAACAAAAATGCAGATGATTTTAAAAACCAACCTTGAATATTCAAATCAGTATTTTTTCTAGCCTATTCATTTTTGTACCTTATCCATGATCAATGAAAAAGGAAAAATTCAGATTCAGGTTAAACAAAATTAAACTGCAGGATTTTGTCTTATTTCTTGCATACGTATGACTACAGCAAAAAAGAAGGAAAAATGACTTAAATATTCTAAATATAAAAATATTAAGTTTTCTAATCCTAGTGGCTCTTGACAAGGATGCTTAAATTTTACTATCAAACACCTATTCTTGTCAAGGTTAATATTTGAGTAACAATGTAAAATCAAATTCAAATACATTCTGCAACTAAAAATAGTTTTTTAACTTGACCAAGTGCTTAATAACCAAAAATAAAAACACATTTTAATTTTAAATTCAAACATCTGTATTTTTACATATTAAAAAAAATACCAAGCTCTTAAAATAAGCAAATGCATCTAAAAAGAGAACATTGCTAAAATAACAGTAAGACTTAATTTAACTAAGTTAAGGCTAACAGGAATGTGCTGACTAAATTCAAAGAAAAGCAGGCGCCGCAGCTCAATAGGCTAATCCTCCACCTAGCGGCGCCAGCATACCAGGTTCTAGTCCCGGTCAGGGCACCAGATTCTGTCCTGGTTGCCCCTCTTCCAGGCCAGCTCTCTGCTGTGGCTCGGGAGTGCAGTGGAGGATGGCCCAAGTCCTTGGGCCCTGCACCCCATGGGAGACCAGGAGAAGCACCTGGCTCCTGCCTTTGGATCAGCGCGGTGCGCCAGCTGCAGCACGCCAGCCATGGCGGCCATTGGAGGGTGAACCAATGGCAAAAGGAAGACCTTTCTCTCTGTCTCTCTCTCACTATCCACTCTGCCTGTCAAAAAAAAAAAAAATTTTTTTTCAAAGAAAATCAAATTTCAAACTTCCAATGAACCTTCAGAAATAGAGTCTAGAATCAATGATAAATATTTAATTGACTTACACATTAAAAACATCACATTTTCTATGTTTAAATCATTTTACATTTCATGAGTCAACATAAAAAACAAATTTAATTTCCTATTCAAGATGTCAGTTTTGTCTCTATTTAAAGGCAACATTTGAAACCAAACATCTATATTCAACTTTTTCTTTACCTGAAGAATCACCTCTTCTATTTGGCCACCCTGAAGCTGGTCTTCTAATTTTTTAACATCTGATTCCTACAATTTTGGAAGGGGACAAAGAAAGAAAAAATTTTAAAAAAAAGAGCACACCTGAATGTTGCAGTATCCTATATTTTAAAAACCTATATATTACAAAAGAAAATAAACAGGCAGGCACTTGACACAGTCATCAAGCCATTGCTTGGGATGCCTGCATCCCATATCAAGAGTGCTTGTGTTCAAATCTTGGCTCCTCTCTCCATTCTAGCTTATTGTTAATACACACTCAGGGAGATAAAAGGTAATGGCTACACTTGAAAGACGAATATGGGGAAGCTCACCTCTGCCTACTGTCCCCCACCCCCACGCCCAGCCCTGCTAAGATACAAAAAGGTCCAGCCCCTGGGGTTGGAGCCTTCTGCCATGTGTCCAGTCTGTGCAGGCCAGCAGTTGGTCTTCCACCTCTGCAGATTTATTTTCTCTGAATAAATTTGGTCTGGCTGCAGGAAAAAAAAATAAATAAATATATATATATATATATATATATATATATATATATATATAAATATAAAATGGTTCAGGTACTTGGATCCCTGCCACCCACGTAGAAGACATGGATTGCATCCAGGGCTCCTGGTTTTGGCCTGATTTTGGCCTGACCAGCTCTAGTTGTTGCAGGCATTTGAGCACTGTCCTTACTAAGTTTTCACCAACTTGGTGGAAATCCATCGCATATCTCTGTAATTGTATTGTTTTTCTGTCTTAATACTAATGTGTTAAATATTTACTGACATGTTTACCAAGGAGTAAGACATATGATGCAGGCTTAGGTAAGACCTAATGCAGTCTTTTAAAAATAAATTTTAAAATATCATTTTGTTTCTCTAAGTATTTCCTACATTTCCTGAGAGTATTAACATTAAAAAGTCAATGCTATCCTATGACCCAGAATGTTCACAGCAGTACAAATTATAGCCCCAAACTAGCAACAACCCTAATGAACATGTTTAACAAAATGAATCGAAAAACTATGGTATTATATCACAGAATATAGCAATAAGAATGAACAAACTACAACTATACACAACAATATAGATGAGTCTCTCAAAATAAACAAAAAGAAATGATACACAAAAGAGGACCTACTAATGATTCCATTTATATGAAATTCAAAACAAGGCTTTGGGTATTCTAGAAATAGCTCATTAATTTGAGTGTGGTCACTTCATAAAAACTGATTAAGTTCTATACTTAGGATTTCTGCCCGTTTTTATGTACAATATTTTTTTTTTTAAGATTTAGTTACTTAGGCCGGCACCACGGCTCACTAGGTTAATCCTCCGCCTGCAGCACCAGTATCCTGGGTTCTAGTCCCAGTTGCTTCTCTTCCAGTCTAGCTCTCTGCTGTGGCCCGGGAAGGCAGTGGAGGATGGCTCAAGTGCTTGGGCCCTGCACACGCATGGGAGACCAGGAGGAAGCACCTGGCTCCTGACTTCGGATCAGCGCAGCGCACTGGCTGTAACAACCACTTAAGGGGTGAACCAACGGAAGGAAGACCTTTCTCTCTGTCTCTCTCTCACTAACTCTGCCTGTCAAAAAAAAAAAAAAAAAAAAAAAAAAAAAAAGATTTAGTTATTTATTTGAAAGAGTTACAGAGAGGCAGAAGCAGAAAGAAAAAAAAAGAGGTCTTCCATTCGCTGGTTTACTCCCCAGATGGCTGCAATGGCCAGAGCTGGACTCATCTGAAGCTAGGAGCCAATTCCTTCTTGGTCTCTCACATGGGTGCAGGGGCCCAACGACTATGCGATGCAGGGACCCAAGGACTTGGGCAATCTTCTACTCCTTTCCCAGGCCACAGCAGAGAGCTGAAGTAGAGCAGCTGGGACTGGAACCAGTGCTCATATGGGATGCCAGCACAACAGGTGGCAGCTTTACCTGCTATGACATAACGCTGGACCCTATGTACAATATTTTTAATAAAATGTTTTTAGAAGGAAATGCCAAAACAGTAACTAGAATATTCACAACAGAGAGAAACAAAAAGAGTGCTCCCACTTACTGGCTCACTCTCCAAATGCCAGCTGGGTGGGAGCCAGAAAATTGATCCCTTTCTCCTACATGGATGGCAGGAAATCAACTACTTGAGTCATCACCACTATTTCCCATGTATCTGCACTAGCAAGAAGCTGGCACAAGGAGTCACAGCTGCACTGCAAACCCTGAAACACAGTTTGGGACACAGGCTTCTAAACCAGCATCTTAACTGCTAAACAATGACATTTATTAATTTTCTAGTAGACTGGGAACTATGAGCCAGAAACCATGTCCTACAATATACCCACATAAGTGAATAAGGCTTTTTCATTATCAGGATGGTTTCTGGACTTACAAATAGAATTCAGAAAGAGAAAAAAATACTTGAAGATTTTTAAAAACAGGAATTGACAAGTTCATGCCTCAGAGTATCTGCTAGATGGTCCAAGATACTGCTGCACGGCTTCTACCTTCCCACTCCTCCCAAATCTTTGCTCAAATATCACCTTCTTGGTGAGGACTACTCATAATTTATATTGTGGTTGGTTGAATAATATCCCACACAACACACCTCCAATTTAATCTCTGGAACTTGGGAATGTTACCTTACATGACAAAGACTTTATAGATGCAATTAAGGAGATTTTCCTGGCTTACTGGTGACAGCTTTAAATACAATTTAAGTGTCCTTTCAAGAGAGGCTGAAGGAAATTACACACAGGAAAATATTATGTGGCCATGCAGGAAGAAAGTGGAGTGATGTAGCCTCAAGTCAAGGAATTCTAAAAGCCACTAGGAACTGGAAAAAAGGATTGGATTTTCTCCTAGAGCTTCCAGAAGCATCAGCCTGCTGATATGTTGATTTGAGTCCCTAATACTAACTTCACACTTCTTAGTCTCTAGAAATTTAAGACAACAAACTTCGAATGTCTTTAAAAAGACATGAAGTTCATAGTAATATGTTATAATAGCCACAGGAAACCAATACCTATTATTCATAACCCCATACCCACTTGGTTTGCTTTCCACTTAACCATCTTATTTTTTCTTTTTTTCTTTCTTTTTTTTTTTTTTTTTTCCTCTCATCACTAACACGCAATCTCCAAGGGGACAAGAATTTTTTTCTGTTTTGTTCACCACCATCTAGGCACAAGCTGCTATCACTAAAATCATATGACATAGCCAGTGCTTCTTAGTTAAATAAATAAAAGACAGTTAAGAGGCAGGCTTTAGCCTACAAGTTCAGACATTGGTTAAGACACCTGTGTACCACATCAGATGATGTGGACTCACAGGCTCTGGCTCCTAATTCCTAATTCCAGTTTCTTGCTAATACAGACTCTGAGAGGCAGTGGTGATGGCTTAAGAAGCTGTGTCCCTGCCATCCGCAGAGACACAGACTGAGTTCCTGGCTCCTGGCTCCAGCCCAGCTTGGTCTTGGCCACTGCGGGACTTTGGGGAGTGAATCAGCAGAGATGAGAAGCTCTCTGTGTGTCTTTCTCTCCCTCCCCTCCCTTCTTTTCTGCCTCTCAGTGAAAACATAAAAATTGTTTGCAGCTGTTAAAAAAAACTTTACAAAAATAGTTCAGAAGGGACAAATAAGAAAAAATGGACAAGCAAGTTTGAGACAGACTATTTAACCCAAAATTATCTATGAAGACAAAAATTAAACACAAAATAAGGTGCTGATCACCATTATAAGAGACTCAGGAAAGGCAAGGAACGTTCAACAATATTTTCAAGTCAGGAAAAGCAAAATTTGTCATAATACTCAGTCAATACTATTTTTATTTACCAATGGTAAATAAAATACCAATAAATAAATAAAATACTGATGACTGAATGTTTACTATGTGCCCAGGACAAGGATACACTTTTTACATATATTACCTTATTCAGTGTTTGGCAGCTAACAATAAGTGTTCTAGGTAGCTATTATTATAATTATACCAATGTTACAGATAAAAACATTATAATATAAAATATGGTCAACTTTGCAAGCCACTCCAAATAAGTATTTGAATATATTGGATAGGATACAAACCAATATTTTCCACCAATATGCTATTGCTATCTTCCCTAGTAATAACCTGAAGCAATATTTATTTTTATTTTCATTGTATGCTTTAATAAAAATACTTCATAATCATAACAATATTCTTGTAACTCTATACAGGATTTAAAATCTGTGATTTTACAAAAACAGGATTGGAGACACAACTGTTCTAAAGTACTTGGGCTTATTAAACTCTATTTATATTTAGCCCTCTGAATAAACAAACATTTCTTAGGGACCTTATGTGCCAGGTATTATGCTAGATTCTTAGTATATAAAGATGAATCAAATAGCATTCATAAACAGCTTATAACTAGCAGAGGAGACACCAACATACATGGTACAGTTGAAAAGTGAGTTAAGTCCTTAAACTCTGCTTAGGGAGGAAAAGAAAAGGCTTCACAGAGGAAGTGATGACTCTCTAGGACTAAGAATTGCTTCTTGGTCCATTTTTTTATTATTATTATTTTTTATTTATTTGCGAGATAGATTTACAGAGCGTGAAAGGGAGAAATAGAGAGAAAGATCTTCCATCTGCTGGTTCACTCCCCAAATGACCGCCAACAGCCAGAGCTGAACTGATCCAAAGCCAGGAGCCAGGAACGTCTTCCAGGTCTCCCATGCAGGTGCAGGGGCCCAAGTGCTTGGGCCATCTTCTACTGCTTTCCCAAGCCAGAGCAGAAAGCTGGATCGGAAGAGGAGCAGCCAGGACTACAACCAGCACCCATATGGGATGCTGGCACCGCAGGCGGAGGATTAACCTACTGCATCACAGCACCAGCCCCTCTTGGTCCATTTTTGCTGCTAAAACAAAATACCTGAGACTGGGTAATTTACAAAAGTTTTTTTTTCTTACAGTTCTGGAAGCTGGGAAGTCCATGATGAAGGTGCCAGGAACACTGCAGTCTTACATGATGGAAGGCAGAAGGGTAAGCAAGCACCAAACATTGCATGAAGTCTCTTTTATAAGACCCTCACTCGTATTCAAAAGGAGGAATCCCCATGGCCTAATCACTTCTAAAAAGCCCTCCCTCTTAATACTATCACATTGGCCATTAACTTTCAGCACCCAAATCTAGGCAAGGCATCCTCAAACCATAGTGAATTGCCAAACAAAGTAATAAAGGCATTCTAGGAAGAGCAAAAAGAAAATACAAATGAATGCGAAAGTAAGAATACCTAGAATCCACAGAACAGCCATCAATATGATACTGCTCAAAGTGCACAAAACAGGAAATAACAGGACAAGATGAGAAGACAACCAAGAGCTGGACCTCAGAAGCCCTTCTATACCATGCTAAAGACTTATCTTCTAAGCTCATAGTTCTCAAACATGGATGTACACCATAATCATGTAGCTAAAAGGGAGTTTTACACTACCAAGTCAGCATAAATCCTTAACCTCAGTCTTCGAGAAACTGAACAGGAAAACATAGTAAGAACTTAAGCAGAAAAGTACCCTAAAATTTATACATTGAAAAAAATAATCACTCTATAACTAGCACTGTGAGACATAAAGGATGACAGAACTACCAACACATCAATTCTTTTGAAAGTAACTGAAATAGCAGAGAAACTGACCTTAGTACTAATTAAAAAAAAATGACAGTAAACTATTCTTTGGTTGATAATAGCCATGAGAAAACAGAAATAGGGCAATAAGTAAAAGAACACATAGAGATCTTTCTTTTAAGAACAAGCCAAATACATTTTGAGACTATGTGAGTGATAATGATAGGCACACAGGACAGAAAGAGCATACAGAATAAACGATTAAAAGTAAACAAGGTTATTGAGAAGGAAAGCGAGAAAGAATCAAAAGCAGAATTGAAGAGATCCACCTTGCAAACAAAGGGAAATTCCTTACAGTTCAATGATGAGAAAAAATATGTAAAGTTCATTTTCCTTGAAGAAAAACATGAAAACCAAAGAAATATTAAATTCTCCTTCAGTCTTTAATCTGAAAATTACTTCTACAACTGCCAAGTTAAGAATAAAAGTTCCAAATCAAGTTGTATTATTTGTTGTATAACTAAGGAGAATAATTCTCTTTGAACTATATTTAGAATCTCTTAAGAAATACATATTAGGCCACTTAATGCATATATAAAAATTACTTTCAGAGTTTATGAACACTATTTTGGGTAGTTATATAAAGTCCACAAAATAAGGGCTAGTATGAAAATTTAATAGTGAAATATAGTGAGATATGAAAAAACCAGCAGTCATCTACTATGTGTGGGGAGCAGGGTCCGTCTCCCACAACATGGCGGGGCGCCCGGGAGACAAATAAGTACTGAGACTGTGGACTGAAACTAACTCTATGCGTCTGATCTCCCACCATATGGCGCTGAGAGGGAGTAAACAAATCTTACTCAGCTGCTTCGTCAATTAGCTGATTCCTGATCCAACCTCGGATTGGAGGAAAGCGGCGTGCTCAGCACCCGGGCAGCGGAGCACGGATTGGTGGGAGAGGACTATAAAAAGGGGGAAGAAACAACATGCAGAGCCCCCCTGAGAGAGCCAGTCGGAGAGCTCGTTGGTGCCGCTCCTCCGCAGAGGCGGGGGAGCAGCAGCAAAGCCGGGAAGGACCAGGGAAAGAAAACAGTCCGGTGTTGTTCCTCCAGGAGTGGGGGAGCGACACTGTGTATCTATGTAAGGCCTTTGATTTAGATGCTGTTTACTTATTTATTCTTATTTATTTGAAAGGCTGAGTGGTATCTGAAAGGCTTAGACAGAAACACATTTTCCAGCCACTGGTTCATTCCCCCAAATGCCCACAATGCCCAAGGCTGAGCCAGGCCAAACCCTAGAGCCCAGAACTCAATCCAGGTCTCCTTGTGGATGGCAGGGACTCAAGTACTTGAGCCATCATCTGCTGCTTTTCAGGATGCATCAGCAGGAAGCTGATCAAAAGCAAAACCGTAAAAAGCTTGCATTAGTTCACTTGGGCTGCCATACAACACAGTATCATAGCTGCGTGGCTTGAACAACACAATTTTATTTTCTTACAATACTCAGGACTGAAGTACAAGATAAGGTGACAGCAGAGGTTGTGTCTGGTGAAGGCTCCTCCAATTAGGTTGCCATCTGTTGCTTTCTCACAGGGCTCACATGGCCTTCTCTTGCTATGTTGCTCCAGGAGATAGGTATCAGCTCTCTGGTGTCAACGATCCTATAGAAGCAGGGCCTCTTCCTTATATTATTTAACCTTAATCATTGCCCTAACAGCCCCACCTCCAAATAAGGCTATATGAGGGAGATTAAGGCATCGATCTATGAATTTTGGGTGGATACATTCAGTTTCAGCATAACAATGCCCAATATAATTTACTATTAAGAAAAATTTGGAGGCCGGTGTTCTGTAGCAGGTTTAGCCTCTGCCTACTATGTTGGCATCCCATATGGGTACTGGTTTGAGACCCAGATGCTTCACTTCTGATCCAGTTCCCTGTTAATGCACCTGGGAAAGCAGCTTAAGACAGTCCAAGTGCTTGGGCCCCTGCACCGACAGGGAGACCTGGAAGAAGCTCCAGGCTCCTAGCTTCAGCCTGACCCAGCCCCTAGACCACTAAGCCATTTGGGAAGTGAACCATCAGTTGGAAGATCTCTCCGTCTCTCTGCCTCTCTCTGTAACTCTGCCTTTCAAATAACAAAAAATAAATCTTTAAAAAAAAAAATTTGGGTCCTCTTTTATTGCAACCAAGCTCTTTTTATAATAATTCCTTTTAACAGTTCATTGAAAACAGATTTTTGTTTTGCTTTCATTCTTCTCTACTTTGTGATTAGAGAAAAGAAAACAACATTTGGTTTCTACAGGTAAGAAGCAAAAGATCACTAAGGAACTAGATAGGGGCCAGCACTGGAGCACACCAAGTTGGGCCACCACTTGTGACAGCAGATTCTCATGTAGGAGTACCAGTTCAAGTACTGATCAAGCTTCTTACTGATGCACATTGGAAGGCAATGGAGGATGGCCCAACAACTTTGGTCCCAACACTCATGTTGAAAACCAGGATGGAGCTCCTTACCTCTTGGCTTTGTCCTGGCCCAGACCTGGCTTTTGTAGCCATTTGGGGAATGAAACAGCAGATGGAAGATCTGTTTCTGCCTCTCTCTCTGTTTTTCTGCCTTTCAAATAAATAAATAAAATCTTAACAACAACAACAGGAACTAGATAGGAGGGTGAGCATTCTGTGCAGTGGTTAAGCCACCACCTGACACTTCCAGAACCCCTATCGCTGAAGTGTCTGGGTTTGAGTAGGCTTCACTCTCCATTCCAGTTCCTGCTAATAATGCACATCCTGGGAGGCAGCCAGGTAATGGCTCAAGTACTTGGGCCCTGCCACTAACGTGGGAAACTAAGAATGAGTTCTTGAGTCCTGGCTTCAGCCTGGCCTAACACCAGCTGTTGTAGATATTTGGGGAGTGAACAAAAGAATATGAGAGTTTTCTCTGCCTTTTTGTCTCTATTTCACATAATAGGAAAATAAATTAATTTTTTAAAACTAGATAGAGGGGGCCGGCACTGTGGCACAGGAGGTTAATCTTCCACCTGTGGCACCGGCATCCCATATGTGCACCGGTTCTAGTACCAGCTGCTACTCTTCCAATCCAGCTCTCTGCTGATGGCCTGGGAAAGCAGTAGAAGATGGCCCACCTGCACCTGCATGGGAGACCTGGAGGAAGCTCCTGGCTCCTAGCTTCAGATCAGCCAGCTCTGGCCATTGCCACCGTTTGGGGAGTAAACCAGCGGATGAAAGACCTTTTTCTTTTTTTTTTTTTTTTTAACTTTTATTTAATGAATATAAATTTCCAAAGTACGACTTATGGATTACAATGGCTTCCCCCCCATACCGTCCCTCCCACCCACAACCCTCCCCTTTCCCACTCCCTCTCCCCTTCCATTCACATCAAGATTCATTTTCGATTATCTTAATATACAGAAGATCAGCTTAGTATACATTAAGTAAGGATTTCAACAGTTTGCTCCCACACAGAAACATAAAGTGAAAAATAATAGATGATTTTTTTAAATGATGATGAAATCAGATCAGACCTATTGGAAAGACCTTTTGCTGTCTCTCCCTCTCACTGTCTGTAACTCTGTCAAATAAATAAAAATATTTTTAAAAAATTTAATTTAAAAAAATAAATAAATAAAACTAGATAGGGAAGAAAGAAAAAACAGAAACAAGGTTAACTCAGGCCAGAGACCTGACCCAATGTATAATAGTGTCTTGCATATAGAAAACACCCAATAAACAGTAGTTTCTTAAATGAAGGGGAGATAATATGGAAAGCAAGCATAAGAGGAAGACTAAGAGAAACAGAAGTATTTGAAGCAACTGAAATTTTTTGTTCTTGTTAAATATTCTACTGAATATCATAAATCCAGGAAAACAAAACGGATATACTGACCACTTTCACCATACTCAGCTTCTCATTTGTAATCTGTTCTGTATATTTTCTATATGCTGCATTTTTAGGCATCTGTTGAACAACATCAAGAATCTTCGTGTACAATATTCTCAGCCTCTGAAAAGACAAAGCATGTTAATTTCCACAGGTTAAAAAACCACCACAAATTAGGGGAATATTTTAAAATCTGACCAAAACAAAACCAGTTAACTCTTCTTTGCTGTAATTTCTTCATGTCTATGCCCCAAATCCCTACCTTCTGGCTTAGGAAAGATGTAAGTATAAATGTGGAAACCTTTCTACATTTTGTCTGCATAACGAAAGTTGTACCTAAGTCAACAACGAGTACCAAGAAAAGCAACTTATTGTACCTTACCTTTCTCAGAAATCAAATCACTTAGAAACCAGTATTTCTCTGGGCCAGCACTGTGGCGCAGTGGGTTAAAGCCCTGGCCTGAAGCACTGGCATCCCATATGGGCGCCAGTTCTAGTCCCAGCTGCTCCTCTTCTGATCCAGCTCTCTGCTGTGGCCTGAGAAAGCAGTAGAAGATGGCCTAAGTCCTTGGGCCCCTGCACCCGCGTGGGAGATCCATAAGAAGCTCCTGGCTCTTGCCTTTGGATCGGCGCAGCTCCAGCTGTTGCGGTCATCTGGGGGGTGAACCAGCAGATAGAAGACCTCTCTCTCTGTCTCTACCTCTCTCTGCAACTCTATCTTTCAAATAAATAAAATAAATCTCTAAAAAAAGAAACCAGTGTTTCTCAAAATGAGGTCCTCAGCACTACAAATTTTCTTTTAGGTTTCTTTCCATGTTTCTTACTTGAATTTCGTATTTGTAATTATTAGATCAATATGATCATATCTAAATGCATACAACCACAGTATTTCAATGTTGTTGCTTATGATTATGACTGGACTGATACCACCATCAGTTTATCACATGGTAAGAAGAAGTATGGCATATCCCAACTCACAATAAGTAATAATTTTTAAAAAATTACATACTATAAGTATGTAATTGAGAATGTTTTATTTTTCCTTGAAATTAATTTGAAATTTATTTTAGTCTAACTGTATAAAACCCATAGGAGCTAATAAATAGTTTTATTCACATATTGAGTTCTCAGCCTGCCAGCGCCGTGGCTCAATAGGCTAATCCTCTGCCTTGTGGCGCCGGCACACCGCGTTCTAGTCCCGGTCAGGGCACCGGATTCTGTCCCAGTTGCCCCTCTTCCAGGCCAGCTCTCTGCTGTGGCCAGGGAGTGCAGTGGAGGATGGCCCGAGTGCTTGGGCCCTGTACCCCATGGGAGACCAGGATAAAAACCTGGCCCCTGGCTTTGGATCAGCGCAGTGCGCTGTCTCTCTCACTGTCCACTCTGCCTGTCAAAGAAAAGGAGTTCTCAAAAAATTCACAGAAAATGCTTATGAAAAAACCATAAATGAATTTTTAAAACTTTTACTCCAAAATAAACTTATCTTTTAATTCTGTTTTTCTCTTGAGTCCTTCACATATGTATGCATAGATTACAAACATACACAAACCTTGAGAATCTTTAAGACAGGTTTTTCTTAGAAAGCAGTATGCATATTTATTCTTTATTTAGTATTTGAATATGATGCTGCATAACAGAGACTATTTTACATTCTACAGGCTGGGTATCCCTTACCCAAAATTCAAAAGCGTTTTAAAGTTTTTGGATTTTCAAATACCTGAATACACATAATGAAATATCTTGAGGGATAGGACCCAAGTTTAAACACAAAACTCATTTGTTTCACAAATACCTTATATACACAACCTAAAGCTAATTTTATACCTTTTTTGTTGGCCCTGTTTTTGCTGTGAACCATCACAGAATCAAGTATGCAATTTTCTACTTAGGAGTCATGTCAGTACTTAAAACCTTCCAGATTTTTTAGCTTTTTGGATTTTGGATTTTCAGATTAGGGAGGCTCAAACTGCAGTGATGTAAACCTTGTCACATGTCATCAGAAATGAGGGGCAGAGGACTAAGCCTCATTTTTTCTAAACTTCTAGCAAAGAAGATGATAATATAAAGTTCTGGGCAAGAGACTTCTGTTCTGGGGCTGGTGCTGTGGCAAAGCAGGTAAAGTCACCGCCTGCAGTGCCAGCATCCCATATGTGTGCCAGTTTGTGGCCCGGCTGCTCCACTTCCAATCCAGCTCTCTGCTGGGAAAGAAGTGAAGGATGGCCCAAGTCCTTGGTCCCCTGCACCTGTGTGGGAGACCTGGAAGAAGCTCCTAGCTCCTGGCCTCAGATTGGCCCAGTTCCAGCCACTGCAGCTATTTGGGGAGTGAACTAGCAGATGGAAGACATCTCTCTCCCTCACTCGCTCCCTCTGCCTCTCTGCAACTCTGCCTTTCAAATAAATAAATTTTTTTTAAATCTCTATTTTTCTCTCTCCTGAAAAAAATATGGTCTTAGAACATTATGAATAGGGTGGGCATCTAATTTATCATCCAAGCCAGGTTACGTCAGGCAGTGAAAGTGGATAATATTAATCATTATGTCAAAACATAGTGTAAACCAGAACAATCCAGGTAAACAAGAAATATTCACTCTGTTTGTGAGCATTTCAGTTATGTGTTCTCCCAAAGAACGTTCACTTTTTTGTTCAGTAAAAACATACTCTGCTCAGTACTATCATGTGTAACACTGTACTAAGCACTGCTGGATACACTGGATGTAAATTCTACTACCAGAATGCCTAAGGTATTATAAGACACAGGAGAGGAAAGTTATAAACACAATACAAAGTAAAGTGCAAGTGTGGCAGGGGTGGGAAATGTGTAGAGCAGAGAGAGACAAAGTATTGAGCAATGGTTAAGTGCAGACTCTTAGCACCCAACTGCTGAAAAGCACTGGTTCCACAGCTTAGCTACACTTGACAAGTGACTTCCATGTCTGTTTTTGTTCCTCAATGTAAAATGGGGATAATAATACCTGCTTCATAGGATGTGGTATAACTTACAATAGCACCTGGCACTTTAAGCATCACTAAATGTTAGCATTATTATTCTTTAGGGGCCACGGGAAAGGTAACACCTGAGATATACCTGGTGCTGTTGGAGAAAGCAGTTTGCATTAAGACCAAATAGTAGAAAATTAAGCAAACAGAATATAGTTCTATTTTCTTGAATTGTGCTATACAACACAGTAAGTGCTACCCAAATATGGGTATGAAGCATTTGAAATGCAACTAGTCTAAACTAATATGTGTTAAGTATAAAAGTTTACTGGACTTTTAAAACTGGAAGACTATAAAATATCATTAATTTTATATAATTATATATTGAAATGATATTTCAAATATTAAGTTAAATAAAATTAACTTTCTTTTTAATAAAAAAGTGAATTCTAGAAAATTCAGGATGCAATTTGAACACGGCTAACATTTAAAATTCACATTGCATTTTTAAGTAGACAACATTTGGCTTACAGAAATGATCAGGAGATAAAGGTGGAGAAAAGGTCTGATTGTAACGACTTTGCAGTCCAAGTTAAAGTGTTTGGGCTTTATTCTCTGGACCATGAAAAGATTTAGAAAAATCAAATGATTTAGATTTGTGTTTCAGGAAAATTAAGCTAGCAGTGGGTTCAAAAGATCACAGAACAAATGAGGCAGAAAGGTCACTAACAAAGTTGCTGCGAGTCTCTAAACAAGGACAATGACCAAAACTATGGTTGTAATAGTAGGAACAGAAAAGGGGGTCACACTGAAGGGTTACTACAGAAAAGAATCAACAGGGGCCAGCGCTGTGGTATAGTGAGTAAAGCCACCACCTGCAGTGCCAGCACCCCATATGGGTGCTGGGTTCAAGTCCCAGCTGCTCCACTTCCGATCCAGCTCTCTGCTATGGCCTGGGAAAGCAGTAGAAGATGGCCCAAGTCCTTGGGCCCCTGCATCTGTGTGGGAGACCCAGAGGAAGCTCCTGGCTCCTGGCTTCAGATAGGTGCAGCTCCACCAGTGCAGCCAATTGAGGAGTGAACCAGCAGATGAAAGACCTCTCTCTTTCTCTCTTTCTCTCTGCCTCTCCTTCTCTCTGTATGTAACTCTGACTTTCAAATAAATAAATAGATCTTTAAAAAAAAAATCAACAGAGTTCATCTACTGGAATGGATATGAAGAAGGTACAAAGGCAAGAGAAATATTAACTATGATATCCAAATTCCCAGCCCCAGGAATAGAAAGATTCTGATACCAGAGTACCAGTCCTCAAGAAAGATGGAGAAACCATGAATTCAAACTTAGTCAATAACAAATATAAAGTCAATATGAACTCATAATGGGTACAAGACATTCATGCAACAGGTATTGTTTACCAATGACATACCATGTGCATGTCAGAGTTCCAGCAGTAAATAAAACAGTAAGGGAAAAAACCTCTGCCTTTATTAAACCAACATTTTAGTAGACACAGACAAACAAGATAAATCCATGCGATATGGTCTGTCGAACAGTGACCTATAGAGGCTCTGTAAATACCCAGGCTTTCATTTAGAGTGATATGGAGTCACTGGAAGAGTTTAAGGAAAGGAGCGGCATGACCTGACTTACATTTTAGCAGAATGTCTGGTGGCCTGGATGAAAAAACACTAACTGAGGCAGATAACAAGAGTTAGAGGCAGAAACTGGATGAGAAAACCCACAGCACTGATGATGGTAGCAGAGCAGATTATAATACCAGAGAGGTGGTGAGTCATGGTCAAAAATCTGGATATATGTTGAAGGTAGAATCTCCAGGATTTACTGCAGTTCTACATACAGAATGTGAAATAAAGGAAAGAATCCAAAATAATTTCAAAGTTTTTGACTTGGGTCAAAAGAATGGACTTGCAATTCACTTGGCTGAATGAACTTGAGGGAAAAGCAGATTTTAAGGAAAAGATCAAAGACCCCATTTTGGACAAAGTTTGGGTTGCCTGTCTGACATCCAAGTGCAGATGTGCACTAATCAGTTAAATATACAAGACTTTGATAAACTGAGAGGTCAGTATTTGATATGGAAATCTAAGAGTGACAAGTGTATAGATGGTACTTAAAATCATTAGAATCAGTCCTATCAGGAATAGAAAACAAAACTAAATAAATTTATTTATTTGAAAATCAGAGTTATAGAGAGAAGGCGAGACACACACAGAGGTATCTTCCATCTACCTGTTCACTCCCCAAATCAAGAACTAAATCTTGAAAAACAACAAAATTAAAAACCGTGATAGGAAAGGACATATGGTACAGTGGTTAAGATGCAGCTGCTTGGCCAGCGCCGCGGCTCACTAGGCTAATCCTCCGCCTTGCGGCACTGGCACACCAGGTTCTAGTCCCGGTCGGGCACCGGACTCTGTCCTGGTTGCCCCTCTTCCAGGCCAGCTCTCTGCTGTGGCCCAGGAGTGCAGTGGAGGATGGCCCAGGTCCTTGGGCCCTGCACCTGCATGGGAGATCAGAAGCACCTAGCTCCTGGCTTCGGATCAGCGCGGTGTGCCGGCCACAATGGCCATTGGAGGGTGAACCAACGGTAAAAGAAGACCTTTCTCTCTGTCTCTCTCTCTCACTGTCCACTCTGTCAAAAAAAAAAGAAAGAAAAAAAGAGATGCAGCTGCTTGAGACTGCCTGCATCCCTTAACAGAGTCCCAGCTCCATCTGGATTCTGACTTCCTGCTAATGTGCACCCTGAGCAGCAGGTGAGGGCTCAAGTACTTGGATCCCCACCACCTACATGTGAGACCTGGACTAAGTTCCCAGCTCCCGGGCATTTGGGGAATTAACCAGCAGATGTAAGATGAAGATGTGTGTGTGTGTGTGTGTGTGTGTGCACACGCGCACACGCACGGGTATCTCTCTCTGTGCCTCTCAGTAAGTATAAATAAATAAATAAGGATATGAGGACTAACCAGAAAAGCAGAAAACTAAAGACAGGGGGTTCACAACAGGAAACTGAATAATCTTGACATCCAACAAAGTGCTTGACAGAGAGCACCAAATGTGTCAATGCTGCCACTGGATCCATTAAGATGAGAAATGTAAGCAGCTGACCACTAGACTGGCACAAAGAAAATTATCAGTGACCTTAAAAGTGCATTCCAGGAGAAGTAAAAAATTGGAGAGAATAAGTATAAAAAGGAGAGAAATGGAGTGGTTATTGGAGAAGATTTAAAGGAGCTTCCTTTTTGATGGAAGCTTTCCTCAATGCTGATTAGAAAGACGACCCAGTACAAGGGTAAAGGCACACCATCTACACCACCCACGCAGACACAATGAGACAAATGAAAAAGGAGGAAATACAGAAATGGGGCCAGCACCCCATGGGGCTCAGGTCTCAGTACCTGCTGCTCCACGTTCAGTCGAGCTCCCTGCTAACGCACCTGGGAGACAAGCAAGGATGACCCAAGTGTTTGGGCCCCCGATGGAGCTCCTGGCTTCAGCTCCTGCAGTTGGGGCCATTTGGGGAGCGCACCAGAGGATGGCAGACCTATCTCTGTAACTGCCTTTCCAGTAAATACATCTTTAAAATCAAAAAGAGAAAAGAAAGATACAGATTTAGGAGGGCGCTGACAAGAGAGAAGCTACAAGAAACCAAGGGGGAAAAAAACATCTCTAGAAATACAGTTTAACAAAGAGTCTGCAGGAAAGGCGGTGCATCGGATCACGCTCTTGCCCTGAAGAGCGGGTTGTAGTTTGGGGTTTGAAATATCCGTATCCGGTTAACGCTGCAACACACAAGGTCACAGGGCTCCAATCTTCCTTGGGAACTTGAGGATTAGAAAAAAAAAAAAAAAAAAAAGTACCTACCTCGTGTGGACTTTCACATACAGCCAATCCCACAAGGCCAGTGGTCTGTTCAAAAACAAAACACGATTCATGCTGTTTACTGTGGTTTCCACGCGTCCACCACGCGACGGAGCTGCAAAACCGCGACTCCCAGGCTAAACCTGGTCTAAGCCCGCTGCCCGTCGGGCAAGCCTCTTCGCAAAGTTCCGCGTCTCCGCGCAGAGTCCCCAGCCTGATCACCCCGAGAACAGTGCGTGGACAAAACCCCAAACCTCAGCACTCAGCCCGCACCCCCGGGGCAACGGGCTGTCAGGCTGAAGCCAGGCTGACACCCTCAATTCCCAAAGTGACCTCCATTTGTCTCACCTTCTTCAGCAAACCAGCCATGGCTGAGCCGAGAAGCCGAGAACGCACAGCCTTCTGGGAAACTGGCTCAGACTTGCTCAATCGAGGAGCCGAGAACATGCAGCCTTATGGAAACCTCGCTCAGACCTGCTCAATCGACCGCGGAAGCCGCCTCTCCGACACCTTGGAAACTGGTTTCGCTTACTCCAGATCTCCGAAAGAGCAAAACGCTGTGCCCCACAAATCCCAAAAGAAGAAAATTGACGCACCCGCAATGAATACACTAGGGGCCACGCTCGGCTTGGGGACCGTTGGCGGGAGGGTCGTGTGTTAACCTGTGTTATGTCTCGGCCCTGTCCCTACTAAGGCTGTTGGCTTGCCCAAAGTTGAGGGAAACACTCCAGACTACCAAAAGTATCTCCGATGCAGTCGCTGTAGACACCTGCACTCTGCTTAGCCTTTGGCGACTTCAACCTCCCTTAGTTGATTTCAAATAAATAATTAAATCATTTTTTAAAGAAGGTGAGCAGTAGTGGAGCTGAATTCACATCGACCAAAGTGCTCCTTGTCTGTATCCTCAGTCTTAGGAACCGAAGCAGCATGCAGTGTGGGGCGCTGCCCGGTGATTATTTGCGGCTTCCCTGGCTGCAGTACATCTTCCATTGTCTCGTTTTCCCAGCGGACGCGATACCACACCAGCGATTGAGCGCCCCCTATCTGCACGTTTCCGGGATGGAATCTGTAAAGCGGGATCTCACACTCCGGGATCCACAGAATGAAGATCTGTATCAATGAACGGCTTAGTAAGTGTTCTAAAAGAAATGTGTGGTCGCGAGGAAAAGGCAATAACCAACCGAAGATGGTGGGTGACAAGTAAAACGAGGAATTTTTCTAAGTAGGAGAAAAGCGCAACAAATTCAAACAACACAGGAACATTGGGACAGATAGAATGTACACTATGACTGCAGGTGGTTTGATGTGAGTGGAAAGATGTGATAAGGTAAACTGCTTAAGGTCATGAATGGCCTACAGATTTTGTAATTTACTCTCTAAGAAATGAGAACAATTAGAATATTTTAAATATCTGAGTGATATCAAATTCATGTTTCAGGTACACAAATGACTGGTAACAGTTGAGGAGGAAGAGTTGGGAAAGAGGGCAAGATTAGGGACATGAAATTAGAAAAAGAAAACTAAATGAAAAGCAGAGCAAAAGAAATAATGATTAGAGCATAAATAAATGTTTTAATGGAGAAAAATCAGTAAAACCAGACATTGATTCTTGGAAAAGGTCGACAATACCTTTAGAAAAAAAACAAGACTCACTACTGTCAAGAATAAAGAGCCATCATTCATGACTTTATAGAAATGAACAAGAATAAGAAGCAATACTGCAAACAACTGTATGTTAACAAATTAGATATTATAGGTAAAATAAATTCCTAGAAAGACACAAACTATGTATACAATTCAAAAAGAAATAGAAAATCTGAATAGATCTACAATGAGTAAAGAGATTGTATTAGCAAGGAAAAAACTGGATAGTTTTTTGGTGGGTGCAAAAAAAAAGCCCAGGTCCAGATAGTTCACTGGATAATTCCACCAAAAAACAGTCAACAAATACTCTTTCAGGAGTTATTCCAAAATATAGAAAAGGAGGAAATATTTCCTTCTATATGGCAAGTATTATTCCGATACCAACCAAAGAGATCACAAGAGAACTTCAGAACAATATCCCATATGAATAGACACAAAAATCCTTAAAAAATATGGCGAACTAAGTTCCGCAATATATGAAAAAGAATTGTGCACCATGATCAAGTGGGATTTATTATAAGAATAAAGGTTGGTTTAACATCCAAAAATGAATTAATATAGTGTACCATTTAATAGAATAAAGGACAAAAACTTTATGATTATTTCAGTAGATGCAAAGCAGCATTTGACAAAACCAATGCCCTTTCATGATAAAAGCAACCAACCAATTAGAAACAGAAAAGTCTTCAACCTAATAAGAAGAATTTAAGAAAATCTCACAGTTAACATCACACTTAAGGTGGAAATGCTGAATTCCTTCCTCATAAGATCAGTAACAAGGCAAAGATGTCAACTCTAGCCATTTCTATTTAACATTGTATTGGAAGTTTTTGCTAGGGCAATCAGGCAGTTCTGAAAATGGAGGGAATATGGAGAGATTTAGAATAAATGGAAAGAAGTAAAACTATCTCCACTCATAATGAAGGACCTTGAATATAGAAATATTAAAAAATACACACAAAAACTATTAAATAAACTCAGAAAGGGTGCATTAATATAGCCAAGACCAGCTCAGGCTACCATTACAAAGTACAATAGAAAGTGGTGTTTAAACTACAGAAATTTATTTCTCATAGTTCTAGATCCTGGGATGTCAAAGTTCAAGATAGATAGTTCAAAGATAAGATAGATCGGTTGCTGAGGCCTTTTCTCTTGGCTTGTAGGTGGTTAATAGCTCAGTATGTACATGACCAAGAATGACCAAAAACAAATTTGAAAAAAGAACAAAGCTGGAAGACTTTTACTTCCATATCTCAAACATTACTACCAAAATGTATTACTCAAGATAGTGTGGTATTAGCAAAAGACTGACATTCAGATCAATAGAACATTTAGAGTCCAAAAATAAATCTTAACTTTGATTTTCAAGAGGGAGCTGGAATAAGTCAATGGAAAAACATTTTTTCGGCAACTGGTGCTGGGAAAACTGGATAGCCATGTGCAAGAGATTGAAGCTGGACCACCCCATCCCACATCACCCACCATAAAAATAATTTAGAATGGAACACAGGTCTATGGCCAGAGCTAAAACAATAAAACTCTTAGAATAAAAGCCCTAAGAAAAACTACTGGAGGCCAGCGCCATGGCTCACTAGGCTAATCCTCCATCTTGTGGCGCCGGCACACCGGGTTCTAGTCCCGGTTGGGGCGCCGGATTCTGTCCCGGTTGCCCCTCTTCCAGGCCAGCTCTCTGCTGTGGCCAGGGAGTGCAGTGGAGGATGGCCCAAGTCCTTGGGCCCTGCACCCCATGGGAGACCAGGAGAAGTACCTGGCTCCTGGCTTCGGATCAGCGCAGTGAGCTGGCTGCAGTGCGCCGGCCGCGGGGGCCATTGGAGGGTGAACTAACGGCAAAGGAAGACCTTTCTCTCTGTCTTTCTCTCTTACTGTCCACTCTGCCTGTCAAAAAAAAAAAAAAACTACTGGAAATTTTATAATCCTGGGTTAGGTAGTGGCTTCTTAGCAATAATACTAAAAGCACAAGCAACAAAAGAAAGATAATTTGGACTTCAAATTTGGGCTAAAACCCCATCAAAAATGGGTTCCGACCCTGTGGTATGAACAGCAGATGCTTTTGAGAAAGCAAGTAAATATAACAGGAGTAATAATTCTCTGGGAGTGGGAAAAATGCAAGAAAAGGTGCCCAGAGAGGTCCTCTGGAGACAGGTCAGAATGCAGTCTTTAACCTTGGGCCTCAGTAGATGAGCCGCGAGGTAAAATGTGCAAGTTTCATCTGTGTATACAAATAAATGGCCCTTACTACAATCTCACAGAGCCCACCTACAGATCACTGAATGATGAGTGTCATATAGCCATAGGCACTTCTCTAAGGGTTTTAAACAGGGAGCACTGGGATTGAGATTGATATTTACATAGATGTCACATCATTGGCAATGCAAAGAATATGTCTGAGTGTGGCAAGTGTAGGGGCAGAAAGGCCAAGTGCAAGAGTCTAAAAAAAAATGAAAGAAAAACCATCAATAAAAAGATTGATGATTGTGACTGCATTAACACTTTAAACTTCTGAATAATCAAAGATGCAACTTAAATAATAAAACAACCCATAGGCTGGGAAGAGGCATTTGCAACCACATATAATAACCCAAAGATAAATGGTGCTTAGAATATGTAAGGAATTTCTGTAAATCAGTTTTAAAAATGAATACCCTAAAGTTCTCCTTGCTATCTTTCTTGCCTCCTTCTCCAGGATACATTAAGAGACTTAATATGGGCAAAATGGCTGGCTCAGTACCCAAAACATAACACCACACATTTAATTGCTATCAACTTAACTGTTTCACTATGATTATTCTCAACCCAGGAGCTATAACAAACCTTTTCCACAGCACTTTGCTCAAAATCCTCATTGGATTTTTTTCACTCAAGTGTAAAAGCCAAAGTCTTTACACCTGCCTACAAAGTCCCCACCCCTCGCTTAGACACAGACACCTCAGCCAGTAGAATATATATAATGTACATACACACACACCTGCACATGCTCACATATGTGCAAGGGGACTGCCAAAAGTTTGTGGGGAAATGGAATGAAAAGATTAGTTGGAGCAAGAGTTGTGACATAGAGGATTGAGGATTAAGCCACTGCTTGAGTTGCCTGCATCCCAGGCCCAAGTGCTTAGGATAGAGTCTCACCTCCATTTCCCATTCAGCTTTCTGCTAATGTGCACCCTGTGAGACGGCAAGTAAAAGCTCAAGTACCTGTATCCCTGGTACCTATATGGAAAATCCAGATGGAATTGCTGGCACCTGGCTTTGGCCTGGCCCTGGATCGGCTATTGAGGACATTTTGGGGGTAATCCAGTAGATGGAAGCTCTCTCTCTCTCTCTCTCTCTCTCATTCATTCATTCTGCCTTTCAAGTGAATAAATATAAACTTTTAAAAAGATAAGCTGATTTTGGTTTAGAAAATTTTGAAATCCATGCGTAGTTTTTTCATAGTATATATTTTGTCTGAGCTGTTTGAAGATTCCTCATATGCAGAGATTTCAAAATTTTTTGTACCTATATAAACTGATCTTATTTCATAAAATATACAAACTTTTTAAAGTCCTTTCACATAAATCTCCAAATTGCACAGGCTAAAATATAATCAAATAACTGGCAAAGCATTATTTATGTGTGCATCTGTGGTCTCTGAGAATGTTTCTAAAGAAATTAGTGTTAGAATCCATAGACTGAAGCAAAGACTACAGCCACAAATGTAGCTGTATATCATCTAATTTGTTGAAAATCAAAAAGGCCAAGAAACTCATTCTTCTTTGAGCTGGGATACACATTCCCTTTGACCCTCAGGCATCAGTGCTCCAAGTCTCCAGGCCTTCAGACTCCAAAAAGGACCTAACTGGCTCCCACTGGACTTAAACTGAATTGCACTACCAGATTTCCTGGTTTTCCAGCCTAACGAGGCTGATCATCATGGGGTTGTTCAGCCTCCATATTGTGTGAGCCAGTTCCTATGATAAATGTATCTCTCTCTCTTTCTCTCTGTCTACCGCTACATACATACATACACACACACACACACACACACACACAGGGGTTTCTGAAAGTTCATGGACATGAGCATTATCTCTTAATTCTGCATCCTATCCCCACCAATATCCCATTGATTCTGTTTTCCTGGAAAACCCTAATACTATATTCCCCCAAATTCACACATTGATATCTAAACGTCTGCTAACTCAGAAGGTGAGCCTTTTTGTTAACAGATTCATCACAAATATAAGTAAGCTGAGATCACTAAGGTGGGATCTTACCCAATAGGGGTGATACCTCTGTTGGTACTTTATTAAAAGAGGAAATTTGGACATGCGCACACACACACACACACACACATACACACGGAAACCACTCTGCATGATGAAGGCAGAGATGGAGATGATGCTTCTATCAGCCAAGGAACACCAAAGATTGCCAGAAAACCACCAGAAGATAGCAGAGAGACAGGGAACAGATTGTCTCTCTCAGCTCTCAGAAGGAACCCACACAGACTGCACACTGGTCTCAGACTTCCAGCCTCCAGGACTGTGAGATAAGGCATTTCTGTTAAGTCTTCCCATTCATAAAACTTTGTCACGGTCACCATACCTAAAGAATGCACTGAGTAGTAAATCAGTTCTGTCATATGCTCCTCTCTTTAGAATAGCTGTTCCTAAAAACATGAACCTTGGGGATACAATCTTTCTAGTTCTGATTGCCCAAGAATAAGCCTTTACCATAATTACCATCACAGTTTTCAATTTCCAATATTTAATCACCCACAATTATAAAATTAGAAGAGAATATATATATTAACAAACATATACATGTATGAATGACATTTGAAAGATACGTTTGCATGTATATGAACAAATAAATATAAAGAAACCTAGGCCAGCGCCGTGGCTCAATAGGCTAATCCTCCGTCTGCAGCACCTGCACACCAGGTTCTAGTCCTGGTTGCCCCTCTTCCAGTTCAGCTCTCTGCTATGGCCCGGGAGTGCAGTGAAGGATGGCCCAAGTCCTTGGGCCCGGCACCCGCATGGGAGACCAGGAGGAAGCACCTGGCTCCTGGCTTCGGTTCAGCGCAGTGTGCTGGCCACAGCGCACCGGCCGTAGTGGCCATTGGAGGGTGAACCAACAGTAAAGGAAGACCTTTCTCTCTGTCTCTCTCTTTCTCTCTCACTGTCCACTCTGCCTGTCAAAAAAAAAAAAAAAAAACTAAATTTGAGCTAATCCATTGAGCCTGCTGTATCCATCGACTCCTCTGCGAAGTGACATATGGATCTGGACACACTGGATCACTCTTCTCAGGAAACCACATTAGGACTGGATAGAAATGTCCTTATTTTTCAGTCCAATCAATGACATTATAGTCACTGGAACTGAGATGAATTGCAGTTTATGAGGTCACGGTCTTTGTTTCCTATTGCTCTAGATTCTAAGAATTTTCATCATTGTTAAATGTATTCTAGAATATGGAATTATATGATTATGAAAGATGCATATATTTTCATTTCTTGTTAACTTTGGATTCAGGCTTCTGCTTTGCTGTATTTTCTAGAAACACCAAGGCTAGACAGAGCTAACTGATCCTAGCTAAGGTACTGCATAACTGATCAATTCCATGTGGTAGGATTATGTATAGCTTTTCTGTGCCAACCCTTTTACAAAGAGGCAAATGTATGGAGATGGCTTGATAGTGGTATTCTATGGATAAGGACAGCAGAATGAACTACAAAAATGCAGCATCTTTGGCACCTGTGATATCAGAAGGGGATTGAGGAATGTTTTAATGTGAGTAGCAATGAAATTCAGTGCAGCATATTCTTAGGTGGGAGAGGAGTTTAAATGCACTCCATTCTCAAGTAGGAGAGGTAAGCTGTATTAACAAGAGGGGTAAATGTTCCAATCCTCTTCAGGAAAGAGATGAATGTTGGGAAGTTCTTCTGTAAATAAAGTTAGCAGGACAGGTGGGTTACAGCCAAAATCTTTGTGTCACATTTTCGCCTTGTGTGTCTCCAGTACGAAAACTCTTATTTCTCCAAAATTAGGAGACTAGAAGAGTTAGGACTCCCTAAACTGCTTCTCAGTAATGTGAGGCTCTAACCTTACCAAAGTTAGGAGGTGAAAATGTTTCTTTGGAATCTACAGCCCTGGAGATCCACTCCACAGCCAATAACAAGAGAAGGCTTGAGGCCTAAACACTGAAATGCAAGAAGGCATTTCAATCCTCAGGGCAGGAGAGGCTCATTACGGAAAATGTACATTTAGGGCACTTGTACTGCCTTTGCCAGTTTCCCCTTGGTTTTCATGATAGAAGAGCAGAGATGAAAATAACTTCAAATCAGGGAGCATTCTTTACTTTCTCAACATTGGGGGAAAAACAGTCTGCTGAAGTTAATTGTTAAAATAGACAAATATTCAAATTCTAGTAGTTTGGATATTATCCATCTGTGCCTCCATTCATATCAGGTATGTTCAAAATGATTTGGATTTTTGCTTGCTTCTCCATCAAGATAATTATATATTTCAGGTGTTTGAGGTTTTTCAGGTTTTTTGAGGTCCTCATAAAAATGGGCTGAAATGAAGATAAAAGCCATTATCTGTGTTTAGCAGTCATTTCCCTCCATATGGTTGAGGTGATCAATCGTGTGTAAATGGGGATGACCACCAGATTTGGATAAGATTTTATATTAAGGTTACACAGAGCTGTCTCCATTGAAAAACAGAGGGAATCTGTGAGAGTACTGGATCACAAGGATCTCTAACCACCTCACCCTGCAACTGGGGGCCGATCTGGATCCACTTCTGTGAACCAAATGTTGCTGTTTCTCATTTAAGAATGAAAAGATGTGGTTAGCATTGTGGCATGGCAGGTTGAGCTGCTGCCTGAAACATTGGCATCCCATATTGTCACCAGTTTGTGTCCCAGCTGCTCCACTCCCAATCTAGTTCCCTGCTAATGGATTGAGAAAAGCAGTGGGGAATTGCTCAAGTGTCTGGGCCTCTGCCACCCACTTGAGAGATTCTAATGAAGTTCTTGGCTCCTGGTTTCAACCTGGCCCAGCCCTTTCTGTTGTGGCCATTTAGGGAGTAAACCAGTGGATAGAATCTCTCTGTCTCCCTCTCTCTTCCCCTCTCCCTCTCCCTCTCCCTCTCCCTCTATAATTCTGGCCTTCAAATAAATAAATAAATTTTTAAAAAAATACTTAGTCTAAAAAAGAAGTGATGTAGTATAAGGTAATATGTTAAAGGAGATGAGAACTATTATTAGCATAAATGATAGTAAGGATATGTTAATAAAGAAAATGACAACAAAACCATAATTATTTTTAAAAATGAATACCTTAGTGGGATTTAGAAATAGATAAAATTATGTATAAGAAAACAATTGAAAATGATGAGAAGATATTAAAATTTTTTTAGATTTATTTATTTATTTGAAGGTCAGAGTTACAGAGAGAGAGAAGGAGAGGCAGAGAGAGAGAGAGGTCTTCCATCCGCTGGCCGCAATGGCCAGAGCTGTGCTGATCTGAAGCTCCTGGTTCCTGGCCTAGGATCGGCGCAGCTTTGGCCATTGCAGCCATCTGGGGAGTGAACCAGCAAATGGAAGACCTCTCTCTCTGTCTCTACCTCCGTCTGTAACTCTTTCAAATAAATAAAATAAATCTTTGAAAAAACATTTATACTGTATTTTTAACTAATCTTATCCAACATAAAATGACAAATTAAGTGAAATAAACAAGATAAAATGATTAACTTCCCTGGTAATTTACAAAAGAAAGAGGATGCAGAAGAGAACTAGAGTGTAATCAAAACACCTTCATGTGGATAACGTAGATAGAAACTAAAGCAAATGATTGCTATGATTATTCTTTATCTAAGAAAATATGTATTATCATGGAGTTTGACTAAACCTTTGTCAATCATACTAAAAACTCACAACTGTTGTCAAAGCAATTGACTGTTGTCAGACTGTCCTTTCCACAGAAGGCTACGAGGGCTGCTGCTGCTGCAATGCCCAGGTGAGCAGTCATGTGATCCTCCCTAAAAGGCCTTTTTATTTTGGTGATAATCTAGGTATGAGCAAGGAAATCAGATGTGCCTTGCTCCCCTGTATCCATACGCTTGAAACTGATTCAACTTGTTAATTATGGGACTGAAAAGAATGGTCCTACAGAGTCCTTCCATACTAGTTCTAGAAGTGACACACTGCAAGGGAGATAGATAATTCCTCCTTCCCTAAATCTGAGCAGCTGGATAGGTTTAGATATCTTTGCTTCTTGAGCTCCACCCAGTTTCCATTCCTATTAAAATTTACTCCTAACAAGTTTATCTCTTGTGTAGGCTTCTCCTCATAATCATTAAAACTGAAAGGAACTCTCTGAAGGATTATAGTTCTGCAACTTACAGCCTCCCAGCTTGGGTGAATCCTTCACTTCTTTGGATCATGGCCAATATTCGTATTTCTGTCTGTAAAGTACACACTGGTTAGAGTAGGTCATCCTGCTTATGGGTGGTTCAAGGATCCCTATCTGTCCAAGTCTATGTTCCAGTACACTGAATAGAAGTTGTAGTATTTGTTCCCATTAAAGTAATAAATAAAAAATAAAATTTATTTTGAATTTCCTTTTAAACAAAAATAACTGAAAGCCTCCAAACTACACAGCAGATGATTACCTACCAACCACAGTGCTTGCTGTGTCCTTAGTGGAAGTCAAATGCTATTGGGAGTGCTTTATGAAACCCTTACATTAAAAGACCTCACAGTTGGCTGGCGCCACAGCTCAATAGGCTAATCCTCCACCTAGTAGCGCCGGCACACAGGGTTCTAGTCCTGGTCGGGGCACCGGATTCTTTCCCGGTTGCCCCTCTTCCAGGCCAGCTCTCTGCTGTGGCCCGGGAAGGCAGTGGAGGATGGCCCAAGTCCTTGGGCCCTGCACCCCATGGGAGACCAGGAAAAGCACCTGGCTCCTGCCTTCGGATCAGCGCGCCGCGCTGGCTGCAGCGCGCCAGCCGTGGCGGCCATTGGAGGGTGAACCAACGGCAAAAAGGACGACCTTTCTCTCTGTCTCTCTCTCTCTCACTGTCCACTCTGCCTGTCAAAAAATAATAATAATAATAAAAAAGACCTCATAGTTTTGTCTGTTATCTAGTCTTTATTTTTTTTTTTTATTTATTTTTTTTTTTTTGACAGGCAGAGTGGACAGTGAGAGAGAGAGACAGAGAGAAAGGTCTTCCTTTGCCGTTGGTTCACCCTCCAATGGCCGCCGCGGCCGGCGCGCTGCGGCCGGCGCACCGCGCTGATCCGATGGCAGGAGCCAGGAGCCAGGTGCTTTTCCTGGTCTCCCATGGGGTGCAGGGCCCAAGCACCTGGGCCATCCTCCACTGCACTCCCTGGCCACAGCAGAGGGCTGGCCTGGAAGAGGGGCAACCGGGACAGAATCCGGCGCCCCGACCGGGACTAGAACCCGGTGTGCCGGCGCCGCTAGGCGGAGGATTAGCCTACTGAGCCGCGGCGCCGGCCTTGTCTGTTATCTAGTCTTAAGTTGTTTTTAGTTCTTGTCTCACTGAGATTTTTTTATTTTTAAAAGATTTATTTATTTATTTATTTATTTATTTGAAAGGTAGGTTACAAAGAGGCAGCGGCAGAGAGAGAGAGAGAGGAGTCTTTCATCTGCTGATTCACTCCCCAAATGCCTGCAAAGGCCGGAGTTGGGCCGATCCAAAACTAGGAGCCAGGAGCTTCTTTCTGGTCTCCCACACAGGTGCAGGGGCTCAAGCACTTGGGCCATCTTCTACTGCTTTCCCAGGCTATGGCAGAGAGCTGGATTGGAAGTGGAACACCCGAGATTTGAACTGGTGCCCATATGGCATACTGGCACTGCAGGTGGCAGCTTTACCTGCTACACTACAGCTCCAGTCCCTTGCCAAGGTTTTTAATTGTCTGGAATCATTGTGTATGACAAGTATAAGGAATGTCAATTAAAGAAAAAATTTAAAATGCTAATTATGTAAAATTTACTTCAAAATATTTGGACATTCATCAGCCTGATGAAAGTGATTTAATATGATATAATCTCTAGGATATGAAAAAGCAATTTTAAAAAGAATATATATCCAATTTGCCTTTCCATTTATGGGAAATGAAAGTATATTGAAGATAAAATGTGGGTTCAGTTTCCCAAAATCTGACTACTATATCAAGAAAATATAAACAGTTAAAGTTCTTTTGATGTATCTTGCTAAATTGCTTTTCAAAGCAGTGCTACTAATTTACCAAATAACCAGCAATGTACAAGAGATACTATTTCTTTCATTCTTTTTTTTTTTTTTTTTTTTGACAGACAGAGTTAGACAGTGAGAGAGAGAGACAGAAAGAAAGGTTTTCCTTCCGTTGGTTCACCCCCCAAATGGCCGCTATGGCCGGCATGTTGCGGCCGGCATGCTGTACCGATCCAAAGCCAGGAGCCAGGTGCTTTTCCTGGTCTCCCATGGGGTGCAGGGCCCAAGCACTTGGGCCATCCTCCACTGCCTTTCTGGGCCACAGCAGCGAGTCGGACTGGAAGAGGAACAACCGGGACAGAACCGGCACCCCAACTGGGACTGGAACCCAGAGTGCCGGCGCCGCAGGCGGAGGATTAGCCTAGTGAGCCGTGGCGCTGGCCAAGAGATACTATTGCATCAAGTCCTCACTGGCAATATATTTTAATTTTAGAAATGTTGTTTATTTATTTGAGAGGCAGAAGAGCAATGAGAGGGACAGAGAGAGAGAGAGCGGGAGAGAGCGAGAGAGTGCTCTCACCTGCTGGTTCACTCCTCAAATACCTGCAATGGTTGGGGGCTGGACTGGGGCCAAAGCCAGAAGCCAGTAATGCAATCTAGGTCTCCTGTGTGGGTGGCAGAGACACAACTACTTCAACCATCACCTGCTTCCTCCTAGGGTGCACATTAGCAGAAAGCTGTAGCCAGGAGCTGCAGCCACGAATCAAATCCAGGCACTTCAACATGGGGCATGGGGCATCTTAACCACTAGGGTAAACAACTGCTTCTGAAATTTTTTTAAAGATTTATTTATTTATTTATTTCAAAGCCAGAAATACAAAGAAAAGAAGGATGAGAGAAAGACAGAAACAGAGACACAGAGAGACAGAGAGGGAGAGGTCTTCCATCCACTGATTCATCCCCAGATGGCTCCAATAGCCAGGACTGCGCCAGGCCAAAGCCAGGAGCCAGGAGCTCCTTCTGGATCTTCCACGTGATTGCAGGGGTCCAAGCTCATGGGCCATCTTCTGCTGATTTTCCCAGGCCATGAGCATGGAGCTCTAATGAAAGTAGAGCAGTTGGGACTTGAACTGATGCCCATATGGGAAACGGGCATTGCAGGCGGCAGCTTGACCTGCTACTCCACATTGCCGACCCCTCTGAAACATTTTTAAAAGAAAAGTGCAAACAAGCAAACAAGTATATATAGTCCCACTTGTCTGTGTTTGCCATTGTTGCCTATACTCTCAATACCATATCCAAAAATTTCTGCCTCGACCAATGTCAAGAAGCTTTCCCCTTGTGGCTTCTTTGGATAGTTTTATAATTTCAGGTCTTACATTTAAGTCTTTACCCATTTTGAGTTGATTTTTCTGTGTTAAGACAGGTGCCGGTGGTGTCATGTCTAATTGCCCATGTTTGAGGTCTTCCAACATTGAACTTCATTCTGTCACTTTTATTTACCCAACCATCTTTTTTTTTTATAAAACACCTGATTTTCTTTTTTAAAAAGATTTATTTATTTATTTGAAAATCAGAGTTATACAGAGAGGAGAGGCAAAGAGAGAGAGAGAGAGAGAGAGAGAGAGAGAGAGAGGTCTTCCATTCGATGGTTCACTCCCCAATTGGCCCCAACAGGTGGAGCACGCCAATCCAAAGCCAGGAGCCAGGAGCTTCTTCTGGGTCTCCCACATGGATGCAGGGGCTCAAGGACTTGGGCCATCTTCTTCTACTGCTTTCTCAGGCCATAGCAGAGAGCTGGGTCAGAAGAGGAGCAGCCAGGACCAGAACCGGTGCCCATATGGGATGCCGGCACTTCAGGTCAGGGCATTAACCCGGTGAGCCACAGCGCCGGCCCCATCTCTCCAACCATCTTAAGCTATGCATTTAATTCCTTAACCCACGATACTTTGTTTAAATGATCTCAAGTAATATTATTTTTCTTGAAGAATAGATTCATTTCTTATTCAGTAACAAGCAATTCATGGACATTTGAGTAGTTCTCAATTTATTTTCCTCCACAGGACTTTTTTAGATTTTATTGTATTTTTCTTATTTCAGTCTTGAAAAGCTTATTGGCTTTATATCCCACTGTTAGATTTACATCTCACTGTGATGTTAACTCCAAGCTCCTTTGAACTCTACTTAAGACACATGAGGGAGAAAAATGTGGAGAGAGAGATAAGAATCCACTATGAGTAGGCTAAATTTATCCTTTTCCTGATGCAATGAATTAGGTCATTTACATTTAATGATATGACAGATTATATTTGCTCCTTTTTTATAGTTTTAAAATATGTTTCCCTGTACAAGCTGGTTTTACTTTTAATGTAATACTTTATATTTTTAGGAAAGCTTGCGTTTTTATTTAGTAATTTACTCTATATTTATACTATGACATAACTAGCTTGGTTTTCAGTTTTTCTAAAACAGTAACTGCTAGTTCTTTACTGGGAGAAAAATGAGAAAAGTATTGCGTTCCTTCTTTCTCCTACCTTCTGGGTGTCTCCTCTAACACTGATTTTTAATAAAAACATTGCCTTTCTTAGTGTTTGCCTTCACATGTTAAACATACTTATACTTGCTTTTTTTTTTTTTTTTTTTGTACTTTGGATAAATGCACTTCCTTGTACTCCCAGCTACTCCAGATGAGGCAATCAAGACTACTTACCTTGTTTTCCTTTCCTGACACAAATTTATGTTATTTGTGTCACTTTTATATTGGCAAGGCATAAAACATCAACATTCTCCTTTGTAACCTTAATCCCTACATTTCTTTTACTATAAGTTTTACAGTAAAATATTTTCAGTGTTCTGTAGTAATCCAATTGTCATAGTTACCCAAGTCATTATTGTGTGGGTGAAGTAATTCTCTAGCAGTCTCCTAAGAAGGTCTCATGGGTCCTTGCCTATTACTGGGTGAGAAATAGGCCTGGGCCCTCAAGTTCAAAGCTTTGATGTTTGTGACCTTGAAAGATGGTTTGGCCAGCTATAAGATAGTTTGCTAACACTTTCTTTCCTTGAGTATTTTATAAAACATTTCTTGAGAGAAATAGTATGCCAGTTTACTTTTTCTCCTTATACGTGACTTGATTTTTTTAACCTGACAACACAAAGTTTTCTTTTGTAATCTTTAAAATTTACTAACTGACATTACCATGTTATGTTTCCATGTTGACTTTGTATATTTCTCTGGCACACACAGTGTGTCCTGTGGGTATTTAGATTTAAATCTTATTTCATTTCAGAAAAAAAATGTTCTTGATTTATAACTTCCAATTATTGCTTGGCTTCTAACTTTTTTAGGCTCTCCAATTATGTACTTATTTGTACTTTATTTGATTATTTGATTTGTAGGTAAAAATATAAATATATGGATATGCACAATATGCCTTACTATTCTTTTTAATGCTTTGTTTCAATTTCATTTTGTTTGTTTTTCTCATTTTTATTCTTTATGTTTCTTATAATATCCTCATCAGAATCTTCTTTTCCTCAAAATACTTCAAATTTGGTCAACATTTCTTTTTCTTCTTTTTTGAGTTCTTTGCTTTAATTCAACATTTCCAATTATTATATTTCCATCTTCTTACCAACATTTTGCATTTATGCTTTTCAGTCTTCATAGCTCAAGTATTCCATGTTCATTACCTGTTTTAATGTAAGTCAGGTTTTATTGGACCAGCTATGTCCAAGAAATAACAAAGGGGCTGCTTTGCAAAGCTATGAGTCAATTTTGTGATTCCCTGTGTAGTTCCCCCTTCTCTGCTTCTCTGAACCAAACCACATCCAAGAAGGCTGTACTGCCACCTTGCTCTCTTTGATTCTTACACAAAATGCCACAATGATAAGAAATAATTGTTGCTATAGACTTTATTCTGAAGGTCTAGCATCTGCTACCAACAGAGTTTCTCAACCCTTAATATTTGTATCTGTGTTTAAGAGTTTGCTGATTATAATATTCCAGTTTTTATGAAAATATGCTATGTATTTTGTATTTTTTGTCATTTCTTTTTGCTTCTGCAGAAATTTCCAAGAGGGAAAAGAAAGGCAGTCAACCTTTGTAGCCATGTTTAAGCCAAAAGACTTTACATTATCTATTATAAGCCAGGTCTTCACTCCATATGCCTATGTGATTGGTATTTTCAACTTACATGTAAAGCTAAACTAAATTAAATCCCATTCTTGAGTTATTCTGGTATATTGACATGATTTTGTATTTTTATTTTTTAAAAAAAGTTTTAGTGATTGTGTTCTATGTTACTTTGGAAGATTCTAGTCATTCTTATTTGGATACTTATAAGAATTGTCTCTCTTCTAGAAAAAGCACTATGTTTTAAATGTTTTTATAAGAGAAGGCGTTTAGCCTAGTTGTTAAGATGCACTCATGTCCCACGTCAGAGTGCCTGGGTTCAATTCCCAGCTCTGACTCCTGATCAGGCTTCCTGACAATGCAGACCCTGGGGAATAGCAGTGATGGCTGAAGTAACTGGGTCCCTGCCACCCACATGGGAGACCTGCATTGAGTTCCAGGCTCCTGGCTCTGGCTCCAGCCCAAAGCCAGCTGTTGGATGGAGCTTCCTCTCTCTGGTAGAGTATATCTCATATAAAAATTTTAAAAAAGGCTTCTACAACTGACTGCTTTGGTTTCCTAACAGCTGTTAGAAAATTTATGGCCCAATTTTTGGTTCATTTAAGACAATTGAATGCATCATGGTAGTATTCATTTTTGTCTTAAATTGACTGTTTTTTTAATTAAAGCTCAATTTGCTTTCTGTCATTTTATTTTGTTGTGCTAAGTCAATTTTAATTCTTCATATAATAATGTCTTCTTTTCCAGATTTTGAAAACCTTCAAATGCAATGTTCACAGAAATTGCTAAAAATGTTGATAAACATATTAATCATATTGAACAATACAGAGTCAAATTGACATCAACCTATTATTAAGATTTTCTTTAGATATGGTTATTCATCCTTAAATCCACTAACTGTTGTGGGAATATGTTTTCTAGCTGTTTTATTTCAGGCTCTGGCCACCACTTGTGATGAGACTTCAAAGCAAGGACATAACTGCCAAAATAGGAGTAGGATTTGTTACCTTTTTAAAGATTTATGTATTTATTTGTTTGAAAGTCAGAGTTACAGTGAGAGAGGAGAGACACAGAGATAAAAATCTTCCATCTGCTGCTTCACTACCCATTGGCTGAAACTTCCAGGGCTGGGCCAGGCTGAAGTCAAGAGCCAGGAGATTTTTCGGGATCTCCCACAGGAGTGCCAGGGCCCAAGGACTTGGGCCACCTTCTGTTGCTTTCCTAGGAGCATTAGCAGGGGGAGCTGGATCAGAAGCAGAGCAACTGGGACTTGAACCAACATCCATATCAGATGATGGCACTGCAGATGGCAGCTTAATCTATTATACTATAGTACTGGCCCTGAAAAGGATTTATTTTAAGAGAGAGTGAGTATACATTCAGACATAAGTGTGGGTAACCCCACAAGGAGAGACACTCCAACTGAGAGGGCCAGAGAGACAGAGAGAGTCCTCCTGCTTAGGATTTCCTTTATTTATATTGAATATACAAATAGGGTGCAGTTTGGACAGCGTTCAGTGTATGTGACACCTCTGGGAAAGTTTTCATGGCTTTTCCATGTGAAGTTCAGCTCACATGTGTTCTTGGCATGCTCATTGTTGTGGAGAAGGTTAGGTGCCTCGTGGGAAAGTCAAAGTCCTCAATTGATAAGTAAGGAGGTAAAGTAAGGAGGGTGCAGGGCTGCAGAGAGAAACTGCAGAAAATCTTCCAGCTCTTTTTTTTTAAAGATTTATTTAGTTATTTGAAAGTCAGAGTTACACAGAGAGAAGGAGAGAAAGAGAAAGGTCTTCTATCTGCTGGTTCACATCCCACTTGGCTGCAATGGCCAGAGCTGCACTGATCCGAAGCCAGGAACCAGAAGCTTCTTCTGGGTATCCCACATGGGTGCAGGGCCATCTTCTGCTTTCCCAGGCCATAGCAGAAAGCTGGATGAGAAGTGGAGCAGCCAGGACTTGAACCGCCGCCCACATGGGATGCCGGCATTGCAGGAGGCATCTTTTTTTTTTTTTTTTAACAGGCAGAGTGGACAGTGAGAGAGATAGAGAGACAGAGAGAAAGGTCTTCCTTTTGCCGTTGGTTCACCCTCCAATGGCCGCCGCGGCCAGCGCATCCCGCTGATCCGAAGCCAGGAGCCAGGTGCTTCTCCTGGTCTCCCATGTGGGTGCAGGGCCCAAGTACTTGGGCCATCCTCCACTGCACTCCTGGGCCATAGCAGAGAGCTGGCCTGGAAGAAGGGCAACCGGGACAGAATCTGGCGCCCCAACCGGGACTAGAACCCAGTGTGCCGGCGCCGCAAGGTGGAGGATTAGCCTATTGAGCCATGGCGCCGGCCAACAGGTGGCATCTTTACTCGCTACACCACAGAGCCGGCCCCCCCGCTCTTTTATATCCCATCTAACTTCCTACCTATCCTGGTCCTATATCATAAGCAATCTCTATCCAACTCACATTTCTTCATCTTATCCCCACGGTTGCTAGGGACATTTCGAAAGAATTATTGAAATTGTGATTTTTGCTTACCAACAATAGTCCATGCACATAGAAATTACTGTTCAAAAAAGTAAAATACAGTTCAAATTATTCATGGTGAAATAAGATTCAAATGACATTATTCACAACTCATAATTTATTTCTGACTTAATTACTCACAAACTCTTGCTGTTGAACACCCCAAACTGGTTGAAGGAGTTGCTATAGAATCCCCAAACTGATTTTGATCACTTGACTACAGCAAGCCAATTATTATGGAAGCAACTGTTGGAAGACAACATTGTAGATGATGAAAGAATTCCCCAGAGCAGATAGAGTGAGTGAGCAGAACTAGATTTATTGAATATTCTTCATGGAAGCAGCAGGCAGGCAGGCCAGCTAGAAGCTGACTACTACTGCAACATGGGCTATATTAAGCAGATACTTGGAACTGCAGTATTTTTTCCGTGATTTTCTTAGATGCGTGATTTGCATTTCTGGATGGAACTGGGGAGCCTGTACTGCCCTTAACTTGGGGGCTTTTCCAGAGTCTTTAGTTGACCCTTCACACCGATGATTGACAACAAAGTGGTGGAAGAAAGTCAGTATTTATTGTAAAGTCAAGAGCAAGGAATCCAGCAGCTAATTCTTGATTCCTGAATACTGGAGCTGGAAGAAGTGAATATCGAAGATATTAGGGTAGGGAGCTGTGGGCTTCACTACCTGCTTCTATCATGTATCTGTTGCAAAAATCAACACATTCATCCATTCAAGGCCTCCTGATGCCTCTTTCATTCTCTATTATTGCTCAGACATTAACAGCAGCATTTCTGTGATCACAACTGTATGTTTTTTAGGCTGTAGGAAATTAACTTGGCCTAGACACTCATCATTTTATTATTATTTTTTTAATCACCTGAGCTGTGAACATACCTCTCTTTCCTCCTTTGTCTGGGTCTTTAAAAATTTCTCCTTGGGGCCGGCATTGTCGCACAGCAGGTTAAGCCAAAGCCCTCATCCCATATTGGAGTTCCAGTTTGAGTTCAAACTACACTATTTCCAATCTAGCTTCCTGCTAATGCACCTGGGAAAGAAGCAGATGATGACCCAAGTACTTGGGACCCTACCATTGTGAGGACAGCATCTCCAGCAGTCCAAGTTCTTGCTTGGTGTGAGAGATGAATTCAAAGCAGAGACATTGATAAGGTGTAGGAAGGAAAAAGGAATTTATTTACAGTGATGGTACACATTTAGGCATGCATGAGAACATCTTCTCTCCCTTTATTGGGTAGGGGGTGGTGCTTTAATTGAATATACAAATTGGGCAGAGTGGGAACAGGGCTTCAGTGTAAATGATTTCTTTTTTTTTTTCAACTTTTATTTAATAAATATAAATTTTGAAAGTACAACTTTTGGATTATAGCAGCTTTTTCCTCCCATAACCTCCCTCCCACCCACAACCATCCCATCTCCCACTCCCTCTCCCATTCCATTCTTCATCAAGATTCATTTTCAATTATCTTTATATACAGAAGATCAACTTAACATATACTCAGTAAAGATTTCAACAGTTTGCACCCACACAGATACACAAAGTATAGAGTACTGTTTGAGTAGTAGTTTTACCATTAATTCACATAGTACAACACATTAAGGACAGAGATCCTACATGGGGAGTAGGTGCACAGTGACTCCCGTTATTGATTTAACAATTAACACTCTTATTTATGATGTCAGTAATCACCCGAGGCTTCTGTCATGAGCTGCCAAGGCTATGGAAGCCTCTTGAGTTCACAAACTCCGATCTTATTTAGACAAGGCCGTAATCGAAGTGGAAGTTCTCTCCTCCTTTCTGAGAAAGATACCTCCTTCTTTGATGGCCCGTTCTTTCCACTGGGATCTCACTCGTGGAGATCTTTCATTTAGGTCATTTTTTTTTTTTTTTTTTTTTTTTGCCACAGTGTCTTGGCTTTCCATGCCTGTGAAGCTCTCATGGGCTTTTTAGCTGGATCCAAATGCCTTAAGGGCTGATTCTGAGGCCAGAGTGCTGTTTAGGGCTTTTGCCATTCTATGAGTCTGCTGTGTACCCCGCTTCCCATGTTGGATTGTTTTCTCCTTTTTAATTCTATCAGTTAGTATTAGCAGACACTAGTCTTATTTATGTGATCCCTTTAACACTTAATCCTATTATTATGATCAATTATTAACTGAAACTGATCACTTTGACTAGTAAGATGGCATTGATACATGCCACCTTGATGGGATTGAATTGGAATCCCCTGGCATGTTTCTAGTTCTACCATTAGGGATAAGACCAAGTGAGCATATGCTGAACTGTACATCTCCTCCCTCCCTTATTCCCACTCTTATATTTAACAGGGATCACTTTTCAGTTAAATTTAAACACTTAAGAATAATTGTGTTTGTTACAAAATGGAAGAATTTGGAAAACATAATGCTGAGTGAAATAAGCCAGTCCCAAAGGAACAAATATCATATGTTATCCCTGATCTGTGACAACTAACTGAGCACCTAAAAGGAAACCTGTAGAAGCTAATGGACACCATGAGAAACAATGACTTGATCAGCCCTTGTCCTGACTGTCGAGGAACAACTTACTATTTTATTCTTTTAGTATTTTTTGTTCTACTTAATACCATTGGTTGAACTCTTTAATTAACAGTGCAAATGATTTCTAAGAAGGTGTCATGTTGTCTCTGACATGTCATCTAGAGCTGCAGCATATACATGATTATTGGGGAGTCATGTCAGGTGTATGATAGAGAAATGGATGAGCTGAGCCTGTAGCCATATCAGATCAACACAGAGAGGGGTAGAGTTTTAATGGTATGTGGCTCTGGCTCAGAGACTGCTTATAGTCTCTCAGCTCCCTATCCCTCACTTGCTTCCTGCCTAGTCAACACCATCGCCATCTATGTAGGAGAGCTGAATGGAGCGCCTGCCTCCTGGCTTCAGACTGGCACTGGCCCAGCTATTGCAATCATTTGGAGAGTAAACCAGTGGAAGAAAAAGTCTCTCTCATTCTCTATCACTCTGCCTTTCCAATAAGTAAGTAGAACTTTTATAAATGTTTTCCTTAAGCCTTTAGTACTCACTTATTCATTCATTTTGTTAGGGTCATTTGAATTGAGGCTTTAGTTTTTCTGCCATTACTATTACCAGTCTTTATATTTATTCTAGACCTTTGTTGGCTTTTGTATTTATTCTTTTTTTTGAAAAATTTATTTTTTTATTTCAAGGGTACAGTGACAGAGAAAGGGAGAAAGAGAGAGAAAGAAAGGAAGAGAGAACGAGAGAGAGGCACTTCTAGCCACCAGTTCACCTTTAGATGTCTGCAACAACCAGGGCTGGGCCAGGCTGAGGCCAGGAGCTAGCAACTCCATTTGGGTCTCCCATGTAGGCAGCAAATTGGCAGAAAGCTGGATCTGAAGCAAAGCAGCCAGGACTCAAAACAGTGCTCTGATGTGGGATGCCTACATGTGAAGCAGTGAGTTAACCTTCTGTGCCACAATGCCTTACCTTGAATACATTTTAATATCTGAGCTCATAACAGAGGCTGCTATGTACCACAGTCATTTCATTCAGTGCCTCATCCTTTTATTCACAGTGAGTCCTTGCATGCATGGTTAGAATGTTATGGTACAGTCTGTTCTACCAATGTTGAAATTCATAATACTGAATCTTTGCTACCTTTGTATTCTATACAGTTTTGTTTTTCATATTTCATCCGCCTGTTTGAAATACCCAGTTTTGTTTCTTCATGAATATAAATCAGTGATGATATAATTTATGTGCAAGACATTTTGTATGCTAAGAATCAAATATTAATATTAACAGTAAATATTACTGGTTTGTAAAAATGTTTGTCATATTGACTTTATAAATTATATTAGAGTATATTGATTCCTTATTAAAGAAGGTTTTCCCTTGAAATTTCAGCTTAATTGGTAAAATCTTATTTATAATTTAAGAATAAGGATCTTATGTTTAAAACAGAAAATTATTAAACTTCTATATCACAATGTGCTCACTGCAGAAGCAATTAGTGACATGCTTGTTATTTGTTTTTTGTTACAATTTAGTTCTAAGCAAAATAGTCTCCCTGAAAATCTTCTTAAAATACTCTTACCAGTTTTTGTTTTTTTTTCCTCCTTCTACTAATCTCTGCCTAACTCTAGCCTTAGAGCTTAATATATAATTGTATGTGAAAACGAAAGTTGAAAATTAACTCTGAACAGGTTTGCAACCTGCCTGATACCATGGGATTTGCAAATCTACTCTTCCTTCAGCTCCTGGGAGTTGAGTTAATTGTGGTGAATCACACTAATGAAATTTTTTACTAGATCTTTATTAAAAACAAATATATTATGCTATAGAATTCATTGTGGATTTGGCTGACGACTCCCAGCCTGTCTCTCCTTGTATTGTGAAATTCCAATTTAGATGTTTAGTTTAAGTGAGAACATACTGTGTGATGAAGCTTCTGGTGTCTCTGGCTGTAGTTTAGGTCCCCAGGCTTTTCATTTAATTCACATTTATGACAGCTCATGTTGTGCAATGCCCAAGTGCTAGAATTGCTATGTATGGGGTGAGTGTTTGGGCTAGCAGTTAAGATACCTGGATACCATATTGGAGTACCTTTATTTGAGTCCCAGCTCACATCTTATTCTAGCTTCCTGCTAATACAGATTCACAAGGCAGCTTTCATGGCCCAAGTAATTGGGTCCCTGCCACCCATGAACCTGGGTTGAATCCCCGGCCCCCTGGTCCAGCCCTGGCCATTGCAGGCATTTGGAGTGTGAACAAGTGGGAGGGGCAGAGGGTGGTTTCTGTCAGCTTCTGTCTCTAACCACTCAAATAAGTAAATAAATAAATAAACACTATACAAAGCAAATGAACTAAATGTGATAGGAAAATAAAGGAGGAAAAGGGAAGAGGGCTCTGGCAGTGTTAGAAAATGTTCATGGAGATAGAGAAGGAAGATTTAAGTTAGGTCCCAAAGGAGCAGAAGAACTGTAGGAGCAGAAGAACTGTAGGAGCAGCAAGGAAGGGCATTTGAAACAGGGAATGAAGTGAATAAGAACCCAGGGGAACAATGTGCATTTCCAGGAGCACGCAAAGGACTTGGCAAGCATTTGGCTTCACTGTTGAGCTGCTTGAATCACTTAGTGAAGCAGCCATCGTAGTAGACACGGAAGGTCTGAAAGTTGAAAATTAACTGCTCTGCTTTGGACCACTCAAGCAAGGACTGCTCAGGTGTGAAGATTCTGGACAGCAGCATTCCTGGTTCCAGACTGAGAACAGAAAAGGCCATACAAACACCTGTACCCATGCACAGTCACACTTCTAGAACATTTAACATAATGGTCAAAAATCCTAGCTGTTTCCCCTCACTGGCTGTGTGACCATGAGCAGTTTTACTTAGCCCCTAAGCACTACTTCTCCCTTGAAAAATGGTGACTATGATCTAACACCTATTTTTCAGGAATGCAGAGAGGATTACATAAGTTAATGCATCCAAAAGGCCAGGATTGTATCACAAAGCATTTTTTTGCAGTTTGGAAAATTTTGACCAACTCTCTATGTAGATACAACCATTCACCAGGACATTCACAGGGTGAGTGGAAATAAAGGTGGATTTTAGTTTCCTTGCCCCTTCATCTTCAAGTTTCAGGGTACAGCCCGACCAACAGGGCAAAGGGCCTAATATAACATTTGGTGACAACAAAAACCTCAATAAATACTAGCCATCATTATAATTATGAAGCAGTAAATCACTTCAAAACACAGTGGTGAAGCTCACTCAGAAGCCATCCGCATGCCTAAGGCTGCTAAGAAAACAGATCAGTATTCACAATGCACATCAAGTCTTTGAAAAGAGTTCAGAATTCAGTCTTGGAAAGTGAACTAATGGGAGTCGTTACTGGGTCACTCTCCTACCACCAGAGGGTGCTGGCTTTCCTGTGTGCACATCTTCAGCTTGATGCAATACAAAGGAACTCCCTTGAGAAACATCTACCTACCAACAGGACAATCCTCAGGGTGGTATCTGCCTCAGTTCTTTGCATACAGAACATGTTTTTGCATACACAGCACGTGTTTTGCACAATGTTTTCAAACACAGTTCTGAGCTCTCTCACTAGAAAGTGGAAGGCACTGGAGGTGTGTGGAGAAACTCCACTCATTCTCCATCCCTTCGAATTTGAAACCAGAATGTCATTGTATAAGCAATTTACCGAGTAACAGAATCACTTTACTCTTTGTCCTCCTCCATCACTGCTATTGTGGGAGTGGAGGCAGGACACATCATCTACTAATACAAAGGTTAATGTCCAGAGATCCCTAGTCTTCACGCCACACAAAGGGGTTACTTCCCAACTTAAGTCCTAAGGATATATTTTGTTGTTGTTATTTTCACCATCCTCTCTCTTTTCAGATTCTAAAGAACTTATGAGCTTTATGACATAACAAAAAAACCAATGAAAAATCTTTGGGTTGAACTTATGTACATCAAATTTTGAGGACTTAATACGTAAAAAATAACTTAATTACATTATAGAATGAAAACTTTCTGTTGTGGCCATTTAATCCATGTATGTTCAAAGATTTTCTCCCTTTTTGGCACTCCCCATCCAAAAAGTTGTGAGGATGGGGCCAGCACTGTGGCGCTGTGTGTCAGTCCACTTTCCTGCACCACTGGCATCCCATTTCTGAGTGCCAGTTTGAGTCCTAGTGCTCCACTTCCCATCTTGATCCCTGCTAATGTGCCTGAGAAACAGTAGTTGATGGCCCAAGTACCTAGGTTCCTGAAACCCACATTGGAAACCCAGAATGAGGGCCTAGCTCCTGAATCCTAACTTTTAACTGGTCCAGCCCTGCTGTTGTGGCCATTTGGGGAATAATCCAGCAGATGGAAGACCTCTCTCTCTCTCTCTCTCTCTCTCTCTGTGTGTGTGTGTGTGTGTGTGTGTCTTTCAAATAAATAAGTCTTTTTTTAAAGATTTATTTATTTATTTCAAAGTCAGAGTTACATACAGAGAGAGAAGGAGAGCAGAGGCAGAGGCAGAGAGAGAGAGAGAGGTCTTCCATCCGCTGGTTCACTCCCCAGTTGGCTGCAATAGTCGGAGCTGAACCTATCTGAAGCCAGGAGCCAGGAGTTTCTTCTGGGTCTCCCACACGGGTGCAGGGGCCCAAGAACTTGGGACATCTTCTACTGCTTTCGGAGGCCACAGCTGAGAGCTGGATTGGAAGTGAAGAGCGGGACTCTAACTGGCGCCCATATGGGATGCCGGCACTGCAGGTGATGGCTTTACCTGCTATGCCATAACGCCAGCCCCATAAAAACATGAGACCTCAGTGAAACTTTTCAAAAGATTTCTGAAAATCTTTTAAAACTACATAAATGTGGCCGGCGCCACAGCTCGATAGGCTAATCCTCTGCCTGCGGCGCCCGGCACCCCAGGTTCTAGTCCTGGTCAGGGCACCGGACTCGGTCCCGGTTGACCCTCTTCCAGTCAAGCTCTCTGTTTTGGCCTTGGAGTGGAGTGCAGTAGAGGATGGCCCAAATCCTTGGGCCCTGCACCTGCATGGGAGACCAGGAGAAGCACCTGGCTCCTGGCTTCGGATCAGCGTGGTGCACCGGCTGCAGCATGCTGGCCGCAGTGGCCATTGGAGGGTGAACCAACGGAAAAGGAAGACTTTTCTCCCTGTCTCTCTCTCTCTCACTGTCCACTCTGCCTTTCAAAAAAAAAAAAAACTACATAAATGTTTTAGTTGCAATAAATGGACTGTACAGAGCCTTTTAACTCCCCAGCCATGTACCCTGGGACAGAAATTGTGTTTCTGTGACTCTGTTTATTTGTGAGCAGAGAGCATCTCATTAACTCAAAACAAAGAGAGGGAGGGTAAAGTTTTGACTGTTTATGATATTTTCCTACATAAAACATCCCCGTGGCTTTCTTGCCCTATGAGGCCTAGAACACTTGATGGAATGGCTTAGCTCCACATGTTTTAAGGTCATGTCCTTATGGAAGGAAGAATGTATGAACATTGAAGGCTGGAACTATATTAGAATATCCAAAGGGAATGTGCATTTCAAAATCTTCAGACTAGGGGCAGGCATTTAACCCAGCAGTTAAGATGTCACTTGGGAAACCCACATTCCAAATTGCAGCACCTGCATTTCATTCTAGCTTAGCTCCCAGTTCCACCTTCCTGCTAATGTGTACCCTGTGAACCACATATAATGGCTCATGTACTTGGGTACCTACTACCCACATGGAAAGCCTGTATGGATGGCCCATCTCTAGCTGTTGCAGAAATTTGGGGAATGAACCAGCAAGGGGAGCTCTCTTGCTAGCTCGCTCACTCTCTCTGCTTTTCAAATAAAATAAAAAATAAACAAAAGAAACATTTTAAAAACTTATTCAAGGATAAAGATGAGATTCTTAAAAACTTTTAAAAATAGGATATTCAGACTGTGTACATCATTTTTAGAGATTCTGATGAATAATAGCATTTACCCTAGGTCACCTCAAAGAGAAAAAAAATCAAGCCCTGAATTTTTTATTCAGAATAAGATGTCCTACATATTTTAACTCCTGCCTAAGGCCCAACTTATCTTCTACATGTTCTCAATGCATTCTGGGACCAGCCATAGTCAGTGTTTGTACTTCCCACACACAAACCCTTTCCCTTCAGACCCACATGCATGGTGTCTGCCATGAGAAACAAAAACCACAAACATGAGAGAATTAAGACCCAGGGACTATTCAAGATTTCAATTAAAAAAAAACTAGAAAACTTTATATCAGTTCAAAAGAGAATTTTGAGTAAGTTCAGACATACTTTTTCTTGGGTGAAAAGATTCAATATTTTTTGACACGTCAGTTCTTCTCACAGCAATCTATTTTCAGTGTACTTCCAATCACAATTTCATTTTGACTACTGTAGGTGATTCTAAAAGTCATCTTCCAGGGAAATTGTGTGAAGTAAAACTATTTTTAAAGAAAACTTATGAAGGAAGAATTGTCCTCTCAAATTTCACATCATTCTATGAAGTTGTAATAAACAAAATAATGTGAACCAGTAAGGAAGTAGACAGGTATGCAATAATGTGCTAGCATTTCCCTAGCTTTTTTAGTTGTAGGATAAAATTATCCAAACAAATAACTCAAAGAATCTTGCATTTGAGTTGTGTAGCAAGTCCTTTTTTAGATATTCACTTTTGCATGTTAATGGTTCTGAAAAAACGAACCGCTTAAATGTGTAAAATGATTAAAGAAAAAATTTTATGGAAGCAAGAGTAAAAATTCCCACCTAGTCTCTTAAACCCAATATAGAAAGCACTGGAATAGAGTCCCCAAATGATACCTGGGGACCCATTTGTAATATAGCTGGATTAACATCTCTATTGTCTGAGCTGAATTTCTTTCTTTCTTTTTTAAAGACTTATTTCATTTATTTGAAAGGCAGAGTTACAGATAGAGAGGGAGAGACAGAGAGTGTTGTCTTCCATCTGCTTGTTCACTCTCCAAATGACCACAACAGCCAGAGCTGGACCAGGCTGAATCCAGAAGCCAATGGCTTTTTCCGGATCTCCCACAGGAATGCAAGGGCCAAAAACTTGGGCCATCTTCTGCTTTCCCAGGCACAGTAGCAAGGAGCTGAATTGGAAGTGGAGCAGCAAGACTCACACCAGTGCCCATATGGGATGCTGGCACTGTAGGTGGCAATTTTATGCACTATGCCACAATGCTGGCCACTGACTGGAATTTCAATTGTCTTATTATTTTATTTTTTCCAACTTGATTGAGGTGTGATTGGCAAATAAAAATTGCATACATAAAAGGCATACAGTGTAGCTATTTGATAAACATATCTCAAAAGGATTACTGCAATTAAGCCGACTGACATATCCATCATCTTGTGTGTGTGTGTGTGTTTCATAAGAGCATAGATCTATTCCTGGCACACCTTAAGTGTGCAATACCTTGTTATTAACTATAGTTATGCTGTACCTTTGATCTCTAGAGCTTATTTATCTTATAACTGAAAGGCTGTCCTCTTCAATCAATATTTTGCCCACCTTCCTGCCCCTGGCAACCATTATTCTACTCTCTATACTGGTAAGTTAAACTTTTTAAACTCTGAATATAAGTGATATTGCACAATATTTTTCTATTTGTGATTAGCTTATTTCACTTAACATAGGTTCTCCCAAGTTCATCCATACTATCAAAAATGCTAGTTTTTCTTCTTTTTAAAGGCTAAATAATATTCCCTTGTAAATGTCCAGCACATTTTCAATTTCTATTCATCTACTGATGGACACTTAGACTGATTCTGTATCTTTGCCATTACAAATAGGGCTGAAATGAACATGAGAGGGTAAATAGTTTTTGAGATATTAATTTCAATAGCTTTGGGTATATACTCAGAAACAGGATCCAACTCTAGGCCAAGCAGAAGCCAGGAGCTGGGAACTCAGTCTGGCTTTCTGATGTGGGTGGCACTGTCCCAACTACCTGAGCTATCACTTTCTGCCTTCTAGGGTGCATTTTAGCAGGAAGGTAGAATTGGAAAAGAAACTGGGACTCAAATCCAGGCACTCTGATAGAGTGCAAGTAACCACTGCACCAAACTCCCTCTCTCCAGATCCATTGTAAATCAGATAACTTGCTTTTTAGATATTGCATTTATGAGTTCATCATATATTGTGGATAGATGCATTGCAAATCTTTTTTTCCCCTTTTCTTGGGTTGCCTTTTCATCTTGCTGATTATGTTCTTTGCTGTGCAGAAACATTTCAGTTTGATACTCACACTTACTTATTTTTGCTTTTATTGCCTACATTTTTGAGGTCATATCCCTCAAATTCTTGCCAACCCATTGTCAAAGAGCCTTTTCCCCTGTGTGTTCTGGTAGGAATTCACAGTTTCAGGTTTTAAGTGTTAAGTCTTTAATTTTCAAATTGATTTTTCTGTATAGTGTAAGATCCAGTGTTGTTGCTTTGCATGAGAATATCCTAGTTTTCTCCACACTATTCACTGAAGACACTCTATGTCCCCATGGTGTACTCCTGGTGCCTTTGTTGCATTGTTTATTTCTGTGCTCGTACTCTGTGGATCTGGGTGTGTCTTTTCATGTCATGCATGTGTTACTCAGTTTTGATTACTATGGCTACAGTTTATAATTTGAAATTGGGGCTATGATACCATTTGCTTTTCTCTTTCTCAAGAATAATTTCATTATTTGATGTCTTCTGTGGTTCCACACAAGTTTTAAGATTTTCTTCTTTAAGAAAATGTCAGAATATTGATAAAAATAGTATTGAATCTATACATTGCTTTGGATAGTATGGACTTTTAAAAAAAGATTTATTCATTTATTTAAAAGGCAGAGTTACACAGAGAGGGAGGAAAGGAGAAAAAGACAGGCAGAGAGAGAGAGAGAGAGAGAGAGAGAAAGATAGAGTGAGAAAGAGATTTTTATCTTCCACCCCCTTGTTTACTCCCCCAATAGCCTGGAACTCTATCCGTGTCTCCCACATGGGTGCAAAAGGCCCAAGCACTTGGGCCATCTTCTGCTGCTTTCTCAGGTGAATTATCAGGGAACTGTATTAGAACTGGAAGATCAAGGACTTGAACCAACACCTATAAGGGATTCCAGTATCACAGGTGGCAACTTAGTGTACTGCATCACAATGCTGACCCCTGATATGGACATTTTAACAACATTAATTCTTCCAGACCGTGAACACAAGATAGAATTTCACTTACTTCTGTCTTTTTTGGGTTATTTCACCAACATTTTATAATTTATAGTGTACAAATGTTTTACTTCCCTAGCTAAATTTACTAAAAAGTATTTTTTTAGCTATTGTAAAGGGGATTGTTTCCTTAATTTCAGCTTCACATAGCTTGTGGCTACTGTACAGAAACACTAATTTTTGTATGTTATTTTATTCACTTGAGTCCTTTTTTTTCCTTTAGACTAACATAAAGCTTGAAAATTTTATCTTCTCCAAAAACCAACTCATTTTTTTAAAACATTTCTTGATTTATTTTTATTGATTTGAAAAGCAGAGAGAGAGAAAGAGACAGAGAGCGAGAGAGGGACAGATCTTTCTTTTGCTGATTCATTTTTTAAATGGCCACAAGACCCAGGGTCTGGGTCAGACTGAAGCCTGGATCCAGGTACTCCATCCAGGTCTCCCACACGGGTGGCAGGGACCCAACTTGAGTCATCACTTGCTACCTCCTAGGAACACGTTAGCAGGAAGCTGAATTGGAAGAAGATGCAGAACTTGATCCAAAATGTCCCTAAAAAACAATTCTTAATTTCTTTGGTATTTTGTAATGTTTTTCTAGTCTCTATTTCATTTATTTCAGCTGTGATTTCTCTTTTTACTTACTGGTTGTTCAGCAGTTTGTGATTTAATCTCAATATATTTGTGAATTTTCTAGTTTTCTTTCTTGTCTCTTACTATTATGGCTAGAAAATATATTCTTCTGACTCACCTTAATTGTATTTAATTATTAATTATATTAAATTTTAGTTAAATTAGAAAATACTCACCACATAATCCAGTCATCAGTGTTCATCAAAATATTTGACATATTGATGAGTACCTCTGTGCCAAGCACTTTACTAAACTCTAGTGATGGAGTGGTAGAAGTAGCCTAGTACAGAACACCCCTACTTCTTATCATTGGTTTAGTGTGACTACATCAGTAAAAACTACCCTCTCATCATTTGTCTTTGTGCTGCTGCATGGTATCTAAATGACCTGAGTGAGGTCAACCACGAGGGTTCTTCCAGGGACCGATGACATCAGTGCTCCTGGAGGAATTCAGTGCATGTCATCCATAGTTTGAGTTGTTTGTTCTTCAGAAAACAAAACAAAAAAAGTGTGAAACACAGCAAGAATGAACAATTATCAAAATACTGGGAATGATGCTAAGAATTAAGGATTTATTTTCTTTTCTCACATTTCTGTTCCGCTTTATACATAGCAGAAATCAAATGTGCATTTGTAATCACAGACCACAAAGGCAAAACTAATGAACAAATGCCATAAAGGAAAAAAGGAAGGAGAAGGAGGAAGTCTGAAATATATCAAAGGAAAAATGGATCCAAGTAAGATATTTGAGTTTATGGGTATTGCTTACTAAACAGCAAACTAATAGGATAGTTTAGAGTAAGAATCTCCAGGGTGTTTGAACAACACCATTTTGCTCAGAAGGCAAATATGGAGAGACAAAACTGTAGTTTTGATAAGGCTTTACAAAGAAGAGGCTGAATCAGTAGGAACATAACTGGCTTTGTGTGACTAATGTGATTGTGTGACTAATCATAGCACATGCTGTACTTTTAATTGACATTCAAAGGCCTGCAAGCTCCATACTCATTTTCAGAAACACAGACTACCTGTGGGCAAAATGAGGAGTAGTAGCAGCAGGCACTTTAAACACAAAGCCCAAGATGCCATATTGATCCCTGGAAACTCATATATAATGCCACTCAAATCTCTTACTCTCCAGACAGAAATGGGTTGGTCCAAGGACAATCCCTTTAACATTGCGCTCCAATCATTTTAACCTAGAACTCTTCACAACAGGAGCTATAATTATCACCCTGAAGCAGGACATGCACTTCTTGCTATATATAGACAGAAGGGACTGTGTTTGGATGTCTATTGCTGTATGTGCCTTCCTCAGACCGGCAGTGGTATTCAATAGTCCTTCAATGTTGAATCATCCCCCTCTGTGAAACTCCCTCACCAGACAAACCAGAATCACATTGTTCAAAATTCGAGAGGTTATTTTGTTTCCACTTTAAAAGTCAACTTCACAAACATGCAAATATGGAGGTGATTGTTATTGTTATGAACAAATCAATCTTTCAAATATTTATTGTTACTCCACAGTGTTTTATTGTGTATTTAGAGAAGATGAACTACTTAAGCAATAAATCTCATGAAAATGGTGGGTGCCATGGGTCAATGCATTATTATTAACATCACTCCTATATGACAGGGTAACAAATTGAATATCAAAGAGAAGAGACAGTAAGTAATAAAGCAGCATTTATTGGTAGGTTATATAGTAGGTTATTACTATTGACATATTATATAGTAGGTTATATATAGTATATATATTATATATAGTATATATATAGTAGTATAAATAGGTTATATAGTAGGTTATTACTATTGACATGTAACCATTCATTTTACCACACAATCTCTCTTTTCTTGTCCTGTCATTTAAAGGTCATTTCAAGTATTGTATGGCATAGGTATACCTATAATGGACATTGTATAAACATATAAAACAGGCATATATTGATTGGCTTAAGAGCAGAAATGTCACTAAAATATACTAAAACACATATTAAAGTATTGTGTACACATTTTCTCATAAATTTCCAATATTGTAACCTGATTGGGATGCAGTGAATTAAACCACTGCCTGCAACACCGGCATCCCATATGAGTGCTGGTTTGAGTCCTGGCAGCTCCACTTCCAATCCAGGTCCCTGCTAATGCACTTGGGAAAGCAGCAGAAGATGGACCAAGTGTGGGGATCCTGCCGTCCCTGTAGAAAACCTCGATGGAGTTCTCAATTCTAGGCTTTGGCCTGATCCAGACACAACCATTGCAGACGTTTAGTGGGGGTGACTGCAACAGCCAGGGCTGGGCCAAGTCAAAGCCACCATCCCCTGCTTGCCATGTGCATTAACTGTAAATTAGATCAGGAGCAGAGTAACCAGGACTTGAAATGGTACTCTGATAAGGTGTGCAGGCATCCCAAGGGTCAGCTTAACTAGCTGCACCACATTACTTGCCCTCAGTTTTTCAGATTTTGAAACATTCACTACCATCCACAAATTTATTTGTTAACACAGAGTACAAAACAGAGGTAACAGAGATGAAAAGCAAAGCAAGAGCATAATAGTGTTCCTCAAAGGCTAGGGTGTAGAGACTCAGAGAAATGGGAGTGATCAATTACAGCATATCCAGCAGAGGACCCAGAAAACAAGAAATCAGAAGACTCTGCCCACTTTAGAATCCAGGAGGTCATTGTAATCTTCGAGAAGTATTTTTTCAGTGGAGGGGAGGCCACAGAGGCCACATGGCCTTGTGTGTTCTGACTACAGCCCAGGTTAATCCAAGGATAGTCATGTCAAACTAAATTTAATGCAGATTGAAATAAATAAATAAAATAATTTAATGCAAATTATTTTCATTGGAAAATCAGTAGGATAGTAAACTTTTTTAGGAAAAAAAAAACTCAACCACAGTTCCAACTTTTTCCTGATATTACACCTGCTACTCAAAGTTTTTAGACTGTATTCTCCATAACTTGACCTAAAAATTCTTGATCAGATATCACTGATTGACCTGCCTCCAACTGTGCATGACACTGTTAGTTATTAAAAGCAAATCAAAAGAAAGCCATTCAATTAGTATAATGAGAAGGTTGCATTTAATGATACTTAACCCGAGTCTAAAAGATGAAGAATGAGAAATAGCATGTGTTGAAGTTTGTCAAAAAGTAGATTAGAGTCTGCCCCTTCACAGACTCATAGATTTGTCTCCTGAACAAATTACTTTGTTTTAATTCCACATAAGTGATTTGTTTTTGTTCCTTTAGCAGGAGCCCTCTATGCTACTGAGTTGGCAGATCATTTGTTTTTGAGCCAATCAGGACAGGATAATCTTATTATACCGCTGGGCTTGTGTTTCTTTTGATGAGAGTCTAGAGAAGTCATGGGTCATACTTTACCGCGTGCCAGGAACCACTTGTGTTTCAGTTGTCCAAGGTCAGATCTTAATTTAACCACCAACTGGATACTTAATTTTAGATACACAGAGGAACACATTGGCTCCAGGGCACTTCCTCTGGTTTAGGAAAGCAAGTCCCTGGATAAGAATGACAAGATGATCATTCCAAAAGGTGAGATTATGAAATATTTGATCTGTACCTCACCAACTAGCTTATAGAGTAGGTCTGTACTGACAATGTTGTAAATAGATGGAAATGCATATGTGGCAGCTACTCGTTACTTTTTTATTAATTTACCTGTGAGCATGCCTGTCTAGCACTAACTAGTAGAATAAAGCCAAGCTTGTTTGTTTATGCAAATCAATTCAATTGCATAATTATTAATCATAGCAGAAAATCATATCATGAGAAAAGTAGATCAGTAATAAATATGCTTACAGGAAATGTGAATGATTAAGTGATATTTTAAAATAGTTAAAGTTCTATCAATACTTCTTCATCACTTGCAAAACATAAATGTTTCACATTCAGATAGAAAAATTTCTTTAAATGAAGTAGATGAAAAAACCCAAACTCAGTAAAGTTGTTAGTTTGTTTCTTCAGGTTGGAAAGTCCTTAAAATTTGTCTGACACCATTACCCATGTCGTCAGTAAATGAGCAGATAACACCTAAGGCACCTTCTGCATTTAGCATTATCTTGATTTCCATAAAACGGCAATGATGCGAAAAAAGTTCTATCATGTGCTGAGAGTTTTAAATTATTGTAATAAACTATCAAAATTTTACACTTTGGTTGTTTCAATAGGAATGCCTTATTTTCAAATGAAAATTAGCCTAAAATTTTTGTTTCCCCTGGAGTTGTTAGATAAGCTTGCTCAAACTTTCAGAAAACTTTTTCTGAGGCATATGAATTTTGAGGTCACAAAATGAGACCCATTTCCACTAATTGCATCAGAGTCGCTGGATTATCAGCTTTGGTTGTTTCAGCCCCTGTGTTATCGCATTGCTGACTGTGTGTGTGTGTGCCACTTCTCTACTACTCACTGGGTATGCAGGCTTTGGGTAAATTACCTAACCATTCTCTGCTTCAGTTTACTCATCTGCAAAGGGTTGGGGTTGACCATGGGAGTTGCTGCAGATATCAAAAAACATAATCCATTCAGTGTGCTTAAGCACTCCATAGATGTTGGCTACAACAGTTATTAAATTCAAGACAACAAATGTTTATTGAGGACTCACTGTATGCTTGACTCTGTGCTAAACCTCAAAAGAGAAGGAAGATACTGGTGATATTTCTAAGGAAAAGTCTGGAACACATTGTTTTAAGGTAGCAACCTGTTGAGGTCCTGTATGTCTGTGTCCAGTGCTATGCCTAGAACTTAGCAGACACTGAATATATATTTCTGAAAAACTGATAGAATGGTCTGAGAATTCTTAGGGAAAAAATAATATTTACCAGGAATGGATGGATAGACTCTCTTCTGTCTTTTTTGTAACTAGAAGAAGAGAATGTAGTTAGCTCCATGCATTTGTGTTCAACAAGGCATTTGCCAATATCTCTTGATGATGGCCTGGTTATCAGAAGGAGACATTAATACTTGATGGTGGTGCCTTTAAGAGGATTTATAACTGGATAAACAGCTTTTCTCAAAAGGTGCAAACTAATCGATCAATGTCACCATGGAAGCCTTGTCCTGTGCCAACTTCTGTTGAATGTTTATCATTGTCAAAGGAGCATAAGGACATAGGAAAACATGCTTGGTAAGTCTGAAAATAGAACAATATTTGGAGGGATAGAAAATGCATTCTATCTTAGCAGATAGAAACAAAGGTCAAATATAAAAAAGATTAAATGTAATAATAATAACTAGATCCTTATACAGAATTTTACAGCAAATTGTGAGAACAAAACACATGACTTGTAGAATTTTGTGCTACTAGAGTTCAAATCAAGCTTGTAACAGGATAGCCCCAAAATTCATCTGAGCTCCGGCTCAATTAATAAGTATATACTAAGAAAAGGGAGATATTCACATGCACTTACTGTTGTTCGGTCTGCATGTAGACCCTGTGGCTCAAAGCCACTTTGAGAGACAGATGCGTAAATGAGTGTGTGTGAAGGAAAGCAATCAAAATGGGAATGAGGTGAGATCACGTCATGGGAAGAATGTTCATCCAGACTTGTGAGGACGTGGGAAGCATCAGCAGAGACCTGACAAGTCTTTCTGGAAGATGTTTAAAGAGTTCTCACATTGCACAAAAACAACACTTGTTCAGCGCGGCTCTCAGGAAGAGACCTAGCGTCAAGTGCTTTGAGGAAATAGCTTCACCCTTGGTGTTTTTCTTAGTTGTTAAAGTAGGCCAGAGGGCTGTGTGGGTCATCATAAGCTCTTTGTCACAGTAGTGTTGAAGCCAAAGAAGGCCAATGGCTTGCTGGACATGTTGGAAATGGAATTTACATGTATGGGGCCAATGCTGTGGTGTAGTCGGTAAAGCCACCGCCTGCAGTGCCGGCATCCCATTTGGGTGCCGGTTCGAGACCCGGCTGCTCTACTTCCAATCCAGCTTTCTGCTAAGGCCTGGGAAAGCAGTAGAAGATGGCCCAAGCCCTTGGGCCACTGCACCTGCTTGGGAGACCCGGAAGAAGCTCCTGGCTCCTGGCTTCGGATTGGCGCAACTCCAGCCATTGGGGCCAGTTGGGGAGTGAACCAGTGGATGGAAGACCTTTCTCTCTCTCTCTCTCTCTCTCTCTCTCTCTCTCTCTCTCTCCCTTGCCCTCTCTCTCTGTGTAACTCTGACTTTCAAGTAAAATAAATAAATCTTTTTCAAAAAAGGAATTTCCATGTGGAGCTATCTCATGGTCTTTAACTCTCATGTCTTCTAATTCTGGGGAAAAGGAATGAAAAGAAAATATAAGTTTCTAGGAGAGCATGTTCAAGGGCAAGAAATAGCATTGAAACTGTCTCAAAATACAGAGTTCTATTTCCCTCTTCGAGAAGAGTTCAATCACCAAGTAATTACAAGCCATGTTTACTCTTTGCGTCATGCCAGACACAGCTAACCAGGCTGCTAATGCAGACAGGTCAGGATCTGAACAGCTGCTGCCTCCAGCAGCATGAAATTAATGGTATATGATTTCAGAGCAAGAGATAAGAAACAAAATGCATCATCATTATTGTCTATGTGAGTTTTGAATAGAAAAAATATTAAATTGAGTCCCAGATAGGAACTTTTGCTGTGTCTAGGAACAAACCATCCTAGAGAGAATATATCTCTATGTTATTTGTTTATGTATAAACATTATACTTTAAGGTCTAGAGATATTTAATTTTGACTATTTTCATAGCTATTGAATATAGTCGAAACATTTTTTATTTGCACTACAACTCCGTTGTGCAAACCAAAAGTAGCTTTTTAATTGTCTGGAAATGGCCTCACCTTCTTCTCCACCTGCCACTTACTAATCAGCGAAAACTACACTTTGGTGTCATTCAGACACTTACAGCTTAGGGAATGAAGCCCACTCATGGGCAATGCAGGTGCAAGGACCAGTCTTTCGACTTTCTGCTCCTTCGCCAGCTTAGATGCTCTCCCACCAGGTTTTTGCAGCCTTCCTGTAAATGTGGGCAGTTTCCTTCTTCCCATACTGCTCAGCTCTGAGAGGTCAATTCTAGGCCAGTTTTCCCAATGCAATGTTGTAAGCTTTGACTGTATAAAGTCAACCTTAGTTCCCTTTTTTTGTTGTTGTTGTTGGTGGTGGTAAAAACACTTCAGATCTGCTCTCCTAGCAAATTAAGTATGCAATCCCAGTACAATGTTAACTACAGCACATTGTCGTACATTAGATCTTTAACTGACACTTTGTGTCCCTTCACAACATCCTTTACAATCCTTACCCCAGCCCCTGATACCTTCTGTTCTGCCGAGTTTCTATGAATTTTATTTTTTTAATTTCACATTTAATTTAGATCTTGCAATATTTGTCCTTCTGTGTCTGGATTATTCCATTTAGCATATGTCCCCCAGATTCATTCATGTTGTCATAAATAGCATTATGTCCTGCCTTTCAAAGGTTGAATAATATTCCATTATAAATATATACCATGTTTTCTGTAACCATTCATCAGTTGATGGACATTTAGGTTGTTTTCATCACTTGGTTATTTTTAATAATACTGCAATGGATACAGGAGTGCAAATATATCTCTTCAAGATACTGATTTCAATTCCTTCAGAAATACATTCAGAAGTGGGACTTCTGGACCATACAATAGTTCTGTTTTAAAATTTTGAAGAACTTCCATGCAGCTTTTCATAATGGTTGTACCAAAAGAAAAAAGTATGTGAAGTGATGAGTAATTTAGTTGGCTTAATCATGGTTGCTATTTAACAATGTATGCATATATTTGTATACCTTGAACATTTTTAAATTGTATACTTCAATAATGTTAGGAAAAAAGTCAACTTTGTTTACTTAAAAGTGGTAATATCTGGGTGCCGCCACTGTGGCATGGTGGGTTAAGTGTCACCTATGATGCTGGCATCCTATATGAGGCCAAGTTCAAGTCCTGCCTGTGGCACTTCAAATCCAGCTACTTGTTAATGCATCTGGGAAAGCAGCAGAAGATGGCCCAAGTCCCTGAGCTCCTGCACCCATGTTGGAGACCCTGATGAATGCAGCTCCCTACTCCTGGCTTAAACCTAGCCCAGCCCTGGTCGTTGTGGACATTTGGGGAGTGAACCAGCAAACGTATGAGTTTCTCTCTCTCTCTCTCTCCTTCCCTCCCTCCCTCCCCCACTTCCCCCCTGTCTGTTTGTAACTCTGCCTTTCAAACAAAATAAATAAATCTTTTTTTTTAAAAAATGGTCATATCCTGTTATTTGAGCATCATTTTAAAACATGACAGTTTGCCCATGACATTAAATCAGCCTAATGAAGTAATTTATCAATTTATCATTTTGGGGCTATGAGATTCCAAAAAAATAAAATTTGTAGACACAAAATAAATGCCAAATCATGAAACCATTCTATTGTTGATTCCACGATATCTTTAAAATTACATTGTAGGGGCTGGCACCATGGCTCACTTGGCTAATCTTCCACGTGTGGCACTGGCATCCCAAATGGGTGCCGGATTCTAGTCCCGGCTGCTCCTCTTCCAGTCCAGCTCTCTGCTGTGGCCCCAGAAGGCAGTGAAGGATGGCCCAAGTGATTGGGCACCTGCACCCGCATGGGAAACCAGAAGGAAGCATCTGGCTCCTGGCTTCGGATCGGCGCAGTGCCGGCCATGGCGGCCATTTAGGGGTGAACCAACGGAAGGAAGACCTTTTTCTCTGTCTCTTTCTCTCACTGTCTAACTCTACCTGTCAAATAAGTAAAAAAAAAATACATTGTAAATAAAGTGTGGAATGTCCATTATTTTGTATATAATAACTTTTCATAACAAAACCAAAAAATGAAATTTTCCTATTTAACACTTGCTTTTCCTCTAATAGGATAAATCTTGATGATTTTCTCTGGGACTCCAGTAGATGAGTTCATCACTCAAGAGTTGTAGCAGTTTCAAGGTAAGAGAAAAATTCCTCAGTGTATCAGGGTCCCCTAGTACACAGTAGAAGCCAACACCTTCAGAGCCCCAAGTTTGGATCTGGGCTGGCCTTCTGTTAAATAGTGAAGGAAATCACATTTTCCTATGTTGCCTTTTTTGATCCTCTCTTCTCGCCTCCCTCTAAATCTCAGCCTTAGATTGTCTGTCATCCTTGAGCCCCATGCCACTCCCAATAGCTCTCCCAAAAAATTCTAGCTCTATACTGGGGGCCAGTGATATACTACTGGGTCATTACAGGGGACATTGGAAAATGGAACAATAAGCTCTAAAGGACAGAATCTCTCGCTGATGTAACAGAATGGCAATGATGTGACAGGTGGTGAGGACAGTATGATATTTATGGACACAGTGCTCTTCCTTGTACCATAGAAACAACTGTGTCCACTCCGCATTCTCTTAAGGCTGGCCCTGTTTTGGTATCATGGAAATGATTTCAATTTTGTTATGCCCAAGACAGGGTGTTAGGGGAGATAATATTAAACAAATTTTGATTTCGTCAGGAGTAAGAAACTAAAAAATTCACAACAAACGAAGTAATATGTGTTAGTGCTTGTTCAGGGAAAAGGAGAACTTTGGTTCCAGGTTGGTGGAGTGACCATGTTTCAGAGAAGCTCTGAGGGGTATCGCACACTTAATAGCCACCTTAATAGTAAGGCATCAGCACAGTTGATGGCTTGGAAGTAGTTCACAGAATCCGATGCGGAGAGTGTCATGTACTCGTGTTCACTGCTGCATCATTTCTTGCAACATCACCTAACCTCCTGACCGTTTCACGCAGGCACCAAAGCTATGCTGATTCTGCCCCCCCCCCCTTTTTTGGACAGTGATGTTTAGATTCCAAAACAAAAATGGAGACAAGCTTAGGATACCTCAGACCACCCTAAAAGAAAAAAAAAAGCTTTATTGCAAGGAGCCAAAGAAAAAGATTTATGTGTCCCTGGAAGCTATTTTTTATTTTTGGAAGTTATTGTCATCAAGAGCTGGCTGTGAAAAGCCCCATTAAAGTGTTTTATTCTAAGGGCGATAGAGTGTGGGGGGTGTTTTCCTGCAGCTTTTGAAAGACCTTGGAAGTGAAGGTGTCCCCACTCTGCTCTGAATGTGCTTACCAGCTCTGTGACAGTGGGTGGGTCTTTAACTTCTTGGAGCCCAATTTTTCATTTCTGCACAATGAATCTACAATGCCTACAACATAGAATCACAGTGAAGATTTAAAACAAGGTGATGTATGTAAAATGCTTTGTACAGGACTTGAAACAAAGCAAGCACTTCTTACTACTGTCACTATTTCTGTTATTACCAAACATTGTAAAATTTACATGGCCACCAAACGTTTCCTTTTCCTATAGTCTAAATTGGAGATTTAATTCATCCCATCTGTAAAGCAAACTAGTAACTATTAATAGAAGAATAATATAATTGGCATTTAGCACTTGTGCTAAATAGTGCTTCTTTATCAGGGGTACATGAAAGAGATCCAGAGGATCCATGCATTTCCTAAAATCACATGAAATATTTGAGTGGGCATGTGTCCCTCAGGAGACAGAATCCATAGCTTTCACCAATGTCTTCCTGACTCTACACAAACCTAACTAGTGCTTCTAATGAAAAGGTTAATTATACAATGTGATTGCCCCAGTCGTTTTGTAAATAAGCTAATTATAAAGAATAAATTATCACATTATTGGGCTTCTCCAGAACAATAATGGTAATACTCAAAATAATAATAATAATAATTGAAAATTATTTTTAAAAGGAGTGTTACTGTTTTTAGACTAAGAAGTGAAACACCTATTACTAGGTCTTAAAAGATCTCAAAGGGGTGGGTGTTTGGCTCAGTGATTAAGACACTGCTATGAATGTCTGCGTCTCTTATTGGAGAGTCTGTGTTCGAGCCCTCGTTCTGCTTCTGATTCCAACTTCCTCCTAATGCACACCCTGGGAAACAGCAGCTGATGGTTCAAGTGATTGGATCTCTGCCATCCATGTAAGAGACCCACATTGAATTCGTGGCTCCCAGCTTCAGCAGTGGTCCAGCCCCTGCTGTTGGGAGCATTTTGGGAGTGAACCAGTAGATTCAAGATCTCTTTCTGTCTGTACAGCTTTATCTGTCTCTCTGTCCATCTGCTCTCTGCCTATCAAATGTAAAGATAGAAAGGCTTTCTTTTTTAAAAAGTGTCAAAATATAACCTGGCCTATCCTCATAATCTTGAGTGGTGTTTTACTTAATTTTCAGTGGAGTTTTGTCAGCCTTCAGTTGGTTTTGAGTCTTTGTTTAAACTTGAAGTAGAGATCAACAAATGTCCTCTTCCTTTCTCCTTACATCTTGATTATCTCCACGTCCATCCCAGTGGTCTGGTCCTCCTTTGATTGTTTGTCTGACACCTTATTACATTTGTCCAGTGATCTTAACTTCATCCCAAGTTTGCAGTAAGATGTTGCGGATAGCTGGTATTGGGTTGGAGTTGTTCCTCACAATAAGGGTTTTTCCATCATGTCTACCCTCCTGTCATTAGGGATACAAAACAGTTAAGAACCTAGATAATTTCCTTTTTGATGGCAGTTAAAAGGGCCAAGGAAGAAAAAGGAAAGAAAGAAAGAAAGAAAGAAAGAAAGAAAGAAAGAAAGAAAGAAAGAGAGAAAGAGAGAAAGAGAGAAAGAGAGAAAGAGAGAAAGAGAGAAAGAGAGAAAGAGAGAAAGAGAGAAAGAGAGAAAGAGAGAAAGAGAGAAAGAGAGAGAGAGAGAGAGAAAGAGAGAGAGAGAGAGAGAGAGAAGAGAGAGAGAGAGAGAAAGAGAGAGAGAGAGAAAGAGAGAGAGAGAAAGAGAAAGAGAGAGAAAGAGAGAGAGAGAGAGAGAGAAAGAAAGAGAGAGAGAAAGAAAGAGAGAGAGAAAGAAAGAGAGAGAGAAAGACAACTTTCCACAAACCAACTTGGTTCTCTAAGGAGCCTGTGGTGTCTCGCATACTGGAAGCCCAAATTTCAAATGGGCTTAGATTTAAGCTAGTGATTTAAATAGACAAAAGGATCTATATCCTGTTACTAATCCCAGATCTTTGCCGTCCCCCCAAACACCATAGTGATATCAGAAAGTCTCCAGGCAATGCCAAAGGTTTAACCTGTGATCCAGTTGCGCTGTTTGAAGGACTAACTGCTTGTTAGTAATGAGTCAACAACTTTCTTACAGTTATCCCAGAAAGCTGATGTTTTCTATAGTTGGCTGTGAGAGGCAATAGAGGAAAATGGCACAGAGAAAAAGGAAAGTAAGATTTGCTTACTTTCCCTTAGAAATCTGATAGATCAAGTGAAAATATGAAGTAGTTCAAAGAGTATGTGAAGAACTGACAAAGCAAATACAGAATGAGTGTAAATCCAGATGCTGGATAAAGTGTCACATAGGAGTAGTTATTCACAGATAAAGAAGATTGAAGAAGAATTGAAGAATTGTAGTTAGGACTTCCAGGGGAGGGAGGCCAGGCTTAAGGCAGCATGTGGCTATGAGGGAAGGATCTCATGAGTGAAGAGGAAAAAGAGCTAAAAGCACAGAAGTGAGAAAAAATAGAATCATGCACACAGCAAGCAATTAAATCTGTTCAGTGGAAATAAAGATTCAGCACCCAGCAGAAATGATCAGTTCAAAAAATAAACCTGAGCCTGAATTATGGTTCAGTGTCTATTTATTAACTCATTCACTCACACAACACACATTTAGAGACCATGGCAACATATCTCAGTACTGCTGTTACAGTCTCTGCTCTTATCTAGTTACATTCTAGGAGGAGGAGACAGACAATGAACCAATAAACAATAAATAAAAAGTAAAGTACCATTTGAACCTATTTGATAATAGGATTTCTACAGTGATCCAACATTAGTCTTTGAGGAGACTGGGATCTCACAATATGAGGGAGCGGATTTAGTGGCATTATGCCACTGTCTCATATGCACTCTCTGAACATTGTCACCATCATATTCCCCCTTTGTGGTGATAATAAGGCCTCTGGTATACATGATGAACAATAAAACCATAACGACTTCATTGAGTGGGTATGCAGTTTGTCCATAGGTCAGAGACCTTGTCTACCAATTTGTGAAGTGTCTTTAGAGTTTGAGATTATCTAGCCTTGAGGAATAAGGAGAGGGAAAACACATGTCAAATCTGTTTTGGAAATTCCCTGAAGACTGTTCTGATTGTTTTCCCTTGAATAGACATATTATGGTGTAAAATTTCACACAGAGAATAGATTTTGCCTCAAAAAGTAACACTAATCAAAGATAATTTCATATTGATAAGTCAACACAGCTTTAGAACTATTTTGATTTACTTACTACATTTTCTCTGTAACTATGACAAAATAACTGATGTAATAGTCAAGATATTCACTTGATATTTGGAAGAGATATGCCAAGGAAAAATAATCTACATTTTAATGTATTATCATCAGGAGGGATGGGCAGTTGACAGCAATGGCTTGTAACAGATAGAGATGTGTAAGGGAAGGAGGGCTGGTCTACACAGGGCTGGTCTCTATCTATGGCTGGAATTAGGATGGTCCTCATCTCAACTGTTCAAAGAATGCTCTGAGACACCTCGGACCTTAGAAATCACTGCTCCCTTATTTCCTGTGTTCCATTTCTCCTTGGATTGAGTTGTAACTGTCTACTGTGCTGAGCAAACTAAATGGGCAAAATTAGCATAAATCAGAATCTTGGGGAAGGTGAATTCTTATAAACCCAACTGCAGCCATAACTAAAAGAAGTCAAAAATTAGAAAATGTGGATACCCAAAGGGCAGATAATTCAAAGTTTCAACAATGAGGACACACTCAGTTAATCAAATGGATTTCATGTATTATATGGATTAAAATGTACTGTGTTTGTTTTCATTGATAGGGAAAGGTAAATACAATTTCACTTTTCACTTTGCATTTTGCATGTTATTCTATATTACCGAAAATAAGAAACTGCCTCTTTCAAAATTATATGCAGGCATGGGTGATAATGATGACTTTGATGAAGACCATCTTACAAGTTATGATATTCAGCTCAGTATTCAAGAATCGATTGAAGCCAGCAAGAATGTATTTTATCCCGAAAGGTAACCTTCAAATAGACTATTCTCAACTAAATTTCTTCATGGTATTCATTTTGTTGTAAGATCAAATGGGCAATTTTCTGATTTCTTTAGAAAAATGCTAACCCTTATTTTTCTGGTTGGGAACTGAATATCTTTGCAAAGGCCACCATGTACGCATTTTAGAAATACGATCTTTCACAAATACCTCCCTCATTTGGAAAAAGAAAATAGTCTAGATGAAAAAACTCCTAATTGAATTAATGTAGAGTGAAAAAAAGGCAGGGAGTAGTTTGAACAAATTTGCAACTACACTTCATACAGGAATATAGAGGTCTACACGAGAGCCTGCTCTTCTGCAGTCTCAGCTGACCCTTTACAAATGACATATTTCAGTTCTGCATCTTTAAAACATGAAGAATAATGCTAATCCACCTAAGCCTATAGGTTCAATGAATTGGAGAAAAGTCATAGAATTTTATTAAATATGCAAAAGTAATATATAAACTACCACTTACTTAATTGTCTATTAGCCAAATGACAGGAGTTAACAAGGTAAAATACACATAACACTGAGGTATTATATAAGTAGGAGTTGTAAGGTTTAAAACTACAAAAGTGAACTTCTCTCTTGAAAAGCACATATTATACTTCTGATAAAAATAAACTACAGTTTACATTTACATTCTACCATACCATGCATTCTGGAATTTGGTATTATTTTGATAGTTTGAGTGCTATGAAATTACGACTTCTGAGCTTTTAAAATGGAAATATTACATTTAAATTTCTGGTATTTTTCATCTTTCCCTCCTCCCTAACATATTTTAGAGCTTGAGAGTCCCCCAGGAGTCATTTACCACACCAGAATGCCAGCAGATGTTTCTGCTTAATAGAGTTAAATAAATTTGTTATGAAATTCCTCGTTTCAATCTAATAATCACATGCCAGAGAATTGCCATGAGGGTTTAAATAATGCCCTGCTGGGCCAGTGATTGGGAGTTTGTTCAGTTAATACTCTGCCTATTTTCACTTGTGGATAAATTGATTAAAAGACTCTAACATGCAATGTGGACCACAAGTTCCCAAGTGTCTAATTAGCAATTATTAAGTTCAAAGCATCAAACAGTTAATGAGTACAGATTTTTTTAAAGTTGGAAGAAGCCTTAAAGAGCCTTTTTTCTCAGATGAGAAATAAGTACCCAAAAAGACTAATTCCACCCCTATTTCCAAATCACAAAATCAGGCTGTGACCTGAACACAGGTCTTCTTCTTTCACTCCCTTGGTTTACTCTTTTTTTTTTTTTTTTTTTTTTTTTTGCTGCTTATGGAGATCTCACAACAGTATCATAATGTTGTGTTTTGTCATCTTCATTAATATCCTTAGATCCAGTGTATCACAAAATACACTGTATTTGGCTCCCAGACCTTTACATTTTTTAAAGTAGAAAAACTCAGATTTGTGCATTTCTTATAGCTCTTTTCATTAAAATTATGTACAAGAACAATATACATTAAGCTTTTTGGTTCCCTGAAGTATACCACTAGTATAAGCATGGCTTCTTTTTCTTTCTCTGGTAGATTTGTACCCTTAAGTGAGCAAAACAGAAAACTTGTGGAGGCAATAAAGCAAGGTAAACGGGCGTACTGTCTATAGTGGCGTGGATGGTGATTCCACCTTGCAAAGATAAGCTTTGTTACGCCTCAATGTACTTAATTTAGGTCACATTCTTGAGCTCCAGGAATATGTGAAGTATAAATATGCTCTGGATGAAGCTGATGAAAAAGGATGGTTTCCACTGCATGAAGCTGTTGTTCAACCCTTGCAACAAATACTTGAGATTGTTCTGGATGGTAAGAAAACATAAAACCGCTTTGACCAAACCAGAGCTAGAATATAGAAGTTATGGATGCTGCCAATGAACATAACAAATGGAAAGAAATAGAAAAGAAAAGTGTTTTTGAAGTGTGAAAAAGGCATTACAGATGTTTTAAACTCAGAATACAAAAAAGAGCTCATTTTGTGACTTCAGGGATCATTCCGTGCATCTTTTGATTTAAGAATGTGATATAAGTTGGGGGGAAGGTGAGGCTAGCACCCTAAAATGATGAAAGTTTATAAATATAATGAATCAGTTGATTCAATATTAAGGCTTTTTCTTTTGGAAGTCTTATTTTTACAACAAACTACCTTTTGAGTTTCCAAAAGATTATTATTTACTGCAACAAGCAGTACTTATATTTGTCCTTACATTACATATTTTTCATAATATAAACATGAACACATATTGCGATAAATATACCCAATGTTAAACATTAGTTCATGTTGACTATCCCTTATCTGAAACACCTGGAATCAGAGCATTTTGGGTTTTTAATTTTGTTCTGATTTTGGAATATTTTATATGCATTGTGACTTATCTTGAGCATAGAACTGAAGTCTAAATATGAAATTCATTTTTATATACACTTTATACACATAGCCTGTGTAATTTTACAGAATATTTTTTGAGAGAAAGAGAGACATAAGGGAGAGAGGGAGACAGTTGACATCTGCTGGTTCATTTCCCAAATGCCTATAACAGTCAAGAGCAGGCCTGGGGCTAAAACCGGGAACCAGGAACTCAACTCAAGTCTCCCACGTGGTATCAGGGACACACCTACTTGAGCCATCACCACTTCCTTCCAATATCTTCCCTGGAAGAAAGCTGGAAGCAGGAATGGAATTGGGACTTGAACCCAGGCACTTTAAGATGGAATGTGGACTTCTTAATGCTAGGCCAACCACCCACCCCAATGTATATTTTTAGTACTCTTGTATTTTGGTTGTGACCCATCACATAAGCTCAGATCTAGAATTTTCTTACGTGGTTTCCCATGTCAGTGTTCAATAAGTTTGACATATTGGAGCACTTCAGAGAAAAGGTGTTCAGACTAGGGATACTCAACTTGTGATGATTGTTATAACATAGTGCTTCTCACATCTCAGTATCGTACAGATGCTATGAGCATATCTTCTTTCAACTTTCAGGGTTTCTCACTAGTTCTCTGTTCTGGGAGATAACGGAAATAGAGCCACCAGCTAGAAAACTAGACAGACAGACAGACAGACACAGGATGTTAAAGATGTTTCACTTTTTCATCAATTGATTTTGTTCAATCTGGTGTGTATAACTTTGGGTTATTCTGCTCTCTATGATATCTTTTAAGTCAATGTTTGAAAATTCTCAACACAATGCTTTCACATCTCAGCATCTTATAAGACTCTGTGGGAATTCAAGACCTGTGATGGAGAAACACCCTTGACTTTGGCAGTCAAAGCTGGTATGGTGGAAAATGTAAGAATTTTACTAGAGAAGGGTGTGTGGCCCAACACAAAAAATGACAAAGGAGAGACACCGCTTCTGATTGGTAAATGACCTTTTTTCCCTAGAACTTTCATAGTTTAAAACAAATAAGGAATATTTAATAAGTATTTGTTGGAAACCATTGTGTCTTGGATAAAATTATTTTACCTCAATTTCTTCTATCCCGTGAGCCCCTCCCCTAACTCCCATTTCAACTGTCCTATGATTTTACTTTCCAAATGTGAAATATGGGTGCAGCTTTCAGAACCCAATTATAGAGAATGCAACTAACAAGGAGGAATCTGAATTAAAGTCATGAAGCCAGAGGTGCCAAGTTTGAAGGAATATTTGCTAGGTAGGATCTCATTTCAAGGAATGTTGCTTGTGCAACAAGCAGCCAGAAGAAAGAGGAAAAGCAGGTGACCTCAAAATGAGACACCAGGTGTCTGTCACAGTAATCAGGCTAAACTAGAATCAAGCGGTTGCCCCTCTTCCAGGCCAGCTCTCTGCTGTGGCCCAGGAAGGCAGTGGAGGATGGCCCAAGTGCTTGGGCCCTGCACCCACATGGGAGACCAGGAGAAGCACCTGGCTCATGCCTTCAGATCAGCGCGGTGCGCCGGCCGCAGCACGCTAGCGGCGGCCATTAGAGGGTGAACCAATGGCAAAGGAAGCCCTTTCTCTCTGTCTCTCTCTCTCACTATCCACTCTGCCTGTCCAAAAAAAAAAAAAAAAAAGGTATAAGGGAATCTGGGATAGTTAGTATAGTTAGTGTTTACCTGGATGGCCTGGGAACAGCTAATACTTGGGAGATTCTGTTGCTAAAAGGAAAGGGGGAAGCATGAATTATAAGGAACAAGTTCAGCTGAGTGTTGAGGGCTGTACATGCAACATTAGCAGACAGTCTCTGATAAATGCCATTAAGTGTTTGTGTTGCAGTAACATGTGCTTTCCATAAATAAATCAGGATTCTTTTCCTGAGCATGCTCTGCCTGCACCAAGTGGAATATGCACCTATGTATCTATAGGTTGTTTTGCCACTCTTAAGGTGATCCGCTTTTTTTTTTTTTTTTTAAAAAAAGGCAACATAACCCATGGAATGTTTGCAACAATATCCATGTACTTCTTCTCCTACTATAGATACCCTTCAAGGTTTACAAAAAAGGTACTCTTTTCCAGAATTGAATGAATGTATTGTTTCACTTGGCAAATAGCTAATGATTCTCCAATGCTATTTTCAATCCACTTATTTCTTAAATGACAACTAAGTTTTGATTATCACTGATTTGTTTGTATTTTTCTTTAATGCCACAATATAATATTAAAAATTTACATACATTTCCGTGTTCTGTATGATGGTTTAATTTTCTCCTATAGTATCTTCTAAACTGTGGGAATCTTATCAGTAACTTATCAGAGTGGAAGTAGAATTAACTTTTAGAAATAACATATTTGCAGTGTCAATTGGTTATGTCAAAGAGAGGATAAAAGTCTCTAAGAAGGAATATCTGGAGGTGTTCTCTTCCAACCCCCCCACCCACACATCTGGACAAAGGGCTCTTTCTTGGGTTGGCATACCCAGGACGTTGGTGATGAAAATCACATAAAGTCTTTGTAGGTTCTATGGGGAAATGGGTTATCTGTGGCATTTCTTTGGTTTTGTTCTGGAACCACTGGGCTGCTTTGAAATTTGCTATTCACAATCCTCTAGCTTGTATTGTTCCTCTTTTTCTCTGTATGAGGTACTTTTTACTTTTCTTAGCCTGATGCCATCATCCCTATCTCTGTTTATGGAATATCCTTGGTTGGCCAAGATAATAATCATTTTGTCACTTCCAGGAAATTTCTTCCCTAGCCATCACTTGACCAATACTTAAAGGCACTTTGGTGCACCACAGTCAAGTTCCATCTGGCTGGCTGGTGGTAGACATTGGATGTGTGACTCTCTGACACTTATTAAAGGGGTTTTGCACTTGGACTCCCTCTGCCCACCCTTCTGGACTTGTCACTTTTCCCCAGTGGGACAATTCCAAGTTTCTCCTGGCTAAGGGAGCATGGGGTGAGGAGGAGGGCAGGGATGTGCTTGGCACAGCATCAGTTCTGCTGCCCTCCATACTGCATGACCTTCTGCTGTTTAAAGGTCAGTTCATTTTACTTCTGATATTTTCACAGCTGTGACATTCTCACAAATCAATATATACCCTCTGCACCTCTCCTCTTTCAGTTTTCTAGCTCTTGTCAAAGTACCTTAGAAACCTCTGTAGGCTTTATGAGTCAGAAAATCATTCATGGCTGATGATAAGTAAAAGACATAAGCAAAATACAGATAGTCAGAAAAAGAAAGAAAAAATGAATTTAAAACTTAAGCTATAAAATGTTCAAAAGTGCCTATAATATGTGTAAATTCCCTGAACGCTTTAACTGAAATTTATTTTTCTTTAAGCATTATATAGACGATATAAATTTAAAAATTAAAATTTCTAAAGGAATTCTAAAGAATTCTAAATTTTAAAATTTTAAATTCTAAAGAATTTTTAGTTTATGTATAATAGATTCTACTGTTTTTTATAAGTGTATAAAAGCTTAAGAACTTTTTAAATTCTTACTTTACTTAATCAGCTTTTTAAAAAATATTTATTTATTTATTTGAAAGGCAGAATTACAGAGAGAGAAAGACAGATGGAAAGATCTTCCATCCGCTGGTTCACTCCCCATATGGTTGCAATGGCCAGAGCTAGGCCGATCTGAAGCCAGGAGCCAGGAGCTTTGTCAGCATCTCCCACATGGGTGCAGGGACCCAAGCACTTGGGCCACCTTTTATTGCTTTCCCAGGCCATAGCAGAGAGCTGGATCAAAAGAGGAGCAGCCAGGACTGGAACCAGTGTCTGTGTGGGATTCTGGCACCCCAAACAGCAGCTTTACCAGCTATACCACAGCGCCAACCCTTTAATCAGCTATCAGACGCCAATACTGTCCTTTAAATATTTTCTTCGGGGCTGGCATTGTGGTTTAGTAGGTTAAGCCTCATCTGTGGCACTCACATCCCATATGGGAACCGGTTCATGTCCCAGCTGCTCCTATTCCAATCCAGCTCTCTGCTTATGGCCTGAGAAAGCAGTGGAAGATGACCCAAGTGCTTGGGCCTCTGTACCCACATGAGAAAACTGGAGGAAGCTTCTAGCTCCTGGCTTCATATCGGCCCACTGGCCATTGTGGCCATTTGGGGGGGTGAACCAGCAGATGGAACACCTTTTTCTCTATCTCTCCCTCTCTCTATAACTCCACCTCTCAAAGAAATAAATAACAAGAAGGAAAGAATTTTCATTACTTCAGTCATTTTTGGTTAAGTATGTCTTCATGAATTTGCTTAACAGGAGTTTCCCACAATTTTCCTTACTATATCTATAAGAAATATATTCTTGGGTGCCAAAAATTTAAAATGGAACTGAAGCTTTGATTTAAAAAAATATGTTTAATTGAAGATGTCCTAAAAATGCTATTATTTTCTTGAATAAAGATGAATGTCACTAATCAATATGTTCTCTGAGTCAAAAAAGAAACAACATGAGAGAAGAGGATGATAGTTTTAATGCACTTTTTCTAATTATAAAACTGCAATAGGAGCAAGAAGATAAATGAGGACACATTTCTCATAGTTTGTTTAGCTTGCTTGATGTTTGCTCTGCAGTAACACCAGCTAGGATGAGGTCATCCCCTGTAATTAGAGCTTCCAGTAGCAGCTGGGCAATGCAGGGTGGCATTTGTCAACAGGTTCCACTGCAGACAGTGAGCAGGAGAAACACTGGGATCCCACCTCAGTCATAGCTTGCCTGTCATTAGGTGAAATGGGCAGTTTGTCCTCATCCTCCTGTTAGTCCATTTGGAGCTGTTTTCCTCATCCTGGCCTTAGATCTTTGGTGCATGCTGCCTCCTCAGTGCCCAGAATGTTCTAGAAGGCCTCATACTCCTGCCTTACCTAGTGAAAGGCCACATTTTGGGTCTGTCTTCAAAGAGAAGACATAAGTATAAACTTCTGCTGTGAGAACTTTAAATGTCCTGAATGAGGACCAAATCTTTTTCCTATAGTCCACTGTGCCCAAAACAGAGCCTTTCACATAAATAGCACATATTAACTGAGTGAATAAACAAACAATATTGAGTGGATGAGTAAATGTAACCTATATGCTTCTTTTAAAATTTTACTCATTGAAAAGAAAAAAAAATGTGCTAGAATTACACACATCAAAACAGGGACAATTATTAAGAAATAATCCAGAAGGGAAAAAGACACCACATTACATGAGTAAATGTAAACTATATGCTTCTTTTAAAATTTTACTCATTGAAAAGAAAAAAAATGTGCTAGAATTATATACATCAAAACAGGGACAATTATTAAGAAATAATCCAGAAGGGAAAAAGACACCATTTAAATGCAATTTCAGCTATTACAGACAAGCAGAGGGAGAGAGAGACAGGCATCTGATTTAGTTACTCTCCTAAATTGTACTACATTAGCTGTCACATACTTCATCTATTTGGAATAGCTGAACTGCCAAGATTCTATACAATTGTTAACTATTGTTAACTTCCCATTGAAAATAGAGAAAATTCATTTAATAATTACTGCTATAGTTCACAGGGGGGAAATCTGTTTCTATAGGGGGAAATTTAATAAGCTATTTACATATGGGGTTCCAGGGTTCTAAGAGTGACAAAATCATATTAGTAATAATAATTTATTGAACTCCTATTATATACTTGGTACAATACTAAGTATTTTATATACAAGGCTTAATTTACACAACCCAACAACAGACAATATTTCCATTTGGTTGGTGAAGAGATTAAAATCTAGAAAAAGTACTCAGAAAACTTCCTATCCTAGTCATGTGCCTTTTCCATGCAACTCTTCTCCCCCGGGTCTTAAAGAAAAGGCAGTATTATCTTGCACACTAATACTCTACAAATAGAAACTTGGGCATAAGAAATAGAAGGGGTATGAGAGATACAATATGTCCTTGTAGAAGGAAGAGGAATAGTTAATAACTACTTTGATAATAAATTTGGTAATGAGCTCAATATCATCAAGTATTCATGTTAATATGCCTATTGTTGGCTACTTTTTTTTGAAATCATTTTCCAGCTGTTAAAAAGGGCTCCTATGACATGGTATCTTCTCTGATCAAACACAACACCAGCCTTGATCAGCCCTGCGTCAAGCGATGGTCAGCAATGCATGAAGCAGCCAAGCAAGGCCGAAAGGATATCATAGCTCTGCTGCTGAGACATGGAGGCAACGTGCACCTGAGAGATGGGTTTGGAGTCACACCATTAGGTGTTGCTGCTGAGTATGGTCACTGTGATGTATTAGAGCATCTAATCCACAAAGGTAGGTGAAAAGGAATGACACTGCTCTCACTTGTCCTGCCTCCCAAATGCCTTTTCTCCATTCCTCACAGCCTCCACTTCCTTCTCTGAATGTAACTGGGCATAAGGCTTATAGCTAGCCCCCTCCACAGGCCCTTTTCCAAGACTCCACTAAGCCCTATGCATTGTGACCTACAAATCTGGAAGTCTAGCCCTGATTGCTGTCTTTAGAGACAGCCCGTTTTCACATAGATGATACAGGAGGATCTCGCTTTCATCTTCTAAACTGATTCCTCCTATTATTTCTACTATAATAATTATTCTCCAACAGGACTAATGCCTCCCCCACCTACTTTCCCAAATTCAATCAGTTGCAAAGTCCTATGGCGTCTCTCTTGTTTCTGTAATTACAATTTTTCAAACATCCTGATCAGTCTCTTCTGATCGTTCTTGGACCAATTTGATCATTCCCTAACTATTCTCGAGATCTGTGGATCCATTCTACACTTTGCAACTTGGTTCTTCTCCCTAAAGGAGAACTTTTTCAAAACATCGCCCTCCTTATCATTTAATTGTTTTTCCAGGCTTACCTTCATCACTCCGGTCTTGTATCCTGTGCTTCAGCCAAATAAATTTGCAGTATCCCAAAGCATACCTGGTATTTACCCTGAGTTTGAGTCAGGTCCCTGCCCTCATCGGCAAGACTTTCCACCACAATTCAAGTCAGTCTCTCTTTTTTTTTTTAATTTATTTTATTTTTTGATAGGCAGAGTGGACAGTGAGAGAGAGAGACAGAGAAAAAGAGGTTTTCCTTTGCCGTTGGTTCACCCTCCCATGGCCGCCGCGGCTGGCGCGCTGCGGCCGGCGCACCGCGCTGATCCGATGGTAGGAGCCAGGTACTTATCCTGGTCTCCCATGGGGTGCAGGGCCCAAGCACTTGGGCCATCCTCCACTGCACTCCCTGGCCACAGCAGAGAGCTGGCCTGGAAGAGGGGCAACCGGGATAGAATCCGGCGCCCCGACCGGGACTAGAACCCGGTGTGCCGGCGCCGCAAGGTGGAGGATTAGCATAGTGAGCCACGGCGCCGGCCCAAAGTCAGTCTCTTAAGGCCCCATTTTACTAAATTCTTTCCTAGTTCTCCAGGGTAGATTGTCACATTGCTGTCCTCTAAACTCTCCAAAGAGCTTTATAGAACTGCAGGACAAGGAGATGAGAGACCTCTTCCTCACCTGATTTCTGTCACCTACTTGTTATGAGATGCTGGCATAGTTACTTCATATCTGGTCCTTGGTTTCCTCATGTGTACATGAAGGCTAGGACCACATGATCCCCAAGGACCCTCTCTGGGGAAAAAACAAAACAAAACAAAACAAAAAACTACCGTTTTGCAGCCCTCACCCATGTATCCTCATTGAATTATCAAATAAGCGCCATGAAAAGTTCATGCTGTGTTATTGCAAGGTATGGATGCAGAGGGGCAGAGGGGCAGATATGCAGAAATAATAACTGCCCAACTCTCACCATCAGCAGCAGAACCATAATTCAAACACACAGCTGTTCCCCTTATATTAAGCCTCCTAGTTCTCGCGTCACTTGGATGTCATATTATTTGTGTTCTCTGATGGTATTCTGTTTTGTTTCCCCTTTAAGCTTCTTAAAGTACTCAGATTAATTCACACAAAGTGTTTCCATATAGAGGGTGGTCAAATAAATATTTGTTAAATTGAAACAGAGTATTAACTATTGCCTTCAAATTAAAAGGCCTAATGATACCTTTTCCTGAAAGGAAAATAGGCTTGTTGATTACTGTCAAGTTTTTGTGATGCAAAGATTTTCTAATAAATTGAAACTTTCCATGTGAGTGTTTATTGAAAATATTGAGGACACAGATGTGCTTAATCCTACACTTCTAAATTTACATCATTACCAGAAAGGAAAACAACAGATTATTATTAAGGGGACTATTTTAATGATGCTACAAAGTTATCACTGTGCCACCTGTCTGTTCCACCAGGTGGTGACGTGCTTGCTTTGGCAGATGATGGGGCATCACTGTTGTTTGAGGCAGCCGGAAGTGGCAACCCTGACTGCATTTCCCTCCTGCTGGAATATGGAGCAAGTGGCAATGTGCCTAACAGAGCAGGTCATCTTCCTATACACCGAGCTGCCTATGAGGGACATTATCTGTGAGTAATAAATTATAGGGTGATCATTTTAAGGTAAAAATGAAAATTGCATTATTATAATCACAAGTCACTCTCTAAGGATACTCCCAAAAATCTGAAGAGAAGTAAGCAAAAGTTCACAAGCTTTGTATTTAGATGATTAAAACTTGATTTTTCTCCCTTCTTTTCATAGTTTTCCCTTCCACAAAATGAATTTATATTATTTTTATTGTGAAAAAATTCTTTTTAAGAAATTATAAAATATGAGCATTCTGCACAAGCTTCCCAAGAGTCCTTTTCTGTTAAAAAAAAAAAAAAGTTGTTTAACAAAAGGCAATGGAGTTTTTAAAACTGCCCTTAACAAAGGATTAAAATTTATGGAAATACTATGTATTATTCCCGTTATCTTCTAGTATCCCCAGGGTATTTTGGTATAATGTCAAAATATTCTTAAACATAAAAGTGTCATTATAAGTTCAGATTTCTTTATTACATACAAACAGTGAATAGATTTTTAAGTCACAAAATGTGTCCTTCTCATCACATCGTTTAGTCGAGAATCACTTTATTAAATTGTCCACCATGAGGAGATGGCTTTAGGCAATCAAATATATCTCATAAATTCTAAAACTCTGGAGTAGTTAGACTTGATCATTTTCAGTGACCACGTTCGCTGAGCGGTCAATGAAGCGTAACCGATGCTAAGTGACACGCTGTTAAAGTTTACCTGGATTTCCTCCCAGTGTTCATAAATTCACACATGGTAGCTCTGAATTGTGCACAAGAGATCAAGTTATCCTTGCCTGTGGCTCTCCTACGTGTCTAGCTAGTTGACCAAGTGAGAGATTCACAACTATTTATTACATGTACTTTAAGATATGTACACTGTGGTCAGTTATTTCAATTGGCCTGCTGCAAGATTGATGGACTAATAAAGACTCCTCCTTTGGTTAATATTCAATTGCATGTTGTGTGGAAGACTACAGTATATACAGGACCAACGTAAAGAACAGATTGCTTAGGAATCAGTGAAACAGGAATAATTAATGAGAATTTACAAGGCTTAAATTCTGGTATTTTCTTTATACTTAACTGTGAGACTTTAAACAAGTCATTTTCCCTCTCCTGACTTCATAGTCAATAAAATCATTGAACTAAATGATATCCAAGGCCACTTCCAGCTTTTACTTTCTATGATTCCATGATTTTAATTGTCAAAATTACAAAGCATTTTTGTGGCATCAGAAGGGCTTATTTTTCTTTCATGCTTCCTATTAAATAGCACTGGCTGCTTATAAAAATTACTGTTCAGAAATGGATGGGAAGATGCAGGGGTGGGGGGACCTGAGGAATCACAACTATAGGACCAAACATAAGACTGGAAGAATAGGAACCTAAAAAACTGAACTAAATTGTGCTAAATAGTAGTAGCTCAACAAACAAAGGCTACATGTTTCTCTTTTTTTTTTTTTTTTAAGATTTGTTTATTTTACTGGAAGAGTTACACAGAGAGAGGAGAGGCAGAGAGAGAGAGGGAGAGAGAGAGAGAGAGAGTCTTCCATCTGATGGTTCACTCCCCAATTGGCTGCAACGGCCAGAGCCGCGCCGATCCGGTAGCTTCCTCTGGGTCTCCCATGCGAGTGCAGGGTCCCAAGCACTTGGACCATCCTCCACTGCTTTCCGAATTCACAGCAGAGAGCTGGACAGGAAGTGGAGCAGCCAGGTCTCAGTGCCCAAGCTACATGTTTCTGTATAAGATCATCTTGAGAAAAAAAGGAAAAGTAAACAAACTGTTTTCACTCATTTAGTGAGGAATCTGGTTTATTTAATGACTTGGTTTTCTTTATGCCATGTGGATATTTCACTCTTTTTTTCTAGGGCACTGAAATATCTCATCCCAGTAACATCCAAACATGCAATTGAGAAAAGTGGACTAACTCCAATCCACTCAGCCGCAGATGGACAGAATGCACAGTGCCTGGAACTACTCATTGAAAATGGGTTTGATGTCAACACCCTACTTGCTGAGCACATCTCCCAGAGCTACGATGATGAGAGGAAGACTGCACTGTATTTTGCAGTTTCTAATAATGATATCCATTGCACAGAAGTCCTTCTGACTGCAGGTGCAGACCCAAACCTAGATCCCCTCAACTGCTTACTTGTGGCAGTCAGGGCCAATAATCATGAAATCGTCCGGCTACTTCTCTCCTATGGAGCTAATGTTAATTGTTATTTTATGCATGTGAATGACACTCATTTCCCCAGTGCCATTCAGTATGCCCTAAATGATGAAGTCATGCTGAGGCTATTGCTGAATAATGGCTATCATGTGGAGATGTGCTTTGACTGCATGCATGGGGACATCTTTGGAAATTCATTTGTGTGGTTGGAGATAGAGGAAGAGGTAGTTCCAGGATGGACATCTTGTGTGATAAAAGACAACCCGGTGAGTTACCTCATTTTCTTCTTCATTGCATCATCCTAATTCTTATAAATGTAATTCACTTAGGAATGCTGTTGAGAAAAACCAACCCTAATCTTGGAAAAATTTTATTCTTGAATTATTGTTTGCAATGATATGGGAGTGTAAAAATAAAACCAGCCAAAAAAAAAAAAAACAATTGGAACAAATGTAGAAGATTGTGAAAGCGCATGTTTTTGTCACTTATGCCTATTTGATAGAATACTGGGGCTACAGAGAAAGGAGTGGGACTCTTTGTTGTGCTGATCACAGTAACTTCAGAGCTGTGCACATGCATTCGGGGCTCATAGCTTCACTGAAACAAGGAAACAACTTTTCAATTAATTTTCCACTTTGTGTTTATTACAAGAAGGTATTTATCTCCTACAACAAGAGAAAGAGTGGTTTTTCACAATAAAATTTAGTGCTTATGTATGTGGTATAAAAAAACTACTACTAAACTAAATTTTGTCAATTTTCTCAGTTTTGTGAGTTTATTACAGTTCCTTGGATGAAACACTTGGTAGGCAGCGTTATTCGAATACTCATTGATTACATGGATTATGTCCCCCTTTGTGCTAAACTGAAGTCTGCACTAGAAGTTCAGAGAGAATGGCCAGAAATCCGCCAAATACTAGGTAAAAAAAAAAAAAAAAAAAAAAAAGTTTTGCCTACATTTTTTAATTGAAAATTTACATGAGGGATGTATCTTAATGTCTTCTTCGATGCTTTTTCAGTTCTTTATTTTCAGAATTATCTGGAGTTTTAAAAATCATTCTTCACATTTTGTTACACATTTTTTGTTTTCTTGATATTTTCCAACTCTTTAATTGTATAATGAGTAATAGTATAGCTATAGTAACATTCTAACCACAACTCATTTTTTAGAGTTAGCTTCTGTAATATCTATCATATGATCTGTAGGCTGCAACCTCCATGTGGGCATGGATCTGCTTTGTTTCCTTTTGTATTCTCAAGGGCAAGCCTGGTGTCAGTAAGTACTCAATAAATATTTACAGAGTAAATGAATGAATGGAAGGGTTTAGAATTACACTGTTGATATGCTTTCTTGGAAGTCTTTTATCTTTAAAAAGATTTATTTATTTATTTATTTATTTGTTTGTTTTAAAGGGGGAGGGAGGAGAGAGAGAGAAACTCTTCCATCCACTCGTTCACTCCCTCAGTGGCCACAACAGCTGGGGCTGAGTCACGCTGAAGCCAGTAGCCAGGAACTCCATCCTGGGTGGCAGAGGTCCAAACACTTGTCTCATCTTCTGCCCTCTCAGGGACATTGCAGGAAACTCTCTCAGGTCTTAATTGACAAAGTCCTACCATCAAAGATTTGTGCTGTCAACAGGCCACAGCGTAGTTTCTAGGTGAAAATGTAATTATAATCATGAAAGTGAGCCATAATATAACTGTTTCAATGAAGCACAGTTTACATTACTCCAAATACAAATAGAAACAAGACAAAATGTCATAGATTGGCTATGACTCCTCTTTCAAAATATGGCTTTAAAAGAAAATGAACTTTTAGAGGCCAGCATTGTGGTATAGCGGGTAAAGCCACCACCTGCAATGGTGGCATCCCATATAGGAGCTGATTCACGTCCCAGCTGCTCCACTTCTGATCCAGCTCCCTGCTAATGGCCTTGGAAAAGCAGCAGAAGATGGCCCAAATGTTTGGGCCCTTGGCACCCACGAGAGAGACCCAAATGAAGCTCCTGGCTCCTGGCTTCACAGCCGTCTGGGGAGTTAGTCAGCACATGGAAGATTCTATCATCTCCGCTCCCGCCCCCCCCCCCCACGCCTCCCTCTCTGTTTGTAACTCTGCCTTTCAAATAAATAAATCTTTAAACACATTGAAAAAATGATAAGGACATAAAGAGAAGAAACCGTAGCTTAAAAGAGACTTCAAGGACATAGCAATTTAAATAGTATGCTTTAGTGTAGGGATAGTACTTGCAGATGATGAAACTCTAAGGGAAGTGATTAGGATACAAATCAGAAAAGAAGGTGCTTATGGGGGAAGGAAGAGACCCAGATCGGATGGACTGTGGAGGGAACCCTAGGATATCTGGTATCGTATTTCATGAGCAGGGGCATAATCAAAGATGATCACCTAATAATATTTATAACAACTTATGAAAGTTTCCTATGTGTAGTTTCTCTACCAGTATTTTATCTTATAATTAACAAGCTTAAAACAGCTTGGAGATTACAAGGGAAAGAACAGTAAAGCTTTGTTAAAATAATTCCCAAAAATTTAGACAGAACATGACAAGGAATTTAACTCTTGTCTGCCTTACTTCAAAACACAGCTTTGCTTCAAAGCACTTCTACACTGCTACTGCACTTCCTATTATAGCTAAGGTTTTATTTCTAAATATTAATTGTTCGTGTATTTTTATTGCAAGAGTCACCAATTCTGATGAGTTTAGAAAGGCAATACAAGTAGGCAAAAAAAAAAAAAAAAAAAAAAAAAGGACTTTGGTGTTGCTGTTTGTCTTATACAAGTCAGGTAGTTGCTATGAGCATGCTTAACCACTGGATGTCAGAATTATCCAGATATACTGAAGGCAGTGTCCAAGGAATCTTCAGAAAATTCATGGAAAATGTATATTTTAAAAACTATGCATAGATTTCAAAAATTTTTTGAGCTATGATAAATTTTTAATTCAATTTTCCATGGACTTTTTGAAGTACTCACATACTTGTTAGTGAAAATAATAAAATTATGACTTGTTTTAAAAACTTAGATTATATTTTCCTGCCTGTTGTGGTAACAATTTCTTCTCAATAATCTTTAAAAAACACTTTCAGTTTTTTTAAATAAATAAATTTAATAAATCTCAAATGTAACAGAAAAGTCATCAGTATGATTATTAAATCGAATGATAGTATTTATTGAATAATTAAAGGTGCCTATTTTCTAATGCTCTGTGTGAACTAATTTGGTTAATCTTCAAACAACCTTGTCAGGTATTTCCCAATATTACCACATTTCACAATGAGAGTACTCATATCTCAGGGGTTAAGTAACTTGTCCAGGGTCACACAAATACTAAGTGACAGAGCCAAGATTTTAATCCAAGTTGACTGTGTCCTGAGGTCACCTCTAAGTGTATCTGCTATGCTGCTCTTTTATGCATTCATATTGCTTGTATGGGTGGTTGTTTAAAAGTTTGTAGGAAAAAGGAAATAAAAGATGTCTATTTTGGTGCAAAAAAAATTGAAATCCATGCATGCAAGGGGTCTTCAAAAACTTCATGGAAAAAGCTTATTACGAAATTTTTTAAAAAATGTTTTGCTCCATGATAAATTGATCTTTTAATTCCACTTTCTATGAATTTTTAAAAGTACCCTAATATATCAATACAGCACTTTTAACATAGGCAAAGTAATAATTGATGATAAAACTAGCATTTTGAGTAACATTGGTATCTATATATGTTTTAAATATAAAATATTTTGATGTCAGACACTGGCAAAGCTCAGATTGTGCTATGAATAATGCATGGATTTGTATCAATGTTTCTTGAGTAATAACTCATCAGAAAGATTGCCAAAAGAGAGAGGAAGTAAAAAAAATCTGTATAATACCAAGAATTAAACAGAAAGAGATATGAGACTTTCTTAAATCAAATCCATTCATTCATTTACCAGCTTCTAGCTGAACACCCACAATGAGCCAGACTCTTCCTGGCACAGACACAGATTGAATCTCTGCTCCTATGGAGCTTAGATGCTGGAGATGTAGTCCAAACACTTAACCTGCAACTGGAATTTCAAATAAAATCACTAGTTGCTGAAGTGTGCACATGTTTTTCAAAATGACAGCATGCATGTTAGTCTGAAACAGCTTGTATCTTGTGCATCTGTCCACTAATATTGTTTTTAATATTTGCTTGTTCCCTATTCATTTTAGAGAATCCTTGTTCGCTACAGCATTTATGCCGGTTAAAAATCCGAAGACTTATGGGACTCCAGCGACTCTGCCAGCCAGACTTAATGAAGAGGCTTCCTCTACCACCAGTTATTCAAAAATACATATTATTTAAAGAGTATGATCTCTATGGGCAAGAGCTAAAATTGCCAGAATTTTAAAATACTATTTTAAAACATGATTTTAAAAAATATTTAAAAATATGATTCCCTCAGAGAATTGCTTAGAATCATTTAAGTGAATTTAAAGTCACTGTCAATTTTATAGGTGGATCACATGTTCTTATGGGAATGATGTATTTTATGTCTAAGGATCTTTACATTTTTAAGTGAATATTTGTATTTGTATTTCTATTGATTATCTGAACTTAGTCTTCAAATTCTCCCTATCAAGTGACTCCTACAATAGCCACAATCAAGTCTCTATATTAAAAAAATAATAATAATAATCCTTTGCTCAAACCTACATCTCCCACCAGGTGCTGGCCTATTTCTCTCTTCTCTTTGATAGCCCCACTAAATAAAAAAGCTCCAGTTTCCTGCACCAACATCTGGACCCTGTTGCCTCCAGTGCAACTATATTCTTGTTGCCAAAAGCAGTGAGCATTCTTCAGTCCCTCTTCCAATTGATTCCTGTAGCATCTGACACTGTGGTCTTCTCTCCTTTCCTCTTTTTCTTCTAATGCTATGTCCTCTGGGAAATTTCCTCCACTTTCTTGGCTACAGTCATTTTCCTGGTGACTACAACCTTTATGCTGAAAGTGCAGCACTTCTCATGTGCTTGAGGCTTCGGTAGACAACTGGCCTATGGACATTTGAACAAAAACACATCTCAAATTCAATAGGACCCCAAATGAAATCACCACTTCCCTTCATAAAAAGCCCTGTTCTCTTGTGTTTTCTAACTCAGTAGTTAGCACAATGATCAACTCAATTTCCAAAAGAAAAAGCCTGGACAAGGATTACCCCATTTTCTTCATCTGCTATAACAAATTACCAAATCCTAGTATCTCTTGAAGTCATCTACTGACATGCAGGCTTCTTGATTTGGCTCAATTTCTGGCTATTACCTTTTCTTCCCTGGCATTACACAGTGCAGCTTATCTGGCTTGCACACCTTCTGTCTTGCCCAAACACGCATGTCCTTACACACAGCATCTCAAACAGATTTATCATAAATCTATATAGAGTTTCACTCCCCCGTGCTCTGAGGATAAAGTCCAAGGTTTTCACATGGCCCTTCATGCTCTCACTCCTGCCTTCTTAACCTTACCTCTTGTTGTCCTCCCTCTCCTCCCTCCCCTTTAGCCATGGTAAACACTTTCTAGAAGTTTATTCTTTGAACAGTGACTCCCAGATTTGAAATTTTATATAGCACAGCAGTAGTTTTTGTTCCCTTAATTTTTTAAAAAAAAACATCTATTTCAAAAAATGCTACCATGGTCATTTCTTAAGAGGGGTCATTTTCATGCCAGAAAATAAAATGGTCCCAAACTCAGTCATTAAGCTGTAGTGACTTTAACATTGAAAAGACATACAGCATTTTCCTCATTGTCCCATTGATGGGTAAAAATGGAATCAAGGTCCAAGAAGTAACTGAGGACCTTTGTGTGAGGACTGCTGTAGAACAGACCTGTAGAATAGGTCTTTGCCTTTCCTCTCCTCCTACCTGAGCCTTCTTTCCACTTCCTTTTGCCCTTCTGGGTCAGATGAACTCCCCTCACCCTGCAGAGCCCAGGTTAGATGTGGCTTCCTCTAGCTTGAGAGGCTACTACCCAGAATTTCTGCTGGATTGTTCCTGTGCGTCTTCCCCCCTAGACTGTACGCTCCATGAGAGCAGGGTCTACATCTGTTTGTCTCCAGAATTTCTTCAGGACCAAACACATTCCCTAAAGCAGAGGGTGTACAGTAATTATCTGTTGCACATATCAAACGAATGAATGTTGTTAAAGACCCTCAGAAAAATAATCAGTAACCTCATGCTCAAATGATAATTTTGAATTTGTGAATTGGTTAATATAATCATTTAGATTTATTGTTATCAGATTTTAATAATGTATTTTCTCATATTTATTTTTAGAGGTTCCTATATTTTTCAATAAGAATACCTCACTGGTTTGTAAAGTTTTCAACTTGTATTTAACTTTGGCTATTTTTGAAAGGTAAATAAGTATAAATAAGGACACAGTTAAGGCTGTAATTTTAACCTCTTATATTACATAGAAACATATTTTGTATAAATTAAACTGTAAAGCATTTAATTTGAACTGTAATGTTTTGTACATGATTTCATAATTCCTGTGTTGCTTTCTTAGTTGTACTTAAAATGCTTTGTTACCTGTAGTTATTACTCCAAATAAATGACAATAAAAAATGGTACTGAAAATGACAATTTGCTTCATACTTCAAGCACTAAACTGTAATACACTGAAGTTTGAGCATTTTTGTGTAGATATATTATGAAATACCTTGTTGTAAAATCATAAATTAGCTGCATACACTATAGGTTTTGAGAGAGTACTTTTAGTATTTGTAACCCATGAGGAAGTTGTGTCTCATGACACTGGAGCAATTGCTGTGTCCGAAACAGATGGGGTCTTTTGCTCACCACATTTTAAACTCTTCTAGCAGGGTTCCTGTTTCTGGGAGGGCCAGATAGGCAGAGGAGCTGATTTCTAGCTCCTCAGGACTCCCTCTCCCCGAGCACGTCACTTTATCCAGGAGAAGGCAACAGCTGCATCTCCCCAGGAGCTTCGCAGAAGCCAAAATTCTGCAGTGGTACCCGTTGACCCTCTGTGGAGTCAATGCGACCCAGCTCCAATGCCACCTTTCCCAGCTGCCAAAAAGTCTGTGGCTGTGGGTTTTGAACTGTATCAAATGGAGAGTATAACGAGAAAGAAGAAGTACATCCGAACTTTCACTGGAGGGATTTTTGTTTTGTTTTGCTTTTCTGCAGGCCACTACCAAAGAATATCTCCATTTCTGGCTAAATAATTTCAAGACATACATTGAAACCAGGTGCTTCTGGAAAAATAGGAAATGTAAATATTGAATGTCAGGCATAGAATTTTCATAATACACATTGCCATGAACTTGTTAAAGACCTGCCATGTGTTCTGAACATTTTAGTGAGTCACAGGACATGTTTCCAAGCACCCGGATAACAGCACAGAAGATAGGAAAATGTTTGCATACTGGGCAGAAAGTATTCACAGGCAGAACCCCATCATAGGCAGGCTTTGGAAAAATCAGTACACACAAGTCCAACCAGAAGATGGAGTCTCTCAAGACGCAGAGAACACACTTAATCCTTTCTCTTGCATTGACCTTTCACCAGAAATTCGTATCCAAATTTCAGTTTCAAGTGTCATTACTCTTATATATAACCGCCTTTCAAATCTTGTATATCACCTCCTTTCAAATCAGAAATCGTTTATGACATCTAAAAATTCTAAGTTGCCTCAAGTTATCTCTGTAACAGAATGAATATGATACACACATATATATACACATCCACACAAGTGCACATATATGACCTACACATGTAACACATATATATACATGCACTGAAGTATGTCATGTCATTGCAGTGTCATATGTAATGTAAATAGCCAAGACATACACTTGTATTCCAATACCACATAGTATTGCTTACATGTGGAACCTAAAAATGGCAAATTCATGAGAAGAAAGCAGAATGGTGTTACCCAGGACTGAGAAGTAGAGGGGAAACGTTGAGGAGATTTAGTCAAGGATATAAAGTTTCAGTGAGCACGAATAAGTTAAAGAAATCTATTCTGCAGCTTGATGAATATAGTTAACAACAACACAGTGTATACTTGAAAATTACTGAGGCTACATTTTACCTGTTTTCACACACACAAAAAGACAAATACTGTGAAGTAATGAATATGTCAATTAGTTCAATTTAATTATTTCAAAATGTAAACATATTTCAAAACATCTTGTACATCATAAAATATAATTTTTTTCAATTAAAAATACAAAATATATGTAAAACATACCGATTACCTTGATAATATATTAAGTTATACAAATAAATGTTATCAATAAGAAAACAGACTTTGAGGCAGCTTGAGCCAGCTCTTGCAAACTATTAGCTGCTTGATTTTGATTTAGTATGAGCACTAAGAGCACATGAAATAAGAGCTCTTACTATTATTATTATTATTATTAGATAGTGGTAGTGTCCAGGGCCAGAGCTGCAAAAGTTGAAAGGTTTGGTCTCATGCTATAGACCTTCAGATTGTCATGACTGAATATGAAAGCATGAAAAATAATGTAAGTGATTTATGGCATCTATTATATCTAAATAGTTGGGCAGCACCCAGAGGATGAAAACTTAGCAGAGAATTTTCCTTAGCACATAAAACCTCATGACTTGTTTTGCTTTGTAATGCTCTCATCATCAATTATTGACAAAGGAATAGAGATATATTTAGAAGGAGCAGACTTATTTGACCTCAGTAGCCCGTGTTATGTAATCTCAGGGAATGCTGGAGATGTCTGGGGATTTGCTGTTTTCAGAAGGAGGCGGTCTAGTAATTTGAATCTGGGCACTGGGAGCCCCTGAGTTCAAATGCTGGATTGGCCAGTGATTCTACCAAAGGCACTTGACAGGAATTCACATTCTATGCTTTAGATTCTAGTGAACTGGGGGCAGCAAATTGCCCTTGCCCTGGAAGTCTGCCATCTCAGGATCCCCCTAGGAGCTTAATGATAAAGCTTCTTGAACACAGCCTGTGGTGTCAGGTAAGGTAGAAGATGTAGAAGGTGGTAAATGTGTTACCTGCCTTTGGACTGAGTGCCCAGTTATTTCTCTTTGAAGCAAACCACACTCCGCCTTCTCAAGGCAGCTTTTTTATGCTTTGTGGAAATTAAATAATGAGACATGATAGACTGTGGTTAACAACCCATGTCTCTGAATATCTGAATATGTCTTCTTGTTGTTGCTGCTGTTTTTTTTTAACTTTTATTTAATGAATATAAATTTCCAAAGTACGATTTATGGATTACAATGGCTTCCCCCCCATACCGTCCCTCCCACCCACAACCCTCCCCTTTCCCACTCCCTCTCCCCTTCCATTCACATCAAGATTCATTTTCAATTATCTTAATATACAGAAGATCAGCTTAGTATACATTAAGTAAGGATTTCAACAGTTTGCTCCCACACAGAAACATAAAGTGAAAAATAATAGATGATTTTTTTTAAATGATGATGAAATCAGATCAGACCTATTGTCATGTTTAATCCCAGTGAGAGTCAAGTTGGGAGTTGATAATTTCTTTTTTTTTTTTTTTTTTACAGAGGATCAGTTTAGTATGCATTAAGTAAAGATTTCAACAGTTTGCACCCCCATAGAAACACAAAGTGAAATATATTGTTTGAGTGTTCGTTATAGCATTAAATCTCAATGCACAGCACATTAAAGACAGAGATCCTACATGAGGAGTAAGTGCACAGTGACTCCTGTTGTTGACTTTACCAATTGACACTCCTGTCTATGGCATCAGTAATCTCCCTATGCTCCAGTCATGAGTTTCCAAGGCTATGGAAGCCCTCTGAGTTCGATTCTTATCTTGTTTAGACAAGGTCATAGTCAAAGTGGAGGTTCTCTCCTCCCTTCAGAGAAAGGTACCTCCTTCTTTGAAGACCTATTCTTTCCACTGGGATCTCACTCACAGAGATCTTTTGCCAGAGTGTCTTGGCTTTCCATGCCTGAAATACTCTCATGGGCTTTTCAGCCAGATCGGAATGCCTTTAGGGCTGATTCTGAGGCCAGAGTGCTATTTAGGACATCCGCCATTCTATGAGTCTGCTGAGTATCTCACTTCCCATGTTGGATCACTCTCCCCTTTATTTATTCTATCGGTTAGTGTTAGCAGGTACTAGACTTGTTTATGTGCTCCCTTTGACTCTTAGTCCTTTCATTATGATCAATTGTGAACTGAAATTGATGACTTGGACTAGTGATATGGCATTGGTACATGCCACCTTGATGGGATTGAATTGGAATCCCCTGCTATGTTTCTAACTCTACCATTTGGGGCAAGTCAGCTTGAGCATGTCCCAAATTATACATCTCTTCCCTCTCTTATTCCCACTCTTATGTTTAACAGGGATCACATTTCAGTTAATTTTCAACACTTAAGAATAACTGTGTATTAATTACAGAATTAAACCAGTCATATTAAGTAGAACAGACAAAAAAAACTACTAAGAGGGATAATGTATTAAGCTGTTCATTAACAGTCAGGGCTATGCTGATCAAGTCACCGTTTCCCATAGTGTCCATTTCACTTCAACAGGTTTCCTTTTTGGTGTTCAGTCAGTTGTCACCGATCAGGGAGAACATATGGTATTTGTCCCTTTGGGACTGGCTTATTTCACTCAGCATGATGTGTTCCAGATTCCTCCATTTTGTTGCAAATGACTGGATTTCGTTGTTTCTTACTGCAGTATAGTATTCTAAAGAGTACATATCACATAATTTCTTTATCCAGTCTACCGTTGATGGGCATTTAGGTTGGTTCCAGGTCTTAGCTATTGTGAATTGAGCTGCAATAAACATTAGGGTGCAGACCGCTTTTTTGTTTGCCAATTTAAATTCCTTTGGGTAAATTCCAAGGAGTGGGATGGCTGGGTCGAACGGCAGGGTTATCTTCAGGTTTCTGAGGAATCTCCAGACTGACTTCCATAGTGGCTTGACCAGTTTGCATTCCCACCAACAGTGGGTTAGTGTCCCTTTTTCCCCACATCCTCGCCAGCATCTGTTGTTGGTAGATTTCTGCATGTGAGCCATTCTAACCGGGGTGAGGTGAAACCGCATTGTGCTTTTGATTTGCATTTCCCTGATTGCTAATGACCTTGAACATTTTTTCATGTGCCTGTTGGCCATTTGGATTTCCTCTTTTGAAAAATGTCTATTGAGGTCCTTGGCCCATCTCTTAAGTGGGTTGTTGGTTTTGTTTTTGGGGAGTTTCTTGATCTCTTTGTAGATTCTGGTTATTAACCCTTTATCTGTTGCATAGTTTGCAAATATTTTTTCCAATTCTGTCGGTTGTCTCTTCACTCTCCTGACTGTTTCTTTTGCAGTACAGAAACTTCTCAATTTGATGCAATCCCAATAGTTGATTTTGGCTTTGACTGCCTGTGCCTCCCGGGTCTTTTCCAGAAATTCTTTGCCTGTGCCAATATCTTGAAGGGTTTCTCCAATGTTCTCTAGTAACTTGATGGTGTCAGGTCATAGATTTAGGTCTTTAATCCATGTTGAGTGGATTTTTGTGTAAGGTGTAAGGTAGGGGTCTTGCTTCATGCTTCTGCATATGGAAATCCAGTTTTCACAGCACCATTTATTGAATAGACTGTCCTTGCTCCAGGAATTGGTTTTAGATCCTTGATCAAATATAAGTTGGCTGTAGATGTTTGGGTTGATTTCTGGTGTTTCAATTCTGTTCCATTGGTCTATCCATCTGTTTCTGTACCAGTACCATGCTGTTTTGATTACAACTGCCCTGTAGTATGTCCTGAAATCTGGTATTGTGATGCCTCCGGCTTTGTTTTTGTTGTACAAGATTGCTTTAGCTATTCGAGGTCTCTTGTGCCTCCATATAAATTTCAGCACCATTTTTTCCAGATCTGAGAAGAAGGTCTTCGGTATCTTGATTGGTATTGCATTGAATTTATAAATTGCTTTTGGGAGAATGGACATTTTGATGATATTGATTCTTCCAATCCATGAGCATGGAAGATTTTTCCATTTCTTGGTATCCTCTTCTATTTCTTTCTTTAAGGTTTTGTAATTTTCATCGTAGAGATCTTGAACGTCCTTGGTTAAGTTTATTCCAAGGTATTTGATTGTTTTTGTAGCTATTGTGAATGGGATTGATCTTAGAAGTTCTTCCTCAGCCATGGCATTGTCTGTGTATACAAAGGCTGTTGATTTTTGTGCATTGATTTTATACCCTGCTACTTTGCCAAAATCTTCTATGAGTTCCAATAGTCTCTTAGTAGAGTTCTTTGGGTCCCCTAAATAAAGAATCATGTCATCTGCAAAGAGGGATAGTTTGAGTTCTTCCTTCCCAATTTGTATCCCTTTAATTTCTTTTTCTTGCCTAATAGCTCTGGCTAGAACCTCCAGAACTATATTGAATAGCAGTGGTGAGAGTGGGCATCCCTGCCTGGTGCCAGATTTCAGTGGAAATGCTTCCAACTTTTCCCCATTCAATAGGATGTTGGCTGTGGGTTTTTCATAGATTGCTTTGATTGTATTGAGGAATGTTCCTTCCAAACCCAGTTTGCTTAGAGTTTTCATCATGAAAGGGTGTTGTATTTTATCAAATGCTTTCTCGGCATCTATTGAGATAATCATATGGTTTTTCTTCTGCAGTCTGTTAATGTGGTGTATCACATTGATGGTCTTGCGCACATTAAACCATCCCTGCATACCAGGGATAAATCCCACTTGGTCTGGGTGGATGGTCTTTCTGATGTGTTGTTGCATTCTATTGGCGAGAATTTTATTGAGGATTTTTGCATCTATGTTCATCAGGGATATTGGTCTGTAATTCTCTTTCAGTGCTGCATCTTTTTCCGGCTTAGGAATTAAGGTGATGCTGGCTTCATAGAAAGAATTTGGGAGGATTCCCTCTTCTTCGATTGTTCTGAATAGTTTGAGAAGAATTGGAGTTAGTTCTTCTTTAAATGTCTGGTAGAATTCAGCAGTGAATCCATCTGGTCCTGGGCTTTTCTTTGTTGGGAGGGCCTTTATTACTGTTTCAATTTCTGTCTCAGTTATGGGTCTGTTTAGGTTTTCGATGTCTTCCTGGTTCAATTTAGGTAGGTTGCATGTGTCCAGGAATCTATCCATTTCTGATAGGTTTCCCTGTTTGCTGGAATACAAGTCCTTGTAGTAATTTCTGATGATTCTTTTTATTTCTGTGGTGTCTGTTGTTACATTTCCTTTTTCATCTCTGATTTTATTGATTTGGGTCTTTTCTCTTCTTTTTTTAGTTAGTTGGGCCAATGGGGTGTCAATTTTGTTTATTTTTTCAAAAAACCAGCTCCTCGTTTGGCTGATTTTTTGTAATGTTTTTCTTGATTCAATCCTGTTGATTTCTTCTCTGATTTTAATTATTTCTCTTCTCCTACTAGATTTGGGTCTGGTTTGCTGTAGGTTTTCTAGATCCTTGAGGTGAATTGAAAGCTCATCTATTTGGTGCCTTTCTAATTTCTTGATGTAGGCACCTATTGATATAAACTTTCCTCTTAACACTGCTTTTGCTGCGTCCCATAAGTTTTGGTATGTTGTGCTGTTATCCTCATTTACTTCCAGAAAGTTTTTGATTTCTCTTTTGATTTCTTCTATGACCCATTGTTCATTCAGGAGCATGTTGTTCAATCTCCATGTGTTTGCATATGCTCTAGGGATTCCTGAGTTGCTAATTTCCAACTTCATTCCTTTATGGTCTGAGAAGCTGTTGCTGCTGTTTTTAAAGATGTGTTTATTTGAAAAGAGGAGTGGGGTAGGGGGAGGGAGAGATTTCTTCTATCCACTGGTTCACTCCCAAAATGGCTACAACAGCCAGGGATGGGCCAGGCTGAAGCCAGGAGTCCAGAACTCTATCCTGTTCCCTTACCTGGGTCACCAAGGCCCGAGTACTTGGGTCATCCTCTCTTGCCTTCCCAGGTGCATTAGCAGGAAGATAGATTGGAAGTGAAATAGCAGAGACTCAAACGAGCACTCATTATGGGATGCCAGTATGCCGTGTAATTAATATGTTAATTAGTTAATTGGTGCTGTCCTCGGAATACACCTTGATTAAATGTAGCAAAAGTTTAATCACTTGTGACTGGAGGATGCTCACATTTGCTTAGGCTTTTCTTCAACTGACTGGAAACCTGTTTATCTGCCCTTAACTATCCACCTAGTCCACTCTTGGGAGGCCACACTAAATAATTAGTTGAGGTACTAAAAAGATTAAATTTACTCTGTGGGTTGGAGGGTACCCTGATTAAACCTGAACTTCAACTACATTGAGTAGTGAGTCTATTGTAACTGAAGACACTTTTTCCTTTTTAATTTTTAACTTTTTTTTTTTTTTTGACAAGAAGAGTGAGAGAGAGAGAGACAGAAAGAAAGGTCTTCCTTCCATTGGTTCACTTCCCAAATGGCCGCTATGGCCGGTGTGCTGTGATTTTTAACATTTTTTAAGGTTTATTTATTTATTTGAAAATCAGAGTTATACAGAGAGGAGAGGCAGAGAGAGAGGTCTTCCATCCAATGGTTCACTCCCCAATTGGCACAACAGTCGGAGCTGTGCTGATCCTAAGCCAGGAGCCAGGAGCTTCTTCTGGGTCTCCCACGTGGGTGCAGGGGCCCAAGGACCTGGTCCATCCTCTACTGCTTTCCCAGACCATAGCAGAGAGCAGAGGATCAGAAGAGGAGCAGCTGGGACCAGAACTGGCACCCATCAGGAATGCTGGCACTCCAGGCCAGGGCGTTAACCCACTGTGTCACAGCACTGGCCCCTGAAGATACTCTTTTAAAGAGGAAGCAAAGCTTTTTACTTGACAATCAATCAAAAGTAAAGTTTAAAATGCAAGTGAATTTCAGAGGCAGAATGACAGTAAATCTTTTCTTAACAAATTTTGACAAGGGAAAGTTCACAGAAAGAAAAGTCTAGGTGTTTCCTAAGGTCATGAATGTGGAAAGAATCTTGAGAAACATTTAATTCATTTGAATATGTCTGGAAGTCTGCTTGGATAACAATGCCTTTCATTTGTCCTCTGTTTTACAGTTCACAAAGCATTTCACATACATTATCTCACTTGATTGTTTTTTTAAGATGTATTTATTTATTTGAAAGGCAGACTTACAGAGAGGCAGAGGCAGAGAGAGATCTGTACTCCTCAAATGGCCACAACGGCTGGAGCTGAGCCAGTCCAAAGCCAGGAGCCAAGAGTTTCTTCAAGGTCTATCATGTGGCTGCAGGACTTGGATCATCTTCTGCCACTTTCCCAGGCCATAGCACGGAGCTGGATTGGAAATGGAGCAGCCGGGACTGGAACCAGCGCCCATGTGGGATGCTGGCACAGCAGGCAGCGGCTTTACCCACTATAGCCCCTCTCACTTGATTCATATAAGAACTCTAACAGCAGGGCAGGGCAGGTTAATTACCTCCTTCCTGCAGATGAAGAAATAAATCATGTGGTTAATTAAATTAATTAAAGGCCAGAACTAGGGCTCAGCCTGGGATTTCTGACCCCAAACGCAAGCTCTTTCTATCTCGTTATTTTCAGGTCATCAAAAAGTGGAAGAAATTAGAATATGCATCAACCATATAAACACAATGTGGCATGCCTATACAATGGAATATTGTTCATCGACAAGCTGTACCATAGGTGAACCTCAAAAACATTGGGTATATGAGAAAAGTCAGACACAAAGCACAACTCCATTTATTTAAATATCCAGACAAGGCAAAGATTTGAAGAGAAAAAACAGATTAGTAGTTGCCTGGACTGGGGATGGGAACATGGGTCAATGTGCACAAGGGATGTTTGTGGAATAATATACCTGGTTTGTAGTGGTGGCTGCACAAGTTGGTGAATTTACTAAAAAAAAAAAATTGAAATTCACACTTAAGGTGGGCAAATGTTATTGCATGTAAAGTACGTCTCATAACATCACTTTAGAAGAAGGTATTTGGCCTAGCAGATACGACACCAGGACACCCACATCCCAGTTAAAATGCCTGGGTTTGATCCCCGGCTCTGGCTCCTGATTCCAACTTCCTGATAAGGTGGACCCTGGGAGGCAGTGCTGATGGTTCAAGTAACTAGGCTCCCAACATCCATGTGGAAGACCTGAGTTGGGTTTCCAGATCCCAGCTTTGCACCTGCTTCCAAACTATTTGAAGAATGACCAGTGGTCGGTCATTCTCTCTCTCTCTCTGTCTCTCTCTCCCACTCAAAACAAGAAAAATTACTTGGGATGGGGGCGGTGTTGCGGCATAGTGGGTAAAGCCACCACCTGCAATGCTGGCATCCCATATGGGCACCAGTTCTTGTCTCAGCTGCTCCACCTTTGCTCCAGCTCCCTGCTAATGGCCTGGGAAAAGCAGCAGAAGATAGCCCAAGTGTTTAGGACCCTGCCACCACGGGAGAGACCTGGATGAGGTTCCTAGCTCCTGGCCCAGCACTGGCTTGTTGCAGCCATCTGGGGAGTGAAACAGAAGATGGAAGATGTCTTTCCCTCTCTCTCTGTAACTCTTTCAGATAAATCTTGTAAAAAATTACTTGGAAAAAAAGGAGTAAGAGAAGCAAGTCTCTCACTGACAGATGATCCAGTGTTATAACCTCACTGAGGAGGCCCAGCTGAACAACAGTCATGTGACTCAGAGGAAGCACTTGGTTCTTGGCAGCAGCACACAATTTATTCATTTTGACGCACTGACAAGATCAGTAAAAGCAGATGATGTGGTCTTCAAGGGCAGCACAATGTTTGCTGTCTTCATACATCTTATCTGGGCCCTTAATCTAGACAAATGCAGCTTGCTCGGCAAGCCTCTAACATGCTCAGGCCAGCTGTAATATGACTTTTCTACCTTTTTCTCTTTTTAAATTTAAAAATAAATGCAGACAAATATGCAGTTCTGAGGGCTGGCAGTAAAGGTTCCCTGCGTGGTGAAGGGCCAGGGACGAGGTTACCAGCGGGATCCGTCTTCTGCAGCACCTTAGCTCCAGTTCCGACTGGATGCAATTGAAGAGAGCAAGGAGAATGGGAGAGTGTGGAGATGAGTGCTGGGGGAATTCAGGGCCAACACGTAACAGGCTGTGGGTCTCAGGAACACAAGGTACTGTGTCAGGAATTGTCAGTTAGGAACTGCGAGTCTATGCAGAGAGACTCTCTTTGATTCTCGTGATAAAATTGTAGATGACAAAACTCAGTAACCATGTATGAGCTTTCAAGCACTGATAGGACCACAATTGGGCACACTGAGTTCCCGTGTTCCTGCTCCTGGATTGACTTTGCCTCCCATCTCTCTCTTCATAGCAGCATCTCAGCTTTGCTTTGCTTTGATTTTATCTTATTGATTTGAAAGGCAGACTTACAGAGAGAGAAGGAGAGACAGGTCTTCCAAATGTTAGTTCTTTCCCCAAATGGCCGCAATTGCTAGGGCCGAGCCAGGCCAAAGCCAGAAGCCAGGAGCTTCTTCTGAGTCCCCTAGGTGGGTCCAGGGGCCCAGACACTTGGACCATCTTCCACTGCTTTCCCAGGTGCATTAGTAGGGAGCTGGACTAGAAGTGGAGCAGCTGGGACTCCAACCAGAGCCCATATGGGATGCCAGCATTGCAGGCAGCAGCTTAACCTGTTATAGCACAACGCTGGCCCTGGATCTCAACTTTTCTGCTCTTTAAGGTACCACTGCCCTGTGGGATTTGGAATTTTCTAAAGGTGCAGTTGTCATAAAGCTGAGCACAGAGTGTCTCAAGGAAAAGGACCATGTCCTGGATGCTTGCCTGCCACATCATTCTTCCTTACAGCATAGTGAGGCAATCTGTCCAAACCCAGCACTAACACTTGCTGAAATGAATGAGAGATCTATTTTCCCCCAAGCAAAATTCCCTTTATTAGAATGTCAATTAATGGGGACCGGTGCTGTGGCACAGATGGGTAAAGCCCTGGTCTGAAGCGCCGGGATCCCATATGGGCGCCGGTTTGAGTCCCAGCTGCTCATCTTTTGATCCAGCTCTCTGCTATGGCTTGGGAAAGCAACGGAGGATGGGCCACATCCTTGGGCCCCTGCACCGGCGTGTGAGACCCAGAAGAAGCTCCTGGCTCCTGGATTCGGATCGGTGCAGCTCTGGCCATTACAACCATCTGGGGAGTGAACCAGTGGATGGAAAACCTCTCTCTCTCTCTACCTCTCTGTAACTCTTTCAAACAAATGAAATAAAATCTTAAAAAAAAAAAAGTCAGTGAATATCAAATGTCTCCTCTTTCATAAGTGGAATTCCTATTAATGTTGCATAAAAAAGAAACACAATAGATGAAATTCAGCTATTTCCCACTTTTGGATTCTGAACATCATTTGGTTTTATCATTAGAGCTTTAACATTATCAGTTTATCTGTTCATTTACTTGTTACTTGTCCAGGACACATCTTTACATGTCTGAATCAGATTCACAAATGATAATCACACCCACTACACACCAGGTCATGAATTGCATGCTTTACTACAAGTCTCTTCCATCCCATTTCATTTTGATGTATTTTGAAATGACCAACTAGTAGACCTCAAGGTCAAGCAGCTTACACTTACAGAACGTAACTATATTCATCAATTACAAGCTCAGATATACTTAAAGAGATTTCTTAACCTCTCAGGACTTGAAAATCCATTTTCATCCTTTGCAAAATGGAAGTAATCGTATTTATTTATTCAAGTGTTGAAGTAGTAACTAGTAGTAAGTAGTAGTATGTTCAATTATTAAACAGAGATCAAATTGCTATGATATACTACCTGGAACATTGGCTGTATACAAAAGTACCTTGCAAACTATAAATATCAAACAATTGCAAGATATTATTATAAATAGCTCCAGTAATTTTAAATTTGACTCACGCTCACTACCACACGTTGGCATAACTGGGAGATTTGCTTGGCTGCCAAGTGTGAAAGTGAAGACCTGATAAGGGAGTTGCCAGTTCTCATCTGATCCCTGTAGCCTGTTTGGTCTGTCCAGCTGTCTGTCCAGAACCTGACCTTTGCCTGACATTCTCCCCTGAGAGCCTCTCTCCGGCTATTTGCGAAGCTCTCAACAAACAAACAGAGTAAAGTTGGAAATCTAACTTCCTTAGAAGCCTTAACATTCTCAACAGTCTTATTACAAACCATCTGTGGGAAATGTTGAGAACTCAAACCCTTCTGTGCTGTGGGAAACATGCTAGATCTATTTCAGGAAGCAACTTTGCACCTGCAACAGTGAGAGAGATTAGATAAGGCTTAAAAATATAAAAATAAAAGGCAGGTTCTAGTAGAAAGGGTGAAAATTGGGAACAGATTGTTTAAAGTAGATCGACGGGGGGCAGGCACTGTGGCATAGCAGGTAAAGGCGCTGCCTATAGTGCTGGCATCCCATATGGGTGCTGATTTGTGTCCTGGCTGCTCCACTTCCAATCCAGCTCTATGCTATAGCCTGGGAAAGCAATGAAGGGATGGCCCAAGTCCTTGGGCCCCTGCACCAGTGTGGGAGACCCAGGAGAAGCTCCTGGCTCCTGGCTTCGGATCAACACAGCTCCAGCCGTTGCGGTCTTCTGGGGAGTGAATCAGTGGATGGAAGATCTCTCTGTCTCTCAGCCTCTGCCTCTCTGTAACTCTTCCAAATAAATAAATAAATCTTAATAAAAAAGTAAATCAATCCTTGACATTTATAATAAGAGAATTTCCAGTTTCTCAAATTTGCAAATAATATAGGATCAGAGATCCACTTTTCCTCATCATTCAACAGAGGCCAATTTAAATAAGAAGGGCATCTATGAAATGAATAGAAATGCCACCTTGAGATCTGAACCCTTGGGAGCCAGACAGGTCCATTCGTCAGTATGGGAGCCACACTCAAGCAGGCTCAGACTGACCATGAAGCATGAGCGTCTAGGCCTGTGAGCACCAGGGTTTCCAGTTGTGGAGAGCTCTGGTTACTATCAGGTAGCATTTCTGGAAAACTACTTGGAGAACTCTCAGAAGAAGGAAGCCTGAATCACCTAAGACCTAGTACTTTGTGATGATTTCTATTATTGTTTTAAATACATTTCCACTTTTAAAACTAGTTTTATATTTTTAATGTTGTATTATTATTTTTAAGAAGATCTCCAGCATTGTAGAATCTTCAGTCTCTTTAAGACCTGGATGCATCCTGCTCTACACTCCAACTAATGGGCTCTGTTGTGTGTGTGTTTAATGCAACCTACTTCCTGAACATCAAATAATCATTGTAGGCCTTGGAGACAGCCACTGGGACAGACCCAGCCCTTTCCCTCAGGGAAAACCCCTGTCCTGTGAAGAACTATTGGAAATAAGCCATCCCAAGTGTGATCCTGCCATGAAGCAGTTCTGTAGCAGCAGGAGCACCAAGCTAGCCTCAGGCATCAGGACCAGTCTCCCTAGGATAGACCTGAGCAAAATGAAGAAGAGACAAAGGCTCTCCCGGCAAAGGGAGGAGCAAATGCAGTGATTTGGGATAGAGTGAGTGTGGTGAGTCACGAGTGAGAGGCAGGGAAAGTGACCCAAGCTGAGGCCAGAGAGCAGAGAGGTGAAGAGGTCTGATCCCAGAGTGGGGAGGGGACATGGGGGGGCAGAATGTTGCTGAAGTTTGTATCTGAGGCATGACAGAAGTCATTCAAGGGTTTTAAGCTAGCAATGACCTGATGAAATTATGGTTTTGAAAAGACTGCCTGTATTATAGGAAGAGGGAGAGAATCAGCAATGATGCATCAGGGATACTAACTAGTTCACTGCTGCTATCACAAGAATACAGGACAGTAATTTACATCCAAGACAGAGAATAGCAGGAAGCAAAGCAGGAGTTCAAGAGCTGATTACCCTGGAACTGTGATTGAATATGGAGGTGTTGTATGAGGAGACAAAGGAAACACAGGATGCAGCAATGGTAGGCGAGGCCTGGGGATGGGGAAGGAGAAAAGGGGAAGTCAGAGTACTGATTTGGGGCTGGTTGAGTTTTAGTACCTCAGTAGTTACTTTCATGAAACATTTTCAAACTTGAGGATATCAACTCTTTCAAATCATTGAAACTACATATGATGAATCTTCAAAAAGTTCATGGAGGGAACAGATGTCCAGTCTAGTGATTAAGACCCCTGCATCCCACCTTGGAGTGTCCTGGGATTGGATCCCTGGCTCCATTTCCTGACTCCAGCTTCCTGCCAAGGCAGAGCCTGTGAGGCAGTGGTGATGGTGGAGGTAACTAGGGTTACTTTAAGGGAGACCTGTGTGGAGTTCCTGGCTTCTGGCTTCTGGCTTCTGGCTTCAGCTTCAGCCCAACCATCATCTGTTGCAGGACTTTGGAGGATGAATGAGTAGTTGGTAGCTGGCTCGCTTGCTCTCTCTCTCTCTCTCTCTCTCTCTGCCTCTCAAATAAATACAAAATAATTTAAAGAATGATTTTGGGGGCCTGCATTGTGGCACAGAGGGTAAAGCTGTTGCCTGTGATGCTGGCATTCCATATGGTTGCATGTTCATGTCCCAGCTGCATCACTTCTGATCCAGCTCCTTGCTAATAGACTGAGGAAAGCAGCAGAAAATGGCCCAAGTGTTTGAACCCCTGTCACCCACGTGGGATACCCAGATGAAGCTTCTGGCTCCTGGCTCCTGCTACAGCCTGGTCTAGCCCTGGCCACTGCAGCCATTTGGGGAGTGAACCAGCAGGTGGAAGATCTCTCTCCCTCTGTCTCTCCCTCTCTGTGTAACTCTGACTTTCAAATAAATAAATGTCTTTAAAAACAATGCTTTTAATGTTCATGGAAAATGCACGTTATAAAAAATATATGCAAAGATTTCAAAATTTTCTGCACCAAAATAAACTTACCTTTAATTCTATTTTTCCATAAACTTTTTGAAGTACCCTCATTAAAGTTGTAAATGACAAGGCCTGTTGAAGAATAAGGCAGAGGGTGAGTACAAATAAGTTTCTAAATTAAACATTAAGCCTGAATTCGGTGTCATATGATATATAAATATTAGATATAATTAAAATTAAATATGCTCATATAAAATGTTCAGTTAGTGTTATTTTGTGATTACAAATAGAAATACCTATTACAAACATCCTGAAATACAAATAATTCCTGAAATTACCAAAGTCCTTCCGAGATCTGGGGATAATTAAAGTAAGAAAACAATTGATGGGGCTTCTCAAGTCTCTTGAATATGAATTGCCAAAAGTATACAAGTCATAAGCAATGTCACTACTTTTAGGAAGTGGGATCTCCCTCTACTACAAAGTGTTGGGCTAAAGTAGGGGTCAGGTACAGGTATTCTTAGGGGCCTGTAATGTCCATGAACAGTATTTTTTTTTTTTTTTTGACAGGCAGAGTGGATAGTGAGAAGAACAGAAAGGTCTTCCTTTGCTGTTGGTTCACCCTCCAATGGCCGCCACGGCTGGCGCGTTGTGGCCGGCGCACCGCGCTGATCCGAAGGTAGGAGCCAGGTGCTTCTTCTGGTCTCCTATGGGGTGCAGGGCCCAAGCACTTGGGCCATCCTCCACTGCCTTCCCGGGCCACAGCAGAGAGCTGGCCTGGAAGAGGGGCAACCGGGACAGAATCCGGCGCCACGAGCGGGACTAGAACCCGGTGTGCCGGCGCTGCTAGATGGAGGATTAGCCTAGTGAGCCACAGCGCCGGCCCATGAACAGTATTAACAAGTATCTGCCTTCTGGCACAGTTGCTTCTGTGATTTTGGGAGATATTGATGAGTTTTGCTCACTCTCTGGTTGGGTATCTATTAATATAGGACTGATACATTTGTCTGTATTTAAGAAGGCAAAGTATGGCTGTGAGGGAATGTCAGCGATGTCCTCTTAACACTAGATGATAATAAAGTCCCAGATTCCTTGATAGAATCCTTTAAATGAAAGATATTCATCATCTATAATAACCTGCCAAAGCGTTATGCTAGTGGCTTAAAAAAAAAAAAAAAGGATGGGGAGAGCAAGATGTCAAAACAATTTCTTTAAAATAATAAATGTGTCAGGCCATTTTGTCTCATCGCCACTGACTCCCTACCTCAATTCCAAAAGAGCTCAGCCTTGGCTTTGGTTTCCACACTCCTGTGTGTTTGCTCTGCCTGGAAAGCTCTTCATCCACTTCTGCACCTTCTCAGACTCCACCCATATTTTCATCTGTCCTCCGCAGCTCTTCTCTCCTTGGCGCCTGGTTGGAGTTATCACTGCACTGTCTTGTTGTCAGCTGCCTGCCTCTCTCCCATGAGCATGAACTCTTGGAGGGCAGAGACTGACTGCGCTGATTTCTATTTCTGTTTGTAATCCTAGCTTCTAGCACAGACCTAGCCTGGAATTGGTAACTGGTGAATGTGTGTTGAAAAAACAAACACACACATAATAACATCTTCAAAAAGAAACAGAAAGGCAAAAAAAGATTGAAAAAGGAAGTTCTGTTTTCACATAAAAAACCATTGTAATTCATAAGCTGTACTTTGGAAATTTATATTCATTAAATAAAAGTTTAAAAAAATCAATTGTCAATATATTAGGAGATGGTGTCTGAATCAAGAATTAAGAAAAAAAATTCCCTAAATAGACTTTTTCCTAAACAAAAAGTGCTAATTTTCAAAAGGCTTGTTGTATTTGTGACTCAAAAAAAAAAAAAAAAAAAAAAAAAAACACTCCAATTCTGCTCCGTAACAAAATGTGACACGAATTAGAAATTCCAAAATAAAAAATACTGATGGTTGAATAAATATGTTTGGATATTTTCAATATAGAGAAGGTTCCAAGACAATTTAAATTATTCACCACACTTATGTCCAGCCAGAAGATAGCTTTGTTCACACAGCAGAATTATATTGTATTAATATAAAGTTTCTGGAGGGAACTTACAGGAAGACCCCTGAACTGAGGTCATCCATGAGTTGTGATCAATGTCACAATCAGTAACTTGTATCAAATATACTATGATTTGTATCAAATATACTAATATACAAACATAAGGAATCTCCAAAAAGCTTATGGGGAATGTGTATTATGAAAAAAAACTGTACGTTGATTTAAAATTTTTGGCACTAAAATAAATTTCTATTTGAATTTTATTCTTCCAAGAACTTTTGATATTCTTGCAAGTGGCCGTTATTCTTAAGTTCTTAGGATAGTGTCCTTGGAAGGCCATAATTTTGTCAGTGATTTTGCCGCAAACACCTCAATGCCTCCTCAGGAGTCATTTTCAGAATCTCTATGGAACACTCAAGATTTGACAGAAGAAAATAACAAGATTATAGTCATTTTGGGTTGTTACAGTAATCAAAACAAAAACTATGAGCTTATTTTTTACAAGATCAGTTTAACCAGTTTTAACCAGTAAGAAGTAAAATTTTCTAAGGATTGGAGCCTCCAAAAGTAAGAAGGAGCTTTGGAAATGGACTATTTTCCCTGGTGATGTTCAAGTAAATACTAAATAATAAAGTGAGTATTAATATTTTCAAAAGTCCTTTGGAATCTGAGAATCTGTGATTCTAAGAATATTTGAGTATTTTATAGTCACACTAAATGTGTATTATAATTTGTAAGCACCAAGCCCTTTGTTCTCCACGTCTGTGTTCCAGTGTTAGAGAGCTCCCTGCATTAAAGAGTAGCTCCTACAGTCTTTCTTTCCTCTTCTTTAGCTCTGTTTTTCTCCATAGAATTTATGTCTGATGGGTTCTGCATTTGCATGTTCATTTATATATTGTCTTTGTCTTTACAAGCTCCATGAAGGAAGGAACTTTATGGGTTTTTTTCACTACTTTAATACCAGTAACTAAATTAGAATTTGGCATGAAATAGTCAAATAAGAAATAGACCAAAAAATTACAGAAAAATCATAAACTTGAGAGAGAAAAACATAATTCCACTATTATTTGTACAAAATGACATACCCCAAAACTTTCACAATGGTCACTATATCATATATGCCCAACACTTAATTGTTGGAAAAATAAACTTGTGCCATGACTACATGTATTTTTGTCTCCTCTTTTTCTCAAGGAACACATACATTTCACATAGCTATAAGCATTGTTCATCTTTTTACTTAAAATGTCTTTATCATCTCAGCTAAAGCTTTGGTTGTCATGGCTTGATGGCATTGCCAAAAATCAAATACATTTTCAAATAAAAAGGATGTGTTTCTACTGAGACTACGTGGAAGTAGATGCTAAGGCTATAAAAAACCAATGAACTCATCATTTCCAATTTCAACATCATCTCTCTCATTAGCATCAGTGAAAAGTGCCATGATTATTCTTGGAGGCAGAAAATCATAATGAGTCCAGATCAAAATAACCAAAACATTCTTGCAAAAGAACAAAACTAGAGAATTCACACTTGTTTTGTACAATTTTTAAACTATTTATTTGAGAGGCAAAGAGACACACACACACAAAGAGTGAGACTGAGAGAGAACACTTTCATCTGCTGGCCCACTCCTCAAATGCCCACAAAGAAGTCAGCAGCCAGGAACTCAATCCAGGTCTCCCAAGTGGGTGGCAAGAACTCAACCACTTGAGCCATCACCACCACCTCCCAGGGTGTGCATGAACAGGAAGCTGGATCCAGGTCTCAAACTCACATTCTCTGGTGTGGGACACAAGCAATCTAATCAGCATCTTAACTGCTAGGCCAAACACCCAATCCCAGAAGATTTAAACTTCTTAATTTCAAAATGTCCTAACACAGTACAGTAATTAACACCATGTGGTATTGGCATAAAATTGACAAATAGATCAATAGAATAGAATTTAAATAAAATAATCCCTTCATTTAGTCAATTTTCCACAAATGTGCCAACACAATTCAAAAGGGGAAAATAATCTTTTAAAAAAATGCCAAAAAATTGGGTATCTGCATACAAAAAGATAAATTTATAGCCTTACCTTACATATACACAAACATTAAGTCAAAATGTATAAGCCCAAATTAAAACTCTAAAACTATAAAGCTCTTTGAAGAAAATATGAGTATACCTCTCTGGCCTTAGGTTAGGAAATTTTTTTTTAAGATTTTTAAAAATTTTTTTGAAACGCAGTTACAGAGAGGCAGAGGCTGAGAGACAGAGAGATCTTCCATCCACTGGTTCACTCCCCAGATGGCCACAATGACAAGAGCTGCACCAATCTGAAGCCAGGAATCAGGAGCTTCTTCCAGGTCTCCCAAGAGGGTGCAGGGATCCAAAGACTTGGGCCATCTTCTACCGCTTTCCCAGGCCATAGCAGAGAGCTGGATTTGAAGTGGAGTAGCAGGGACTCGAACCTATTATGCCTCAAAGAGAAAAACTGATAAACTGGACATTGTCAAATTACCAATACTTACTCTTTGAAAGATGCAAAAAAAAAAAAAAAAAAAAAAAAAAAACAAGAAAAAAAAAACAACAACAAGCCACAGAATGGGAGAAAATTTCTGGAAGTCTTGTATCTGATAGATTACTTGTTTTCAGAATATAGAAAGAAGTCTCAAAACTCAGTAATAAGACAACTCAATTTAAAACTGGACATAAACCTTGAATAGATATTTTACCAAAGGAGGCTTAAAATGCCAACAATCACATTAGTAGCTATGAGGGAAATGAAGAGTAAAACTATCAACCCACACCCACTGAAATGACTATTGCCAGACAAACAATCACAGATCAGGACTGGAGAAACTGGAACTCTCATCCATCTTTGTTCATGGGCACGTAAATTGGCACAGCTATTTTGGAAAACAGTTTTGCAGTTTCCAAAAAGCCCGTTTATATGGACAAGGGTTGTTACAGCAGTTAAGGTGCCCCTTGGAACACCTGCATCCCATATTGGAGTATCAGTCCAGCTCCTTCATTTCTGGCCCAGCTTCCTGCTAATGCTCCCCCTGGGAGGCAGAGACGATTGTCCTTGTGGGAGACCGAGACTGTGTTCGTGACTCCAGGCTCCAGCCTGCCCAATCCTGGCTTTTGCAGGCATTTGGATAGTGAACCAGCAGATGGAAGACCTCTCTCTCTCCTCCCCCCTTTCAAATAAAATTAAGATACAACAACAATTTTTTTTAAAAAAGCAAATGTACCATAGATCCCAATAATTCCACTCCTGTATATCTGCCCTAGAGAGAGGGAAAATGTATATGTTCTCCAAGACTTGCACATAAATATTCATAGCAGCATTATTGATAACTAAATCCTAGAAATAATCTAAATATTCACCAACTATTGAATGTATAACCATAATATATTTTATACATGTATTGATAAATGTATATTTCTATGCATACATATTTTAACATATTTTATATATCCATGTTAAAATTACATTTTAATGAAGTTTTGTAAACTATCTATGAGGATATTTTTTAAAGTTCATGGAAAATGGCATTAAAAGATAAGATTATTTTGGCGCAAAAAATTTACAAAATCTAAACATAGTTTTTTATAGTATGCATTTCTGTCAACTTTTGGAAGACCCTTTGCATGTATTTTAACACATTTTAAAAAAATGTGTTAAACATTTTAACACATACCCTTTTATGTATTTTAACACATTCATTTAACATTCAATTTGTGTGCATATTTATACATATATATAAATGATTTCAAATTATCACCTCTTCAATTTTCAGTGTAGATACACATCTGGATTTAAATTCCATCTCTACCACTTCTTAGCTCTATGCTCCTGGGCTATGAAACCTCTCTGAGTCTGCACCAGTTAAAACATGGACCCAAATACACACCTTTCAAGATGGTGGGATTAAATGAGATAAAACATGGGAAATGCTTAGCACTGGGCTGACACAGTGTCTGTCCTTAATAAATCATACCTTGCATTACTGTCTGTATTTTGGAGATGTTTTTGTTTGCTTGTTTGTTTTTGCAAATCTAGTTATTTCCCTAATACTCTGGTACGGAGAAGCCATTTGTGTGGTGGAGCACTTGCAGCGACTAGCCTGACTTGAAATTTTTCACCTAATTTCTCAGAGTCTCAGTTGCCAAAATCTGTAAATGAGGGGCAGGTTATTCACCTCAAAGGAGTTACAACTAGGGGAAGTATAAGAAAGTGCTTTGTAAACAGCCAGGCACAATACAATTGCAAAGCACCATATTACAATGGTCCTCTGTGTCCATTCCTACCAGTCCACCCACGATATGTTTATGGGAGAACCTGAATAACCACCCAGAGAATACTGTGGAGTCTACTTCTCAACCCCTAAGACTACAATGAAAGAAACTGTTCATGGTCATGGCAGTGGTGGAGACAAGTCATTTTCAAATTAAATCGTACTGCCTGTTTGAACACAAAGTGAAAAGAACTGTGCTGCTCCCTGTCTGAAACATCCTCTGTGTGTCCTCAAGAGCTATCAGGCTCTGCTAAATATGGCCCTGGCCAGTGTGCTAATAATCCCCGCTGGTTCTGGGACCTCCATCCACCACTGATGTGACATTCTTTGTGTTCAAATGTCTAGCTGACGTCTGATGCTTAAAACAGCCCATGCTTTCACCCTCTCTGCATTGTCACAGCCCTGCATCACCAGTCTTAAAAGGCTACGGCAGCCACTCCTAGCACCAGTTGCTGACCTGCCTGCCCACTTGCCTCCCTGCCTGCGTCTGGCTGCCTTGAATGCCTGGATCTTCAAGCTCCTTGTGGGTCTGACAAAGCAGGGACCATGTCTACCTTTGGCTACAGAAGAGGACTTAGTAAATATGAATCCATAGACGAGGATGAACTCCTGGCTTCCCTGACAGCTGAGGAGTTGAAGGAGCTAGAGAGGGAGCTGGACGACATTGAACCTGATCGCAACCTTCCTGTGGGGCTAAGGCAGAAGAGTCTGACGGAGAAAACTCCCACAGGGACGTTCAGCAGAGAGGCGCTGATGGCCTATTGGGAGAAGGAGTCTCAGAAACTCTTGGAGAAGGAGAGGCTGGGGGAGTGTGGAAAGGTAGGCTCTCGGGACTTTTCCTTGGCTGCCCCCACTTCCCCACCTCCACCCCAAACCCAGGCACCTGAGATGTCTCTAACTTCTCAGTCCTTATCACTTTAATTTTCTGTAACTCACCCGTACCTGCTACTGAAAATTTTCCAATGCTTAAATTGCCATGTAACATCCACAGCCACCCAATCGATCTTAACAGGTAAAATGAGTGACTTAAAATGGGAAAATAACTCACAGCCAAGGTGTGGGTTTAATTATTTTCCAAACATGTCTTAGCGGAGTGATAAGTAGGTGATGTGGCATAACATAAATGCTGGTACTTTGAAGAGTTTGTGGAAAAATAGAACTAAATGATAGGTTTACTTGGATGCAAAAGATTTTTGAAATTATACATGGCTTTTTCACAATTCGCATTTTCCATGAACTTTCTGAATACTCATTGTGTGCATATACAATATGTTTCTTTCAGCTAAGTTCATTTATTTTCTTTTTAAAGACGAAAAAAGAGAAATCTGGTGGCTTTGAGTGTGATAGCGGTTACCATAAGAATAGCTTTGACTTTCCAACATTGAGAGGTGTGAGCTGCGGGGAGGTCAGGGACTGGGAGTCAGGGGGGCCTTATTTCTAGTCCTGCTCTGTCCTGAAACTCTTAAGCCTTGAACAGTCGCTTCTTCGGGGTTCTTTTCCCTTCTTTTCCCGTGTCTGCCCAGGGAGGGAGTCAGATTCATTGTTTCTTCTGTGAACCAAGAACTCAGAGTTAAAATGTACATGTGCTTGCGCACATGTCCACAACATTTGCATACAATTTCAAAATGACGACACACATCCTAAACCCAGCTGAGGACCCGGGTTAACTATGCCTATGCACACGATCCCTACGAGTCCTTTCAGCTTTTCAGTGGTGACTCTGAGGCCAGGACTTGTGCTTATATCGAAGCTCGGGCTTTTTGAGCTGCTGTGTACTGCCAGAAAACGATTACTTTGAATTTGCCATGTGAGCCATTTACCGGAAGGAAATTCAGAAGAGTATGCTCTGGGCAAGTAGTTATAGCAATGAAATGTTTGTCTAAGAGAGAAATTCCTGAAATTGTGGCAGAACGTAGGCCAGGAACAAGTTCAAAACGCTTGTGATCTGTTGAAATCGTCTAAAATCAACATGGGCCACGCCAATGGCAAGGCTACCACAGTACTAACTGGGTGCTGTCGGATGCTTGTGAAGGGACGAGGTGTAGGCCCATTTGCACCAAGATAAATGTGAATTCTGTCCATGTCAATCATTGCAGGAAGGGCCACTGGGATCAGGCCAGGGTGTACCAAGGCCACAGTGGCTGCCTGGATTGAAGAGCTAGAAGGAGAGGAGAGAAGAAAAGACACACATGAGATTAGCCAGGATCTCAGCCAGTCAACTCCTCCCAACCTTAATTTGAAAAGGCTTTCCTTTCTCTGATGTGGGAATGAACATCAAACATCTGGTGAAATACAATGGCCTTTTTATTACAGTTATTAAAGAATTTTCTTTATCAAGACAAGAACATTATCCTCTAGGACAAATAGCTCACTGTAGCAGTAACCCAACAAAGGCATTTTAATATCACATTGTCAGGAGGGCAGTGAGAATCAAAGGGTGAAGCCTGTTGTCAGCTGTTGATGGAACTCACCTGATCCTGCCAACAGGCTGCTGCTCCCTGCCAATGGCTTATCAGCTCAATTAGAGAGGCCGCTGTGCTGATGAACTTTGAATCCTCTCTCGGCTAGTTCACTTTTCTCCCACCACACTTTCCCTGCTGGCCAGTTGTCTCTGTCGTCACCAGAAGGGCTGAGCAGAAGAAGCTGATGGAGGGTGTAAATCCATTTCCACCACAGCAAAAACTCAAAGCAGCTGAGGGCTGGCGTGTGCGTGTGTGGTGGGGGAGCAGCTGCAGAAGGGAAAGGCAATGGTAGCACAGACCGTGAGAAGGAGCTGGAGGTCTGAGTGGTCAGGGTGCTGGCTCTGTAACAGTTTCTGAAAACACTGCAATGGCTGTCAAATGAAAATCTGCCCAGCTGGGTTTACACAAAGTAGGCTGTGTTAGAGCACCAAGGGGCCCTGGGAACCCGTCGGTCTGCTTCCCTAGCTTGAGTATTTGCTGGATTGTAGGCACTAGTGCCAGTTTCTCCACATGATCTCATTTCATTCTTACATTCTACACATGAGAACTGAGATGAGGCGAAGTTAAGAAACTCGATGAAGACTAGCAGCTTGTAAGTAGAACTGAAATTCAAATTCAGCTCTATTGGCACAGAACCACAGCTCTCAAGTATGTATGCTAGACCAATGGCCATCTGCAGCACCTAGGAACTTTTTAGAACTGCTAATTTTTCACAAAATGCCGAATGAGAAACTCTGGGGATGGGACCCCCAATCTGTGGTCTAGCAAACCCTCAAGGTGACTGCGACACATACCAAAACTGTGACGCTCAGAACCACTCAACTATAGTTTCCTTAAGACCCAGGTGGGTTTAGTGACTTGTCGAAAGTCAAACACTTCTTTATGGGCAGAACCAGAACCAGAACCAAAAAAGACAAGCATCTTGCCACCTTGTTCATTGCAATGATGCTAGGGAGAGGACCAGGACAAATGCACCAACATTCCCCTTCTCTTCATTCAGCCTCATTGCCACTTCCCCCTCCACCTTCCCTCCCTATCCCCACCTTCCCACCTCCATTCTCCAAAGAATTGGCCTCAAATCCAAAACAGTGGCCTTTTGGAGATCTATATAATTTTTAAAAGAAGCGAGGTTTGGTTTTTGCAACCTCCTACCTCCCTTCTCTAGACCCATTTCTCTCTTCTTGGTGCTCTTCTTCCAAATATCCACCTCTTAAGTGATTGACCATCTCAGATGGTCCAGGACCATCTACAGATGTTAGCCCCAAAAATCCTGCATACTCAGAAATTCCTTGAACTCAGGCAAATAGGGTAACCATCTGTCCTCCAACGCCCACCTGCCCCTATCAATACTTTTTCCTAGGTCTAGATTCTACTCTCTGTGGTTATTGATCAATGTCAGCTTAGATCCATTTGGTCAACAAATATTTATTGAAGCCCTACTACATGCTAAGCATTGTGCTAGGTGAGCAAAGCAGACAGGGCCCTTGCTCTCACCCAATTGTCTATTGGAGAAATGACAAATAAAGTGCAATAAATACTGGGGGTGGGGGATAATGATGCATGAAAATATGTTACAGGGATAATGTGAAGGCTTTCTGGATGAAGTGTAATTTAAATGTCACAGGACAGCTCATATTGCTGGAGAGCAGTTTTAGATATTATTTTTCCAGGTACATTTTGATGGGAAAACAGCTCTTGCAGGCAGAGCCTAAAGAGCATTAAACAACCAAAGGGGATGAAAGTTAACAGTGGCATAAAAGATAGTACACCTTGGATTTTGAGACACTTTTCCTTCAAATACTAAAACAACTAAAAATGTGCATTGACAGACACACACACATATACTCAGCTGACACAAGGGAAAGGGATTTGGGGTGGTGTGGGGGTGAGGTGAACTCTGCCTACAATTCTTCTTTCCGTCAATTAATCCATTTGCTCCACTTCTGGGCACATATAAAGCTTCCTGACCCTCCTCATAGAGAATGAGAGGCTTGGTTATAGCCCAACTTATTCTTTTGAGCTGCTGGGTTATGACTTCCAGCCATCTGCCACCAAACATCACACACACACACACACACACACACAGGCACACACACACACGCAGTGTTCCTCTCCCTGTTGCTCCTGAAGAAGTGAGTAAATTAAGACTGGACTAGTCATCCCAGGAGTGCCTGACCCCTTCCCCAGGCCATCACTTGGTGCCTGCCACTCCAAACAAGTGGATAACTCAAAGCTATTTTGTGATCGCAACTGGGCAAACAAACCTGGAGACAAGTGTGGTTTTCCAAAGCTCATCCACGTGCCTTGGGCAGCAGCAGGCCTTAGGGTCAAAAAGAATTTTCTATATAGGGAGAAGAAAGAATATGCTTCCAGGACAGAGAGTGCCCCGGGGCTTTAGAGAAGGTAAGGAGAACTAAAAAGACTGCATGAGGAAAAATTGGATTTTGGCAATAATCTCGAGACTTTTTTAATCACAAAAGATAACAAGAAAAAAAGAAAGTCACTTGGGCTTCATTACACAGCAAGTCCTATATACAGGAAGGACAAAGATATAATGAAATTCTGTTTACTTGAAAGCCTTCCATAATTGATACATTTTAAGTAATTGAAGCCCATCAGAATGAGCAGTGGCTTTCTTCAACATTTCTTTTTTAAGATTTATTTATTTGAAAGGCAGAGATACAGAAGGAGAGAGGAAGAGACACAGAGAGAGAGAGAGAGATCTTCTATCCCCTGGTTCTCTCCCCATATGGCTGCAATGCCAGAGCTGCACAACAGCCAGAGCTTGGCTGATCTAGTCAGGAGCTAGGAGCGTCTTCCAGGTCTCACACGTAAGTGCAGGGACCCAAGTATTTGGGCCATCTTCCACTGCTTTCCCATGTACATTAGCAGGGAGCTGGATTAGAAGTGGAGCAGCCGAGAGGGATATGGGCACTGCAAGCAGTGGCTTAACCCACTACACCACAGCAGCCAGCCCCTGCTTCAAGATTTTCTACCATTCTCTGCTATTCCACATTACTGGCCAGATCTAGTGCTTTCCAAGGATGGTTCTCTTTCCCACCTGGTCTCCTGCAGTCCATCTCATTTAACCCTGAGCTAGCCAAAAGTTTCAAGTTGCTGTGCCCAAAAGAGTGACCTGAGTATTTTTCTGCTTGGACCTGGAGTTTGACTTCCTGCTGCCCAGAGCAGCAGCAACCCCTTTTCCAGATCAGGAACAGGTGGAGAAGCCCCTCTCAGGTGCTGTGGAGCCTCGTAGTCCCTGTGCCCAGCTCTGTTGCTGAGTAAATAAATGCTATAGGGAGCGAATGACACCCCTGCTTTGTCTTCACCGAGACAAGGCAGACAAAGAACACATGGCTCCTGTCACATCTGCTATTGACACAAATTTGGGGAAGAATTTTTGAGCATTAAATAGGGGAATTCATTTACACGTTACATATTTTTGTTGTCATTTGTTTGTTTGGTATGGAGAAATAAAGAAGAACAGGGGCGTGATTCCAGAAGGAAAGGTTAAATTTGCCAAATATAAGGAGCAAGGAGTTAAAAAGGTCAACTCTGGGAGTCAAGAGAGAGAAAAATTTATCAAATGTTTTCAAAGTCAGGGTTCCAACTGATTTATTCAAATTGGCAAAACGATAACATATTTCTATTCAATAAGTTGAACTTTGGATATCTGTACAACACAAAAGAAATGTTTGTAGAAACAGCTATTGATGGTTATGCAACAGAACGTTAACCTTGGTCACACGAATTGGAGAAATCAGAAGCAGAGTATTGTTAACTGTTTTCATTGTAGACTTTCCTATTTCTTGCCAGGAATTACTTTTTTTAAAAAAGATTTATTTATTTATTTGAAAGTCAGAGTTACACAGAGAGAGAAGGAGAGGCAAAAAGAGAGAAAGATCTTCCATATGCTGGTTCACTTCCCAATTGGCTGCAATGGCCAGAACTGCAGCGATTCAAAGTGAGGGGCCAGGAGCTTCTTCCAGGTCTCCCACTTGGGTGCAAGGAATCAAGGAACCTGGGCCATCAGCTACTGCTTTCCGAGGCCACAGCAGAGAGCTGGATGGGAAGTGGAGCAGCCGTGTCTCAAACGGGTACCCATATGGGATGCCGGCACTGCAGGCGCTGGCTTAACCCGCTATGCCACAACGCTGGCTCCCTTGAATTACTTTTGCAAATTAAACGAATGTGTTTAAAAATGCTAATAAAGACAACATGTTCTTTAGGTTGCAGAAGAAGACAAAGAGGAGAGTGAGGAGGAGCTTATCTTCACTGAGAGTAACAGTGAAGTTTCTGAAGAGGTGTACACTGAAGAGGAAGAGGAGCAGGAGGAGTCCCAGGAGGAAGAAGACAGTGAGGAAGAGGACAGTGAGGAAGAAGAAGGAGCAATCGAAACTGCAAAAGGTATCAATGGAACTGTCAATTGTGATGGTGTCTGCGCTGACAATGCTAAGCCAAAGATATTTAAAAGTCAAATAGAAAACATCAACCTGACCAATGGCAACAGTGGAAGGAGGGCAGAGTCGCCGGCTGCCACACACCCTAGTGGACGGAGGACAGAGTCGCCGGCTGCCATACACCCTAGTGGAAATCCTACAGTCATCGAAGATGCTTTGGAAAAGATTAAAAACAACGACCCCGACACCGTCGAAGTGAACTTGAACAATATAGAGAACATCACAACGCAAACCCTCACCCGCTTTGCTGAAGCCCTCAAGGACAACACGGTGGTGAAAACATTCAGTCTGGCCAACACGCACGCGGACGACAGCGCAGCAATAGCCATTGCGGAAATGCTCAAAGTCAATGAGCACATCACCAACGTCAACGTCGAGTCCAACTTCATAACGGGAAAGGGCATCCTGGCCATCATGAGAGCGCTGCAGCACAACACGGTGCTCACGGAGCTGCGCTTCCACAATCAGAGGCACATCATGGGCAGCCAGGTGGAGATGGAGATCGTCAAGCTGCTGAAAGAGAACACGACGCTGCTGCGGCTGGGGTACCACTTCGAGCTCCCCGGACCAAGAATGAGCATGACGAGCATTCTGACGAGAAACATGGATAAGCAGAGGCAAAAGCGGATGCAAGAGCAGAAGCAGCAAGAAGGGTCTGATGGAGGAGCCAATCTTAGGACCAAAGTCTGGCAAAGAGGAACGCCTGGCTCCTCCCCATATGCCTCTCCCAGGCACTCGCCCTGGTCATCCCCCAAACTCCCCAAGAAAGTCCAGACAGGGAGGGGCCGGCCTCCATCTCCTGTGGCCACACCCCCTCCTCCTCCTCCACCCCCTCCCCCACAGAGGCTGCCACCTCCTCCTCCACCCCCGCCCCCTCCTCCTCCTCCAGAGAAAAAGCTCATCACTAGAAACATTGCAGAGGTCATCAAACAGCAAGAGAGTGCCCAAAGGGCATTACAAAATGGACAGAAAAAGAAAAAAGGGAAAAAGGTCAAGAAACAGCCGAACAATATCCTAAAGGAAATAAAGAATTCTCTGAGGTCCGTGCAAGAGAAGAAAATGGAAGACAGTTCCCGACCTTCTACCCCGCAGAGATCAGCTCATGAGAATCTCATGGAAGCAATTAGAGGAAGCAGCATAAGACAGCTAAGGCGGGTAAGTAACCTGAGAGCGAACATCCAGGCACAGAGCTAGTCAGTGGGTCGGCGGCCAATGCGTGGTGGCACCAAAGTTGCTTTTCAGATGCTGGTTAGTATTTCAGCTGTCTGGGTATGTGAGAGCAAGTGTACCCAGTCTGAAACATTAGGGCAGGAGCACAAGTGAGCACATTTCCATTTGACAGCTACTGGGCCTCCTTCTTGGTGTCTCAGTCCTCTACCTTCCAGGACCATTTAAGACACTCCAACATTTAAAAACCCCAATTTCTCTAAAGAAAAATCAGACAGTATAACATTTCAAAATGATTCATTCACCACTTGTTAAACATTTTCCCAGAGTTGCATGTGATTTCAGACTTAATAATGTAAACTTTGGAAACCATGCAGCAAATCATTAATCTGTGCTGAGTTCTTCTCAGAGAATACTGCTAGAGACATACCCTACAGATATTTTCCGCTTTATCATTTGTGTTGTTTCATTGAAGAAAATTCCCTGTTTTGTAGGTGGAAGTTCCAGAAGCTCTACGATAAATGCAGGATCTGTGGAAGAGGATGCAGAACTGTTTTTGGTGGCATCAAATAAAACGCATTGTGAGATGTTTCTAAGATAGCTTCTTCAATTTGAAGTGTTCCTCGACTTTACAAAGAATTTTAAGAAACAATCAGCATGTTTCTTCTGTAAATATGAAAATAAACTTTTTTTATTTTACAAGATTTGTATTGGCAAGAAGCAGTTAAAGATGCTCTTCATATCTCTGAATGTGTTGGGAACTCTGAGCTGTAACAAGGTAATGAAATGTGCTGTTATTTTTATAATCCCAATAAATTTAGATTGAGGGTTTTTTCCTTTTTTTAAAGCTAAACTAATATTTTCCTGTGCATTTATACACCTGTCAGGAATGTATGCAACCTTGCAGATTATTAAAAATATTACATTCTCACCCAGAAAGAATTTGGGTCCTTAGCATTTGCCTTTCTTTGTGTCTTCATGTACAAAAAATCTGATCAGATTTCTTTCTAAAGGACTGGTATAAAGAACGTCCTTAAAATATTCTTTTGGTAATAACAGGCTGAGGAAAGAACCTCCAGTGTGGCTGTTACCATTCTGGATTCATTGACGTTGGACCCAGATGAAAAGCTGATGCCCCCCCCCCCCATTTCCAGAAGGCTGACAGGGGTCCAGAAGTCAATTCATTCATTGATTATTAAAATCAACTACTTATGGAAAGAAAAAAAGTTGGAAATTAGGAATTTTCTTGAGAGAGAGGAAATCCGTGCTGGAAGAATGACAGGAAGATAAACTCTCTAAATCCAGAGTTACCTTGTAGCAGATGATGGAGATGTACTCTGAAGTCTACCCTTGAAGTCTGCTGGGACAAGCCTTAGCCCAGTGGATCTCAGCCATTTTTTTAAGTCCCATACACATCGTGGTGATGCCAACCTCCACAAACTCACCTTAAGGTGATTCCCAGCAATCATTCCACTCTATCCTCTGTCACTCAAGAAGTGTTAAAGTCCAATGAGAGAAAGACCTGTGGGACAGTACCTTTACTCCATTCTAGTGCTCCATGCTCAATTACAAAAGCTATAAATCTTCTGTAAAGTCCTTTGTATTAACTGTGATTAGTGATGTATCCTTTGTATCCTGCAGATTAGAGCAATGGTCTTGGCAGGCTCCCTGGGCCGCCCATTCGACAATTGTTTGCATTGTGTGAAGAGCTTTGGATTTTCTCCAATTAAGAGGATTGTGCTTCACTAGAAATTTCTCCAATCGTTCTTGGATCCATTTATTTTTGTCTGTTTCTATGGTTGAGCCATTCTCTTTATCAGTAATAATAACTACTGATATAGCCACTTAAAGAGTTCCGGAGGTCCAGGAGCTGTCAGTGACCTGGCTTGGTGTGAGGGGGCTGGCAGGTGACTGACAGTTTCTGAACCAAGTTAGCTACTGCACTTTTCCTAACGACATTAAATAGATGAGGAAACTGAGGTGCAGAAATGTTAATTTTGCAGTGAGTTGAATGTGGGTGTCTCTGACTCTAAAACCCATGCCCCTTCTGCATCACTGCACCTTGCTGCTTCCATCCAGACTCAAATCTCCAACCACCACCCCACCACCACCACTGTTAAAACAGCAGTGGGGATTCTCTTTCCTTTTGGAGTGAATTCTGTTTCTATTAGTATTGGCAGTTTGTTAAGGAAGTAAAACCTACAGTTTAGGTTTTTTAAAAGGGGTGTGTGTGTGTGAATTTAGAACAGAAACCCAGACAGACCATACTTTACCCTGATTCCTCCTTGTGTGCAAGCAAACTGAAGGGGAGGAATGAGAGGTGAACAGCTTCCAGCTCCATTCTGATGATGCAGAGCAAGTGTTTGCTAATCATCCTGGTTGCTGAGGCAACAGTGCAGGAATCCCAAAAGCGGACTGGGTGGCAGCTCTCCTGAGAGAGCAGGGAAAGGCTAGTATTTTTGTTGCCAGCAGCAGGTTAGGGTGGAGAGCTTGACCAGGTTTCTGACCAGAAGTGAGTGATAATGAGACATATTTTCTCCTATGCATTTTATTTTATTATTTTTTGAGATAGCATATTTTAAATTTCCATTATAGCCAAAGGCTTATTGGCCTCACTAAATAAACAGTTTATTTATTTTTATTTTTTTTAACAGGCAGAGTGGACAGTGAGAGAGAGAGAGACAGAGAGAAAGGTCTTCCTTTGCCGTTGGTTCACCCTCCAATAGCCGCCGCAGCCGGCGCGCTGCGGCCGGCGCACCGCGCTGATCCGATGGCAGGAGCCAGGTGCTTCTCCTGGTCTCCCATGGGGTGCAGGGCCCAAGCACTTGGGCCATCCTCCACTGCACTCCCTGGCCACAGCAGAGAGCTGGCCTGGAAGAGGGGCAACTGGGACAGAATCCGGCGTCCCGACCGGGACTATAACCCGGTGTGCCGGCGCCACTAGGTGGAGGATTAGCCTATTGAGCTGCGGCGCCGGTTCAAATAAACAGTTTAAAAAATAAAAAGTGAAAAGAAAATAGTCCAGCAAAAAAACAGGCACTGGCTATACACAATAATCAAAGGAAAAGATATTCAACTTCATTCATATAAAGTAAATTTAAAAATAGTCATAAAATAAAAGGCTGCCCTGGTAGAGTATTTTGTGCCTTGGGAGACAGCTGAACGCACTTACTAAGCACTTCCCAAAATAAAGATAAGGATGACAGATCAGAGACTAAATGAATCCATTTATCATTTGGGAATGATTTTGTTCCAGAATCCAGCACTGCAAACGTACAAGATACCATGATGGTCACTATTCAGCACAGCACGGACATCCTAGTTCATACTCTCAGCAAACTCACAGAGTTGGTATGAAAGCTCATTAGCTCATCCTCTATTAAGAGCTTTTAACTCACTGGGAAAGAGGGTGTCCAAGACCAGATAAAGTGTTTAGGCTATGATTTATATGTACATGTCAATCTCTGAAAATACACCTCATCCTAATTTGCAATGGCGCCAGAATGCTGAGTCTCATTTGCTTCACAGGCCCTGCTGCTGTTGGTATTTAATAACTCAGTGTCAGCAGGATCTTGATTTAATAACTTTCCTGAGAGAGTTGCTACCAGTGAGTGAAGGGAAGAGGCAATAATGGTTGCAGTATCCATAATGACATGCACTAAAGACGGGGGTAAACTGATATTCTCTTGAAAAGACCTCACAACTACTTCCTTTCATGACAAAGTTCTGCCCTTTTGTTTCTGAGAGGTTCTTCAGGTGGACCCTTATTTCCATTAATCACCAATTAGTATGATATTGAAAGCTAAGAGCATGCACAAAACTCAGCAACATGGTACTACAATGCACGTACTTAGCTTCCACAAATATTTTCTGAGTAACTGAATGTTCCAGATCCCCTTCTGGACACCTGAGATGCACAGTGAACCAAGGAGATGAAACCCCTGTCCTTGGGGAACTTACATGCTAGGGCAAGGAGGGAACAGCACCACTCCTTCATGAATCCATGTATTTACTTATCCGTTGGCCCCTATCTATGAGGCACTATGTTCTGTGCTGGGGAGACCAGTTCAAATTAGAAAGTGTCCTCCAGCTCAAAGCACAAGGAACCCTAGGGAAACCAACTCCTCTAGAAGAGTTACAACACTCTTCTTAGTTCACAGTTTTGCAAAAACAGCTGTAGGATGGATTTGGTCTGTGAGTCACAATTTACCATAGCCCTTTGACTTAACAGGCATAACAGGGTCAAGGGAAGCTTCTCAATGGTGGTGACACCTAATGATTTTTAAAGAAAAGACCATCACTTGTGTGTGTGTGTGTGTGTGTGTATGAGAGAGAGAGAGAGAGAGAGAGAGAGAGAGAGAATATCTAAAGATAGAGGTGTTTGAAGTTTGAAGAAACAGGGTAGCACAGAGAATGGCTGAAAACTATGGGATTTAATGTAATTCTGTAAAAACAATTTGGCAAAAAGTTAATATTCCATTTTTTTCTAGTGTTGCCACTTTTGGTGGGTTAAGAATACTAAACAGACATATGTTGTATAGTTTCTGCATGAGCTTTTCTTTTTAATAAAAATATTAGATGTGATCATTAAGAAAAATCAGAACATAAATGTACATCTAAGCAAAAGAACATATAGAATCTCCATAACTCACATACACAAAATGGCTGTTGACCCTTTAGTGTATGTCTTTTTAAATCCTTAATGCATATCTGAACATGTACACGACTACTTTTTCCACAAATAGGAGAAGATAGTTTACATATCATTATACAATCCACATTTTATTTAAGCAATTACAGTAACTGTTGAATATGTAGATTATTTTGACTGTTCCAGCTCATCCCTTATTACTTAGTTATTCCAACTTGTAGCTTTTCCAAAGATCCCTAGGAAAAAAGATTGGAAGATTAGAGCTAAAAAGCTGTCTTCCAGACAGGTGAGGGTTGTGAGGCATCAATGTTGTATACAAAACTGGAAATTAGGGGTTAACCACATTGTCGTGTTTACCAAGTTTCTCTAGGCCAGATGCTAAGCCTATTTGGCCCACAGATGTGTATATTAGCAAAATGCTTTTCAGAAAGTCAGGAAAATATTCTACATCTGCATAAAAAGACTGGCATGGAACACAACCTGAGCTACTCAATTATGAAAGCCACAAGGAACAGTGAAAGATTGCAAGAGGAGTGGCATGATGTTTATATAGATTTTTAAAATACAATTCATGTAACTGAGAAATGGAAGGGTGGATTCAATGAGGCCTAGGCTGGGAGCAGAAGAGTAATTAGACTGCTGTAATGATCTAAGAATGAAGGGATGCCAACTTGAAGCATGAATGAATGCTACCTAGGTTTAGAGATCAGAACAAACAGAACAGCAATTAGGAAAGCATAAACTCCATAGAATCTAGTTGCTAGTTGAATGTAGGGAGCAGGGGGCAAAAAACAAAGGAGTCTAGATTGACATCTGCATTCCTGGCTGAGCCATATGGGTGGTCCCAAATCTCACAAAATGGGATAAGGAATATAGTACAGGCAGGTTCTGGAGTTCAGTTTAAAATACATTGCCTCTGCATTACCTGTCCATTTGAATGGATGAGTCTGGAACGTTGGGGTAATTTTGCTGGAAGTAAGGATTTGGAGGTCATGTAGTATAAGTGTCATTTGAAGAGATGGGTTTGGGAGTGGGAATTTGGCACAGCACTCAAATCACCATTTGAGACACCTACATTCCTATATTACAGTACCTTGTTTGAGTCTTGTCTACACTGCTTCCGACTCATTGTCCTACAGACGTGCACCTTGGGAGTAAGCAGATGATGCCTCAAGCACTTGGGTCCCTGCCACCCACATGGGAGACCCAGATGGAGATTCCAGCTTTGGCCTGGCTTAGCCTTGACTGTTGCAGCCATTTGGGGAATGAACCAGCAGATGGAGGATTTTTCTCTGTCTCTCCAATAAAATGAAAATAAAAGTCCTCCCCCCGCTTAAAAAGCAGGAGTTTGGATATGAGAGAGAGAGTGTGTGTGTGTGAAGAACAGCAGAGACAGTATGGCCAAAGAGGACAGAGAAACCAGAGGAGAGTCATGTTGCAAAGCAGAGAGCTACACTAAGCAAGGAGCCATTAACAGAAAAAAAAAAAAATTAGGGAATTACAGATACCGAAAGTGTCCACTTTATTGGCCTTGGTGAGAGCAAATTTACAGGATGGTGGAGATGGAAATTAGATCATAGGGGTCAAGTGCATGACTCACCAAGATGAAGGGTATTTTGCATAGTTTCAAACAATGAGTATGCTGCTGCCATAGAGAATCAGAGGGTCACAAAATCTCAGAATAAAAAGTCACATCTTCCTGGTATGTCATTTTTACTTGACAAGAGAAAAATATTTAATATATAAAAAGTATTTTATGTATGAACTTATATCTAAGATAAAGTCAACTGGAAACTTCATCCAGAAGTGACAGCTCAATGTCTTCAAGATTCCGGAGAATTCCTTGATGGATGGAAGGATGGGGCTGAAGGTTTATCAACATAGGGTCATCCTTGGGTCCATATTCTACACGTGCATCTGGTGAACCTATGATTAATGCTTGTATCCCAAAGCACATGAACCACATCATCCCCTTTTCTTGATTTCTATATTCAATATTGCATGGAAATTTGGGAAACTAAGTTGGGATTGACATTACAGTGATACAAATGTCTTCAAATTGAACATGAGATACTCTGTTGTTAAAATCCTCTATCAGAGGTATTTTTCCCACCAGCTATTTTATCCCATATAAGTCTGTGTTTTCTTGCTAGTAAGTTATTCCATCCTTCCTTTTCTCACCCTCCTAGATGACTCTTGGGAATTTCACACAGTAAATTCATTTCTCTACCTCTTCCCAAAGGCAGTTCTAGTTTTATCTTTGCAAATCCAAACTGCTCAATGTGGTCAGAAGATCAAAAGGGCTTTTTATTTAACAAGAGTCACTCTAAATAAACAGCTGTCAATAGAATTTTTCACTCGTTGGAAAATGGTACATCTTCTCATTGACAACCACAAAAACCCTTGCTAAGTCACACAATCTGTTATCTGGATTAGTGCATTGATGTTGCTTTCTAATTAGTTTCTCCATCTCCATTCTCATTCACCCTCAATATGTCTTCAACATGCCAGAGTGATAATTTCCCAAAATGCAACCCTGATTACATCAGTTTCCTGCTTACAATGTTTCAGTGGTAATCCATTTTCTGTAAAGTCCAAATTCTCTTTTAGTACCTACTACATTTTGTCTTGCCTTAAATTATCTAAGTACATGTCTTAATGTTCCTCATATTCTACTGGGTTGATATCTGGGAGATCAGATACTATATCATATTTTGGTATCTTATAAATAGCAATAATACGATACAGATACCTAAATATATGGAGATAATTAGCTCAACAAAAATGGCACGACTGTATCTTCTCACTGCTCCCAAGGTGGCCAAATGGTATGGTATCCTTTATTTGTTTGTTTTTGAGCAATTATTAGATGTTTCATGGTGTTGTTCAGCTATGAAAAAAGTCCTAATCAGTCATTCATCTTGGAACTTCATTATAGAAAAGATGTTATTTTGAAAAGTTTATAATTAGATATGTTGCCATACTACAATGTTTCTAAGCCAAAAAGGGAGGATGAATGTTAGGCATTTTACCCTCAAATACTTGTAATATATACTACTGGACTCCAGGGAAACATGGTGAACACCCTAACAAAGTGAATTAGAATACTTATAATTGCAGTATTCTATGATTTCCACCTCTTGAGGATGAATATTGAGATTTATAGATCAATCCATAGATCGCGGTTGGGCAAATCAGACCAAAAATACCCCAGAATCAGAAAATGAATAGCCCATTTGGATGGCCAGATGTGGGGACACATCCACAGAACCAAAGAAAAATTCTTTATGCAGATACAGTCATTATCACCTTGCCCTAGTGGTGGTGCTGGTGAGCAGATGTGGGACATATGTAACCATGAGGTCCAATCAGAGCAAGAAGTGACCCAGACTTTGGCAACAAGCCTGGCTTATGGCTACTGAATACCATCCTTGAAAGTATAGGAGAAGGACAAGGTAAGCGGAACTGAATATCTGAACTAGCAGACTAGTAAAGAGAGTAGTTCAGACAGGTTGGGTAGACTCTTGGCATAAAAGAAGTCTATTAATCACTGGTTCGGTTTGGATAGTTCAAGAGTAAATGGCCTAGAACTCCTTATAGAAAATGGTTCCCCACTGTGGAGGTTGGCATTGGAGGATGGTGCACTAGGAAAGGGAACATCAAAGTCTTGGCACATTGTGTATAAACTGAAAACAATCCATATGCCTTCAATATTGCTATTACCCACAAATACATATTTCAAATTGAAAAGTTAAATGTTCATCCAGAAGGCTCACGGTTGAAAAATGAAGTTTAGAGAGGCAAGACTGGTCCTCAAGCCTAGGACACAGCAGGACCTAACCTTGGAGGCTAAGGGGTTCCAAGGAGTACATCATTAAGAAGCAGCCAATAGTGCACAGTTAGGAAACATGTTAGGCCCAGAGTTCTGTTCTTTTCTTTTCTTTTCTTTTTTTTATTTTTTTTTTTTATTTTTGACAGGCAGAGTGGACAGTGAGAGAGAGACAGAGAGAAAGGTCTTCCTTTGCTGTTGGTTCACCCTCCAATGGCCGCCGCAGCCAGCGCACCACGCTGATCCGATGACAGGAGCCAGGTGCTTCTCCTGGTCTCCCATGGGGTGCAGGGCCCAAGCACTTGGGCCATCCTCCACTGCACTCCCTGGCCACAGCAGAGAGCTGGCCTGGAAGAGGGGCAACAGGGACAGAATCCGGTGCCCCGACCGGGACTAGAACCAGGTGTGCTGGCGCCGTAAGGTGGAGGATTAGCCTACTGAGCCACGGCGCCGGCCTTCTTTTCTTTTCTTTTTTTTTTTTTTTTTTAAAGATTTATTTATTTATTTGAATGTCAGATACAGAGAGAGAGGAGAGGCAGAGAAAGAGAGAGAGAGTCTTCCATCTACTGGTTCACTCCCCAGTTGGCTGCAATGGCCGGAGCTGTGCCAATCCGAAACTAGGAGCCAGGAGCTTCTTCCAGGTCTCTCATGTGGGTGCAGGGACCTAAGGGCTTGGGCCATCTTCTACTGATTTCCCAGGCCATAGCAGATGGCTGGATCAGAAGTGGAGCAGCTGGGTCTCGAACCTGTGCCCATATAGGATGCCGGCACTGCAGGTGGTGGCTTTATTTGCTACGCCATAGCCATAGCATTGGCCCCAGGGCCTGCGTTCTAAGAATATTTGCATCTACTCTCTCTGACCCTGCTTCCTCATATCCCAGGGGGCACTGGCTGGGCTGAGGGGGAAAAAGGGGCTGTGTAGCCTTCAGTCAGGAAATTATTTGGCAAGCCAAAGACTGACAATTGGAAAATGGAATTACCATTCTCAAAATTCAACTGTCTCAGGAGGTGAAATTTTAATGGTCTTTAAAACCCTAACTCTTTAGTTCATTAGGCAAATTTTACTCTAAAGCTTAGGGTTTTACTTTGACCTGTAGTCTATCTGCATACTGGCTAACTTGCACTATTTTTCTGACAACAAATCAGTCTTTACAACAAATTGAGCAGGCTGTTAGCAATACAACCTTTTGGTGTCACATATTCAGAATTTTTAAAAATTATTCATATGACTGAAAACTACACTGGTCTCTCATCGAAATACTGTAATCATAAGTACAAACTGCTAAATTTCTCTCTTCCTGAATGAAATCCAAGATGACCTATTAATCACTGTATACACACACACACACAACAAATGATCTAGTCATTCTAGGTTACACTTCGCAAGTTGTGTTCTGAATTTATCATGGAATAGTTCCCCTTCATGCTGGAAAGGGCTGGTGGGAGTGGGAACACCCCAGTTTAAAAACCAATACATTCATGTGAACAAGTCAGTCAGCAAACAGCAGTTCAAAGGAATGCTTTACATTGAAGTAAAACTGGAAAAATGGAATAATTTAAAAAAATTATTTTCCGTTTATTTGATAGGCAGAGAGACAGAAATGGAGAGAGAGATCTTTCATCTGCTGGTTCATTTCCCCATTGCCCACAAGTGACGGGCCAGGTCAAAGCCAGGAGGGTACTCTGGCGCCGCAGCTCACTAGGCTAATCCTCCGCCTGCGGCACTGGCACTCCAGGTTCTGGTCCCGATTGGGGCGCCGGTTCTGTCCCAGTTGCTCCTCTTCTGGTCCGGCTCTCTGCTGTGGCCCGGGAAGGCAGTGGAGGATGGCCCAAGTGCTTGGGCCCTGCACCCTCATGGGAGACCAGGAGGAAGCACCTGGCTCCTGGCTTCGGATTGGCGCAGTGCGCTGGCCATGGCGGCCATTTGGGGGGAGAACCAACGGAAGGAGGACCTTTCTCTCTGTCTCTCTTTCTAAACAAACAAACAAACAAAAGCCAGGAGGGTAGAACTCAATGCAGGTCTCCCACATGGGTGGCACAGACCCCGTTACTTGTGCCATCACCCGGTCTCTCCAAGGTGGCTCACAGCAGGAAGCGTGATTGGAAGTGGAGGCAGAACTTGAACTGGCACTCTGATAAGGGATGTTGGTGTTCCAAGAGGCATAGTAACCACCTTGTTAGATGCTCATCCCAGTTTTTTATTTTTTTTAAATTACGTTGAAGGGAAGAAATGAGAGAACACACTTATTTACACCTATCTGTGAAAGAGTCTCTAGAAGTTAAGCTTCCACCTCCTGCAGCTCTTGCCTTTTCAACATGTTGCCAACTGAGAGTTGTGGAGACCAGGCAGGAGACTAGCAGTCAGCTGAAAACATCCTACTCAAGAGCAGCAAGGTAACACTCAACAACATCTTCATTTTTTTTCTAAATGCTGCCAAGAATTTTTGATGATTCTTTGCAGAAACACTCAAGAAAATTTAACAGAAACCTTGACCTGTCAGAACTTGAAGTGGATTACAATTCTTTTACTCCAGAAGTTGTCACTATAAAAGCTATTTTTAAAGAAATGAAAACTTTTTAAAAACATAAGCAAAAACCAAAACCAAAAAATGGCCATCAAATCCAAGTCATTCTTGACATCCATATATTAAAAGCCACCACTGGGTTGACAAAAGATAGCAAATGCTTAAGTTACACAGGCAGAGATTAAATTCACGAAGACTCTGAGATAATTCTAAATATATTCTTGTGTAATCAAATTTTTGAGCATTTGGGATTACACAAACATACTAGTTACCTAATCTGCTATTTCAAATGGAAAAAATGTTTTAACGGTGATGAAGTAGAGAATGCGGATCAGGAATAAGCAAAACCAAAAATTATAAAAACACTTTACTCACATATTCCAAAATTTGGAGGCTGTTCTAATCTCAAAACTTGGCCTTGACTTGCCTTAGTGACTGCTGGCTTAGCTGCCTCATGCTAACATATTTTCCTTCCTGTTGCATTTTTTTTTTTTTAAACAGAGCATGACAGCATTTCCCTTTGAGTCTTTGCTTCTGCATAAACAGAAAAATCTCAAGCCTTCCACATTTAAGATAAAACTACTGGAGTTACATTTTTATTTTTCATCCAGACCATCACTGGTGTTTCAATCGCCACCATATAGGCAGAATACTAAGGTGGTTAAAGGTTTCTACTTAGACAGACTGGAGTTTGAGACCCAACTCTGCCACTTATTAGCTATTTACCTTTGGGTAAATTATTTGACATTTGTTTCATTTGCCTTGGCTGAAAAGTTGGAATATCTTGCTCATACAAAACATTTCATGTAGTGCCCAACACTTAAAGTGTTCCCACGAATACTGGTTAGTATTATGATGGGTGCTTTTCAATATGATCTAGGAACAAGGTGAGCACGGCCATGAGAATTTTGTTAGTTCTTTCCTTTTGATGGCTTCCTTGTTATCAGCAAGCCGTCCAAACTGAAAAGATGTATTACAGGACCTCTGCAGAGCAGGATATGCCTCAGGATGCGTCCCCAAGGAAGTCAGAAAGCAGTCTATGGTGGCAGTGACAAATTAGGTGGGCCTGTGTCTACTGTGTCCTCTGGGGAGTGTTTATCAGAAAAACACTTCTGCTGGCTGGTAACTGCGCTGCCACTACAAAGCAGGCGCAGTCTTTGAAGTTGTCCTTGCTCTTAGGAGAAGGTCATGCAATGTTCACTGAGCTCTCCATTCTCCAGTGTCAATTCCCTTACATGTTATAGAACACACACATCCAATCCCAGATACACCCTGGCCCTCTTAAATTACCTTTCAATTACTACTAATTTCTGGGATGGAACAGGGGAACAAGAAGGATGAGTAGGAACTATAAAACACTGTATTGGATAATTTCTATCACAAGTGGTGTGGAAATTATGGTCACAATATTCTGAGAAGTGAAGCTGGAGGACAGTTTGAAGGAGCTTCTTCAAGAGAAGCAGTAGCTGGAGACTGGGAACCCATCTGCCTAATTCTGAAACCTGTTGTTCCTTGTGGTTTCCTGTTCAACCCTGTGCAGCAGTTTCTATATTTTGAGACGATTTGGCTGTGAGGGGAAGGCAGGTTGCCAACGGGAATTTAGGTCTTGAAACCAACACCAGAGGAAAGCTGTTTGCTGGATTCTGAAGTTTACGTAGTGTTACTTACGTTTGTTCAGAAATCAGAACAACTCTGCTAAGTCAATTAATACCATTGTCAAGGTGTCAGGCCAGTTGTTCCAGAGGAAATAGTCAAATGTAATACCCACACACATATTTCTCAGAAGAGCATGTTGGGTACTGAGATTTGTGCATGTCCAAAATTCCATGTAAAGGTCCTTCCCCCAATTAAAAGAAAATGAACAACTATAAGAAGTGCTTAGGGCTGGCGCTGTGGCATAGTGGGTAAGGCCACTGTCTGCCGTGTCAGCATCCCACATGGGTGCCGGTTCGAGTTCCGGCTGCTCCACTTCCGATCCAGCTCTCTGCTTGTGGCCTGGGAAAGCAGCACAAGATGGCCTAAGTCCTTGGGCCCCTGAACCCAGGAAGCTGCTCCTGGCTCCTTGCTTCGGACTGCTGCAGCTCCAGCCATTGCGGCCATTAGGTGAGTGAATCAGCAAATGTAAGACCTTTCTCTCTGTCTCTGCCTCTTTGTAGCTCTGCCTTTTAAATAAATAAATACTTTTTTTTTTAAGAAGTATTGATTTTGCTTGGACAATACCATTAATATTGGACAATACCATTGCGGGTGGGAGGGAAGTTATAGGGGGGAAAAAGCCATTGTAATTCATAAGCTATACTTTGAAAATTTATATTCATTAAAGTTAAAAAAAAGGTACATGATTAGTGAAGTAGGCTTTGCAAAGTTTTACACAATCAAAATTAACTCAAATGCACATTACATTTGTTTCTCCTGAACTGGTGACACGAGGGTGCATTTAATAAAATTTAGATATGGGACAGATGTTTGGGGCAGCAGTTAAGTTGCCACCTGGGTTCCATTCTTGCCTTCAGCTTCTTGCTAATGCAGGCCTGAGGCAACAATGTTGGCTCAAGGAACTGGGTTCCTGCTACTGATTTGGGAACCTGGACTGGATTATCTGGCTCCTGGCTTCTGCCCCAGTCTCAGAAAATGCCGGCATCTGGGGAGTAAACCAGCGTTCAGGAGCTGTCTCTATGCTTCTCAAATAAAACAACTTGCATTTGAATGGAGAAGTGCAGACTGAGCTTTAGTTGGTAACACAACTAAGGAAAATCTGGTGTTTAAAAAAAAAGCCTTCTTAGGGCCAACACAGTGGTGCAGCTGGTTAAGCCAACACCTGCAGCGCTAACATCCCATGGGGTGCTGGTTCATGTCCTGCTCCTCCACTTCTGATCCAACTCCCTGCTACTGTGCCTGGGAAAGAAACACAGATAGCTTAAGTGCCTGGGCCCCTGCACCCAGAAGATCCTGGCTCCTAGCTTTGGCCTTGCTTTGTCCAGGCCGTGCAGCCATTTGGAGAATGAACCAGCTGATGGAAGCTCTTTGTCTCTCCTTCTCTCTCTGTAGCTCTGCGTTTCAAATAAATACATCTCTTTTTCAAAGAAAAGCCAGGTGCTGCATCAGGGTCTCCCATGTGGGAGGCCGTCTTCCACTGCTTTCCCAGGCCACTAGCAGGGAGCTGGATTGGAAGTAGTGGAGCTGGAATAGGAACTGGCACCCATGAGGGATGCCAAAGTTGCAGTGGCTTTACCGGCTGTGCCACAACGCCAGCCCCAAAATTTGGTGCTTTTACATTCACACTCTTACACAAAAAACAAACCAAAAATATATGATTTAATCAACTTCCCAAATTTTGTTTTCCTCCTTCAAAATGGAGACTTAGAATATATTTCTTAATTTTACTCACTAAGCATTCTCCCAATCACCAATCTTTAAAAATGCTCACAAAGTCTCATTTCAAACATTCTCTGCCTCCTTAGACTACCATCTGGCTAAAAAGAGAAAAGAAATTCTTTTTAGGCCAGAAGCACTTTTAGGGGCTCCAGACAACCACAGAACTGAGACACAAACAGCATTGTTTCCCTGTGATTAACTGGACATTATGCCATTTTCTTCCTTTTGTTTGTTTCAACACCACAAACAAGAAAGGCATCTTTTATTTTCCTGCCCCTTTTCCAGGAAGGTTGAAGTACAAGCATCTAATTAAAACCTCACTTCTCTCACCAACGATAAAACCAGGACATCAGATCTGAAGAGTTCTGCTTGTCCTTCTACACCTTGGAAGAACTCCTAGTCTTTGTCAGTGCAGCTGTTACCTGGAATTATTCAGAAAGATGAATATATTCTCAAATATTCTGTCAGGCAGGTTGTTATAAAGGGCTTACAAAATAATGTGTCCAAGTATACACAGTGCCTGCCTATTTACATATCCATAAGAAACTAATGAAAATAATTTGGATGTAGAATAAAAACCTCAATCTCATTTCAACCTAGTACCCAATGACAGAAGTACCCTGTGATGACCAAATACTTGGGCAATGCAGGTGACGGCCATCACTGGGCCAAAATAAGATCACATGCTTCAGAGTCAGAGGCTGGTTCTTCAAAGCCAGCCAGCTTTCCTGGACAGACGGGGGAACAGGATGCTGGTGGCTTCCATCAGTATCCAGATAATATGTGCAGCTGCAAATCTTCAGAAACAAACAAAATCTGCAGTTTATCCTTAAGAATGGAAAACAAGGATATAGTGTTATGGTGCATGGAAAAGAACAACTGAAATCAGCAGTCAGATTTGGCTTCTACATGAGACCCTTCTGACCGTGGGAACACCAGCTCTCTGAATACGGGTATTCCCACTGCAAACAGAGAATGGGCTTGACAGTGTCCCTGTGCCTATCCTGTTGGAACTGGACAGCCTCCCAATGCCTTTCACTTATGACATAAGTATTTTAAATGTAAAGGATGAAAGTATAGGTGGGACTTACCTTCCTCCACTGTTGTATCTTAATGCATACCACATATTTAGTTCTTAATAGCTGTTTGAATATCATGATATTGATGCTTAAAAAACCCTTAGAAGTAGGCCTTTGTGACTATCCATTCACACACCTAGCAATAACCAAGGTAAATTAAATTTAGGTCATGATAGGCCAAAGATTCCAAGATAGAGAAAACTGTTTTGTTCAAGTTCCATAATGCAATTTGATACTGTTAAAACTGAACTCCCTTTTAAATAGAAAAAAAAAAAATACTCGAGTAACAGATTCTGTGGTGGTTGAAGAACTCAGGGGCCACTTCAAATTTTCTAGAAACTCCCAATACACAATTATCTTATTATCTATAAACTATTATACTAACTCAAAATAATTGTGTAGGGGTTGGCATTGTGATATAGTGGGTAAACTGCCACCTGCAATGCCAGCATCCCATACTGCTCCTCTTCTAATCCAGCTCTTGCTAGTGTACCTGGGAAAGCAGTGGAAGATGGCCTAAGTACTCAGGCCCCTATATCTGCATGAAAGACCCAGATAGAATTCTAGGCTCCTGGCTTCAGGCTGGGCCAGCCTCAATCATTGGAGCCACATAGGGAGTGAACTACTGGATAGATCTGTCTGTCTCTTCCTCTCTGTAATTCTTTCAAATAAATAACTATTAAAAAAAAAAAAAGAAAAAAAAAACAAAAAAACTGTGTGCTACTCGTATCTTGTCAATCTTGACGGTGGTACAGATGGCCAGTTTGAGTTACACTAGAATTGTGTGAAATTAAATACTGTGTCAAGAGATAGTATAATCATCAATGTATTTTTTAAAAAATAAAAAAAGCTGGTGCTAGCTGCTGCCTGCAACACCAGCATCCCCTCCGAGTGCTCCATTTCCAAACCAGCTCCCTGTTAATGCGCCTGGTAAAACGGATGATGGTCCAAGTACTTGGGCCCCTGCCACCCATGTGGAAGACCTGGATGGAGTTCCTGGCTCCCAACTTTGGCCTGGCCCAACCTCAGCCATTGTGGTCATCTGGGAAGTGAACCAGTGGATTAAGATCCCTTTCAAACAAATAAACAACAAACCTTTATATCCTAAAGCAGATGCATCTAAACATGTTTTGCTGTAAATTTTTTGATGGATTATAAGTGGAGGGTAACATGTAACACAAGACACAAGGAAAAGTAGTCTTAGCATTAGTTGCAAAGTATGTTCCCCATCACACTCATTAATAGCCAGTTTATTATACTTTTTCCAGGTGGTTTTCCTAAAATAGCAAAGTTAAAAAAAATAAATGATCAGGAGATAAGAGAACACTGTTTCGGAAGTGAGATGTGACAATGTCATTAAAATGAATGTGCAAGGTAAAATCCTTCACCTTTTTCCACAGAGGATTTTCCGTGGGACTATAAATAGGCCTTATCTCTACACTTGGCCTCTAAAACTCTGTTCCAAAACCAGAGTCATTTCAGGAATCTCTCCATTGATTAGATAAACATGTGACAGCAACAATTCTGAGGTATACATCACTTTAAAAATTATTTAGAAAGTTTGTTAATAAATTCCTAATGGCTATACAAAAGAAACAGCTTTTTAATGGAACATATTTCTTGAAATGTTTGTTAAATGTGGCTAGAGGTTTCAGAAAGCATTCTGTACCATCCTACACTCTGAATTCCATAACTCAGTTCAATCTTCAGACACCCACTTGTGCCAGGGTCAGGAAAACAGAAAGTTCTATTTATCAAAAACTGAGCTCTGGTTTAAAATGAGCACCATATTTGATACTGTTTATTAAAAGCTATTAATTTACCAAACTTCTATATTGCCTATTTACTGGAACTACCAGTAAACTGTACTATCACTGTAATTTAGGAAACTTCAACATTTTTGGTATATGCAAGAGTTCCAAGCAGTGTGACCTTGCTAAGTGAAAGCTCTGCACAGCACAGCAGTGAAATCCAAGGGAGCTGCCCAGCAGCTGTTCTGTCTCCCCACAGAACAGAGTGTAACATTCTTGTGCTCACCGTGTTTACTTGATGGCACACTCACTGTCAGGCTGCATTGCAGTCTGCTGAAAACTTCAACCACAATCATTCACTGCTATGTACCCTTTGTTGTACACTGCTGTTCAAAATTATTTTTACCTATTTTTAATCTCTTAACACATGAATAAAAAGCACACTATTTTATACTGTTTGGGTCAAATTAATTTTATTATGCTCCATGATGAATTGCCACCAGTGCAACATCCTATTCACTATACATTTCAAAAAAAATTCACATACTAAAACAAAATTTCAGTTGATAAATGGAAATGAATGATTGAAAGTCTTTATGAATCTCATACATACAATATGTGGCTAGCTGAAATTGTCTATCACGTAGCACTTAGATATAAAAAGCCTCATGCTAGTTTGTTAAAACGCGAAGGCTACCAGACATCATTTAGCTGGAGTATATACGCGAGGCTTTCAGACAATGCACAGGTATAGTGCTGCTCACAGTGCGAGATGGTGGAGGACTGAAACATGCAACCTGGTATCTTACTTGGTAAAGCAAATTTAATACTCATGCCTGGACTGAACTCCACAGCTGTTGTTTCAACCAATAGTTTAGATTGTGCAACAACAGTCTTTTTTTAATTAAAGGAAAAAAAAAACAACACTACTCAATTACCTTTGGCAAGTTATATGCTCATTTTAAATGTTTAAAATTCTGTTTTCAACTCAAAGAGTTCTGCTCAGAGCAGAGCCTGACGAATATTTACCAAACCAAAGCTAGCTGGAAAAACTGAATTGGCCAAAAGTTAAGTGATCTAAAATTTGGCATTATCTTAAAGACGCTTCTAGGAAAGTTTTTTATAATGTCAAAAATTTTAAATAGGAAGAGGTTTGACGCTATTTAAAATAATCATAATATTCTATTTACCATTTGCACAAATTCCTAATTTCATTGGTTCCTAGCTGTCCAGCCACATCCACACCGACTCACTGAGCTCAAGCCACAATAAAAATGATAGTAAGCAGAAGAAGGTTTCAAGCAGCAGAGGGCACTGTTTTTGCAGGAAACAAAAAAGCCTAGAATCTTTCCCATGTGCTTAAATTACTCTTGCAAGGAAGGTAACATTCTTTGAATAACTTAACTATTTTACTGCACCACTTACTGCTTTCAGCAACAAAACCTTTTAAATTACTTCTTATGATAACTAGATGCATGATCACTAAAGATTATGTAATAACTGGTTAAAATTCAAGCCACATCTTGCAGGTCCAGCCTGTCAAGATCATGCCAATACTAGATTTTGGTCGGTACAATTCTGGATAGCATAACTTTTAGTTGGATATTGTGACTACAGTAATGAAATACATTTGGAACTACATTCTGCACATGACTCAATGTGAGAAAAATATGTCTGCATTTAAATCAAATAATTTTCTACCTAAAGTTTAAAGTAGGTAGGCATGATAATTAGTGCTATAAATATGAAATAACCGCCTTTAGGCAAATTAGTGTATTACTGTAGAAAGGCAAGGAAATCCTAATTGCAACACACCATTTAGTATGCATAACAAATGTGCAGGTTGTAAAGTTTTATTTTTAAAAAGCTATCATTCAGGTAGGTATTCAAAGAAATTTGACATTAGGTCAACAAATCTTTAAGGAAAATGTAACCTTTCACCTGACATTTGATAAAAATCTCAAGAAATTATTAAAATAAAACTATACAGAATGTTAGGTTCAGCATTACAGTACATACTTTTGCCAATCAGGTAAGATTTTATGTTTGGAACTTCTCAATACTCAATCTATACAAATTGCAAAATAAAATACTTAATTTCATATCATTTTAATAATATTTTGATCTCTATAGCATTTGAGACCAAATGTTGGAGTAACCATAATGCATGACCCTCTTCAGTTCATGTAGAAGGAAATTAAGTTCCAAATCTCAACTTAAATCTTTTCTGTTTCAGAATAATACCAAAAATATTTTTTGAATTTTTGCCAAAAAGAGTCTGCCACATTTGTTACAGCACAAACATAGCCTCAGTCAGTCGAGTACAGGCATGGAAGGGCTCCATATGATCCCAGCCTGTAAATACCATTGTACCAACACAAGGCAACACTGCTGTCACAGGCGTGTTACTGATTCTCCCCACCAGTGTCTCTGTAGTGATTTTATGTAGAGTGTATTGCTAAAATTTGAGAACCTGTATCAGTGTGGTGATGTCTAGAGAACTGTGCAATGTATCAGCTTCAACATTCATATGTAGCATTGTATTCAAAATGAAGGGTCTAAAGAAACTAAGGTTTGCATCACTTAAAAAACAATGTAGTGCTATACTAGGTTTTCATAAGAAAATTTAGGTACAGAAAAAGTAGGGTATGAAAATAGTGTTTTCCTTCTGCATTATAACTAAATTACATTAAGGTTTTTGTCAGTCTCACATACAATATTTAAACTCCCTTGTTGATGGAATGAAAAAATATTCACAAATCAAGTGAGCATCCTGGTGTAAACTTGCACACAAGTAACAGGGAGTACTTTGTAGAGTATTATGACAAACCTTTACAGATTACATGAGGTATTGCACAGATTAATTAAAAAAAAGCAAAAAAACAAGGCAACAAAAATATACAGCAAATTGGTAGAACATTTACATGATAATTTTACAGAATCCATAGACAGAAAGTAGTGTTTAGTATTTCACCTTAAAAATATATATATAACATATAGATCAGTCTTCCCATTCATCATCGTCCTCAAAGTCTTCTTCATCATCTTCTTCATCATCCTCATCTACAAGAAAACCATCAAGACAAACAATTTAAATATATGAATAAATAAAACGATGTTCCATAATTCTGGGGTGATTCCTCCAAGTATTCAATTCCTGGAACATAAACCATTATGTTTTAGATTTTTATTATTTATTTTTAAATATTTTATTGAAATACAGTATACATACCAAGAAATGCCCCAAAGTATACAGATACGTGAGGTTTTTTAGGGTCATCTGATCATACTCAAAACCAACAGTCAAATTAGAACAAAGCGTTACTAGTACCCCAAGAGTCCTCATTAGTTCATGCTCCCATTTCTTTTTTCAAACATGTGAAGTAAGAGTAAACTGTCATTTACATAATATGATTCAGTTAAGCACTATTTATAACTATATACCAAATTATATGACATCCACACAAGTTTTATACTCTCTGCATATATTAATTACCACAAAAAAGAGAAAACACGTGCTATTTTTCTTTTTCTCTCTGGCTTATTTTACTTAGCATTATATTCTCTATTTGCATCCATTTTGTTGCAATTGTCAGAATTTCATTCTTTTTTATGGCTGAGTAATATTCTGCTGTGTATTTGTACTACATTTTCTTTATGCAGTCATTAGTTGATGGACATCTAGATTGACTCCATGTCTTACTTAGCTAATGGGAATGGAGCTGCTATAAACATGGGAGTGCAAGTAACTCTTTTGTATATTGGTTGATTTAATTTCCTTTGGATGTATTCCTAGGAGTGAGATAAGTGGGTCATATGATAGACCCATTTTTAGTTTTCTGAGGAATCTCCATAACCATCTTCCTTAATGGCTGTACCAGTTTGCTAAAGGCAGAGTGAGAGTGAGATTTGAGAATGAGAGAGTCAGAGAGAGAGAAAGAGAGAGAGGGAGACAGAATCTTCTGCTGGCTCATTCCCCAAATGCTCCAATGGCCAGAGCTGGGCCAGGCTGAAACCAGGAGCTCAGAACTCCATCCTGGTCTCCCATGTGGGTACAGGGGTCTTTATCCAATTCTTTCCCAGGTGCATTGGTAGGGAGCTGGAATGGAAGCAAAGCAGCCAGGACTTGAACCAGTACTTTGATATGGGATGCCAGTGTTACAGGCAGTAACATAACCCACTGTGCCACACTGCCAGCCTCAGTCATTTGATTTCTGGAGAAATCTGTTACTAAGACAGTCTAAAACTCCAACCTTGTCTCAAATGTGTCAAAATGGTAGGTCTTTCTGAATTTCAGACTCATATATCATGAATCCAGCAGCTTCCTTGCACCTTTTCTCTTTGAAAAAAAGATTCATTTTGTTATGTATTTGAAAGGCAGAGTACAGAGAGAGAGAGAAAGAGAAAGAGAGATATCTTCCATCTGCTGGGTCACTTCCCAAATGGCCCCAACAGCCAGGACTGGGTCAGGCTGAAGCCAGGAGCCAGGAACTCCATCCAGGTCTCTTACATGTGTGGCAGGGTCCCAGGTGCTTTGGCCATCTTCTATAGCTTTCTCAGGTACATTATTAGGGAGCTGGATAGGAAGTGGAGCAGCTGGGACTCAAACCTGCACTCCGATATGGGATGCCAGCATCACAGGTGGCAGCTTACCCCACTGCACCACAATGGCAGATCCAGAAAGTCATTATTCAAGAGGAATATCTGGCCACTTGCTGATGAGAATAATGTAAACTAGTAGATGGGTGTTTTTTAATAAACATTCAAAGAAATAAAAAAATAGGCCACAAAAACAACAAAAATAAAACTGGTATATTGTTCACCTATTAATTCCAGCAGTAATTTCAGTGATAAGCAGGAACTCCGTCAACACATTTTTCTTTTATTGATTTTATTTATTTGAGAGGCAGACAGACTGAAAGAGACATCTTCATCTACTGGTCCACTCCCCAAATGTCTACCAACAACTGTGGCTGGATCATCACCACACCTCCAACAACCCTCCAATGACTGGGAGCCAGGAACTCAATCCAGGTCTCTGATACGGGTGGCAGGGACTCTATTACTTCAGCTATCACCTGCTGCCCCCAAGGGTGTGCATTAGCAGGAAGCTGGGATGAGGACCTGAGCCAGGACTTGAATCCAGGTACTCTGAGATATGAGTATGCAATCTTAACTACTGGCCAAATGCCCACCCCTAGTCTCTTCTCTTTTAAATCCACTGACACCACTTATGTTGGTAAACCTAAATAAAGCCTGTCCTCATTTTTGATCAAAAGCGTTTGACACAGATGATTACCTTGTCCTCCATCAAACATTGTCTTCATTTGGCTTTACACACTCTCCAGTCCTAAGACTTATTAGGCCTTCTCTTCTGTATCTATATCCATTCTGCTGATCTCTAGTTTCATCACATTAAACACAACTGACCCAAATTTACTTAAAAGTCAGACTTCCGCCTTTAATTTCAGACTCAGAACCAAATTAACATTGACATTGGAATTCCCAATAAACACCTCAAACTTAGTATGTACAAAGGCAAAACTCCTAATTTTTCCTCTCAAACTTGCCCCTCTTTTCTGTTTTCTTTTTCTCTTTTCTGTTAAAAACATTACATCCTTCTAGGTGCTCAGGTACAAAAACTTGGGAGTAATCCTTCACTCCTCTCTTTTGTCACACCCCATCTAGAATCCATCAGCAAAACCAGTGATCTCCACATTTAAAATAAAACTAGTATCTAACCACTTCTCATTGGTCCAATAAACTCTGCTCAAGCCTCCATTATCTATGGCTTGGATCATCACTACTCCTCTAACAATCACACATCAGGTTGAGAATAAAACCAACATATTTTAATCATCTCCAAAGCCTTATAAACTGGTCTCCTACTTCCTTCCTTACTACCCTTTTCTAGTCATACTGACTTCCTCATTGCTCCTCAACCTCAAGGACTCTGCACTTGATCTCCATCTGGCACACTCTTCCCCAGTTTCTTTCTTTCTTTTTTTTTTTTTTTTTTTAGAGAGAGAGAGAGAGAGAGAGAGAAAGGTCTTCCCTCCATTGGTTCACCCCCCAAACGGCCGCTATGGCCGGCACGCTGCATGGATCCAAAGCCAGGAGCCAGGTGCTTCCTCCTTGTCTTCCATGCGGGTGCAGGGCCCAAGCACTTGGGCCATCCTCCACTGCCTTCCCAGGCCACAGCAGAGAGCTGGACCGGAAGAGGAGCAACCAGGACTAGAACCCGGGGTGCTGGTGCCGCAGGTGGAGGATTAGCCTAGTGAGCCACAGTGCTGGCCCCCAGTTTTCTATACTATTCTTCCTCTTTTTGGTCTTTTAGCAACACCTCAGTTAGGCCTCATGATACCATGTCAAAAGGAACCTCCCTCTTGTATCCTGAAACTCCCTATCTCCCATTTCTGCTGCATTTTTGTCCTGAGTACTTCTCACTATTTAATTAACATTTTATATGTATATAAAATTTTTTGTTTATGGTTTGTTTCTCTCTCACTAGAATGCATGCTTTCTTGAAGGCCTGGGTTTTTGTTTTATTAAAATTTTATTACTATTCCATAATAAATATTTATAAAATGAATTAGCTTATTCTATCCCTGTAATGTAGTAAAGGAATAAATATGTCTACTTAAAGAAAACAAATGTTGCTCAAGGATCGTAGCTATCTACATTGCTACAGAGAAAGAAAAGGAAAATAACATTTACTTAGCACCTATCAGGTTGCTAGGTAATCTGTTGTTTATATACTATTTAATCTCACATCAATCATATGATTTGCAAATTCTCTCCATGTAACAAATAAGAAAACTGAGGTCCACAGAGATTAAATTAAATAAAAGTGCTAATAAGAATAAGATCTGATTCTAGTACATCATGCTTGAGAAGCTAGTAAACCCTTCAACCAATGTAATCAGCCAAACCTGTATCTTGCTCTATTTTTAGAAGCATTATTCATTTATGTGGCAGTATGTATATAGTTTAATAATGTTTAAAATAGGTACTGGCTTAATAAAATAAGCCTTTTAGGAAATGCAAAACAAACAAACAAACATACAAACAAAAAACCACACAACCCAAAACCAAAACACAACACCAAACTTTGAAGCAGTAGTGGAGTATGGTTTAGCCTACTGGTTAAGACGCCTACATCCTACACTGGAGTGAGTACCTGGATTTGATATCTGATTCCAGTTCCCTACTGGTAGACTCTGGGAGGCAGCAGTGATGGATGAAATCATCAGGTCCTTGCCACCCATGTGGGAAGCCCATTTTCAGTTTCCAGCCCCTGGTTTGGGCCCTGGCCATTGCAGGCATTTGCAGAGGCAACCAGTGGATGGCATTCTCCACTTACCTATTTCTGTCTCTCCAATAAATAAATGAATAAATAAATAGTTTTAGAATAAGTAAGTTAATATTCTTTACCAAACTCCTTAAATGTAGAAATCACCCAATTTCTTAGTCCTAATTCCCACAGATCAAGAAATTTGAATTTTCTATCTTGAAATGTCATAAGAATGAGACCCAGAAATCTCAAGCCTTGTTTAAAGGTGGCTTGTCAAGAATTCTATTAGTGTTTCCTGGTATAGGAAATAAGGTTTTTTTTTTTTTCTCCCAAAGCTGTTGCTCCAATTTATAGTTATGGCTGCAGTGTCCTGGCATTCATTAGGTTTCAGGCAGACTAGTCAGAGGCATCAACTGTTTAAACTATGCCCCAGACTGGCACCGTGGTGTAGCGGGCAAGATGCCACCTGCAGTGTTGGCATCCTATATGGGTGCCAGTTCGAGTCCTGGCTGCTCCACTTCCAATCCAGCTCTCTGCTATGGCTTGGGAAAGCAATAGAAGATGGCCCAAGTCCTTAGGTCCCTGCACCCACGTGGGAGACCCAGAAGAAGCTCCTGGCTTTGGATCTGCACAGCTCCAGCTCTTGCGGTCACTGGGCAGTGACACAGTGGATGGAAGACCTCTCTGCCTTTGACTCTCTGTAACTCTGCCTTTCAAATAAATAAATCTTAAAAAAAAAAAAAAAATGCCTAGAATCTCGAACAGTAAGTTACTCAATTAGCAGAGAGAAAGCTAGCCATGACAGTGATAAAATATAAATTAAAAACAAAAACAAAACAGAACTCAAATATTCAAGTTTTTAAAAAACACACATACCTGAGGAATGAATGGCTTTGCTCCTTTTCTGCATCACTTCCATTAATGCACCTACAATTCCCGAAGTGGGCGCAGGTGTTGGTGGTGTAGACTCTTGGCCATCAGATACCTTGGAAAAGAAAGTTAGCACAACTCAGTGAATCCTTTTCCAGAAAGTTTTATTTTCTTAGACTCACTTATCTTGTAAAAGAAAAAAAATTTTAAAGGGAAAACAAACTGACAACCCCAGAACATGATTAATTAAATTAAGAAAACCTGCTGCCTTAGAAGTATTTTCTTTCCTTAATGCATATGCAATCAACACTTTTCTAATTAAATCCTTTCCTGAGTAATACTTGTCCTTGTAACTGGGTTACTTCTGTTTATTACAGCACACAAACCTTAGATGAGGAATTTAAAGCTATTATCAAGGGACAGCATTCTTAAACCCAGAATCATACTGAAATTCCAAGAGTTGCTATACAGGTGTGAAGCTCAGGTAAGATGATCTGTAAGATTGGCAACTGCAGAATTTATGCCTTACTAGAAAAACTGAGCTTGTACCTTTGTATATTTATATCTCATGTGATATAATATTATAATTTAAAAAAAAGATTTATTTATTTATCTGAAAGGTAGAGTTACAGAGGGAGGGAGAAACAGAGGAAGGTCTTCCATCAACTGGTTCACTTCCCAAATGGCTGTAACTGCCGGAGCTTGGCCGATCTAAAGCCTGCAACTTCTTCCAGGTCTCCAACATGAGTGAAAGGGGCCCACGCACTTGGAACATCTTCTATTGCTTTCTTAGGCCATAGTAGAGAGCTGGATTGGAAGAGGAGCACCCGGGACAGAAACCAGCACCTATATGGGATGCCAGCACTGCAGGCAGAGACTTAGCCTACTATCCTACAGTGCTGACCCCATAATGTTATAATTAATATGTATATATTACAACTCAAAATGAACCTCTCTTCTCATAGCATACAACTTCTCTTTAAGGAGTTTAGCTGAAAAGCTTGCAAAATGTACCTTCCTTGCAAGGCACCTAACTATTCCTAAGTGAAGTACTTTGTTCTGCTCCGAACACTCAGGGAAACAAAAAAATCAAAGACTCTAAGATCTGATTTCTCAGAATGACAGTCCACACAAAATTATCTCCACTTCTAATATTCATACTTAAAAGGGAGAATACAGGAAGTCTGTTCATGTTCAGAGAAAAAAATGCAATTCTGAAAGGACTACCCTAAATGCATTTAACTGTTTTTATATATTCATTGTAAACCTTGCCTATGGACTTACTGGTATAATTTAAGATTATAATTAACAATTTAGAAAAACTAGCACTTACACAAGTTTTGTGTGTGTGTGTGTGTGTGTGTGTGTATTTAACATCTATTTAAATTCTAAATCATTTCCCAGAGAGAAAAGTCATTTTATTAAGACAAACTTTTTATTATGGTCTTTGTAACTCTTCCCCTGGTACTATTTGTGATTTTGGACAAAAGACCTTTTTGTAAAAAAAAATGTTCAAAGGAGACCCCAGTAAAAAACAGATTCAGTCAGTCATTAGTATTTAAGTTTTAAAGATCATATGCTATTACCAGGATAGAAGTAGCACAAATGGAAAAAATAAATTGTTTCAGAGCTTTCTATTTCTGTACAAGGTTCTCAAAGAAGTTTAACAGCAGCCAGGACATTTAGACTACCTTTAAGCAATCTGATAATAAAAAGCAGCTAGTACAAAGCAGGAGTACAACACTGTCATCAACATACTTTTTGGAGTAGTTATTTGGACAAGATGCTATTTGAGGAACTAAATACATGGAATAAAAAAAGAATTGAAGGAATTCAAAATACATATAACTGAACACTTATATATCTCCTGCCTATACTTTAAAGTACATCTGAGGTTTTATATTGTCATTTACCACAAAATAAACTGATTAATTTATATAGAAAATTTAAAGAAATACAGCCAAATAAATTTGAACCACAAATGGTTATTTTTAAAAGTAAAGTAAAATTATAGACTCAGATCCCATGTGTATAACAGAATCATTTATCAACTATGTAGTCTATGATAACAAACTAAATGTAATTAGAAGGAAAGTGAGTACTTGGATTAAAAAAAAGGCATAGTATACTATATTTAGAATGGAAAATATTTTTCTAAAATGAATTCAGAGATCAAGGCTGTTTTTTTTTTTTTTTTCTGAAGACAGGAGCTGGGATGGGAAGATATGAGGAAAGTAAATAGGAAATTGAATGCTGCTACTTCTTTAGTTATGTGAAGACAACATTTTCTTCATTAAAAATAAACCACCACCTTATTATAGTTAAATGAGAGAAAGAAAGTTTATTGTGGAGAAAAGAAGAAATGGAAAAGGGAAAACAACAAGTTCTGTTAGGAATGGGAGGTAGGGGAATGACACAGGAACTAGTGGTGATTCTAAGGTAAAAGCTAAAAGTAACCATATTAAAACTTGCTATTCACCTGGATTATGGTCATTCTGACATGAATTCTCCCCACTTAACAGTATGTAAAGTTCTCTAACTGCTCTTGAGAAATGTTTAGTCTAAACTAAATGGGAGAAGGAAGCCAAGATGAATGCCCACAGGCTGATTTAAGTGTGTCCTCCTGAACATATGTCAAGGAAAGATCTAGCGGCAGAACGTTTGGCCTAGCAGTTCAGACAGTCCCTTATGAGAATGCCTGGGTTTCACTCTGGCCTCCTATTCCTAAACCCAGCTTCCTAACGCAGGCTTTGGGAAGTAGCAGTGATAGCTCAAGTGACTGCATTCCCGCTATCCATATGGGAGATCTGGATTGAGTTCTCAGTTTATAGCTCTGACCTTCAGCGAACGGTGTTACAGGCACTTGCAGAATGAACTGCAATTGGAGCTGTTTGTCCCTCAAAATAAATCTTAAAAAGGAAAAGTTTCGGTTATATTTTAAAGGTCAGATGTTCTAAATCTATGCTATGCTAATGTTTGAATATTTTCATTTAATCAGTTGTTTCCTATACATCACTTTTCCTTCTACTGAGATCTAAAAATTTATCTTTAACCCCAACATCACAAATTAATTTTCAGTTAACATGTCCTCGGGCCAGGCATTTGGCATAGTGGTTAAGGTGCTGATCTGATGCCTGTATTTCACATTGGAGTGCCTAGTTTCTAGTCCTGGTTCTGTTCATGAATCTAGTTTCCTGCTAATATGTACCCTAGGAGGCAACAGGTCATGGCCAAAGTAGATGGGTCCCTGCCACCTACACAGAGACCCAAATTGAGTTTCTGGCTTCTGTCTTTGGCCTTGCCTGGCCTGGCCCTGGCTACTGAGGGCATCTGGGGAGTGAACCAGTGAATAGGATATCTCTATCCCTCAAATAAATAAAAATAAACCCAAAAGTTAAAAAAAAAAAGTCCTCTGTCATTTCCATTTACCTTATAGAAAAATCTAATATCTACTACCTGTCTCAAGTCCTATAGAACACACTAGTTATGAAAGCTCAGAAAACACAGAGGTTAGGCCCCAGTATTGTGGTTGGCAAACTATAACACGTAAGCCAAATTTACCCTATCTCTTGTTTTTGTTCTTTCAACAGCATCACCAACCAAACCTGAAAGTTAAGAATGGTTTTTATACTTTCTAATGGCTGAACGAAAATCAAAAGAATATTTATGATGTGAAAGCTGTACCACCTCTCCTAATTCCGAGAATCTAAAATTATCTGGGGGCTGGCACTGTGGCATAGTGGGTAAGGTCGCCTGTAGTGCTGGCATCCCATATGGGCGCTGGTTAGAGTCGTGGCTGCTCCACTTCCAATTTAGCTCTCTGCTATGGCCTGGGAAAGCATTAAACGATGGCCGAAGTCCTTGGGCCCCTGCAACAATGTGAGACATGGAAGAAACTCCTAGCTCCTGGCTTCGGATGGAAATGGCTCAGCTCTGTCGTTGTAGCCATTTCAGGAGTAAACCAACAGATGGAAGACCTCTGCCTCTCTGTAACTCTGCCTTTCGAATAAATAAATCTTTAAATAAAAAAACAAACAAAATCAACTGTTATCACCGTTAGAAATTCTATTAGAAGCCTTTCAAATTTCTGTGGGGTCTAATTTTCCACTAATCTAAATTTTAGAACTTGGAAACTTCAGAATATGATTTAGTTTTCATAAACTTAGTGGTCTGGATTTACCAAGGTAACTACAAATGAGCTATTTTTAATTCCCTATAGTTTAATAAGGATTTTTTTTTTGTTAAAATGCTTTATATTTAAAAGTCTAGAACAAAAAATTGCAAAAACATTGCAAAATTCCATTTATATGAAGCTCTAGAACAGGCAAAACTAATCTGTGGTAGTCAAAGAGTTTTATTTTGCCTGCAGAACTAACAGGGAAGAGGTGTGAGAGAACTTTCTGGGATGACAGAAATGTTCTACACTGTGATATAGGAGTTTACCAAACTGAACTAAAAATTGCTGCTGTTCATAATTTATAACATTTTACAAATCACAGAGCTAAAAAAACTAAATAGCAAGAGAGAAGTAAAAGAATAAACTTTTCAAAGAACTAACGAATTACTTCAAATTCCACTGTGATGGATGATCTACAATGAAAAGAACAGATTACTTACAGACTTCAGCTGAATACCCTGTCGAATCTGGTCTAAAAGTGCATCCCTTCCAGAGCAGGACACCGGTCGACTGTTCTGTTCCACTTTCTTTAGCTGAGCACCCTCTCTAATTTGATCTAAAAGAGCTGCTTTGCTTCCTGCAGGAGCTGGAACTTGATGGTCCCCATCAGAAGGCAGGCCAGGGGGAGGTGGTGGCCCTGGTGGAGGAGGTGGTGGTGGTGGGGGCGGTGCCAGTGCGCCTGACAGAGGTGGAGGTGGTGGTGGTGGTGGAGGCCCTGTAGGTGCTGAGGAGGGAAGGGCTGGAGGCGGAGGAGGGTACATCCTATTTGGCGGTGGTGGAGGGACTCCCACACCTGGCCTCGAAGGAGGCGGAGGTGGGGGTGCAGCTGTGGGGGCTCTTGAAGGTGGTGGAGGAGGGGCACCTCTTCCCCTGGCAGGAGGAGGGGGAGGGCCTGAGCTATGCGGAGGGGGTGGAGGAGGAGGTGGCCCTGCCCTTGATGGTGGTGGAGGTGGTGGTGCTGAAATGAAAACAGAAAAAAACAAAGTATGCTTTTTTCTCCCCTATTGAAAAGGCAATTCACTTTCACATGTAAAAAAACAAAATAATATTAAGAACAAAAAGTCTCTTCTTTGCATTTTTTTGCAAAGCTAGCTGTGCATAGATGTTATCATAATTTTATTTGGAAATATTCAGCTTGATTGCCCTCCTGTTTCTCGAAAAAGTCACTAGCTTTTACAAATCAGTACCAATTTTGGAGGTGTGGGGAATTCTTTATGTAATAATAAAAACAACAGTGACATCGAACATTTGTTAGTATTATTTTTCATTTAAAAAGTAATGAGTGTCTTCCCTATTCGAAGAATTAAGTACATTTAGTATTTCTTTTAAATCAATTCACATTTGTAGACTTAAGAACAGAATGGTTCCTGCAGAGGCCTAAGTCAGCTGGACCACTATCCCTGCTCAGAAGAAGCCCTGTTAGTCACTTGACGGTACCATGACTTCTCAACAAACCCAGGATATTCGTTTTACCTTAAAAGAAGTAAGCTTCACCTCTTAGGGTCATTATAGTAAAAATGATTAACAACCCCACTGTCTGCCTCTCTCTATGTACAGATAACAAAAGAGTAAGGGAATGCAATGTACCTCCTTAATCAATATTCAAGATGGTAAATATTACCAAATATCCTCCTTGATTTTTAATGTGACTGATAATCACACATTAATCTGTCTTATTTAAACCTGATTCAGAGCACATACCCACCCTGTAGGAAAGTTATAAACTGCAGCCAAACAGAAGCCTGGGAAGCAGCCATTTCAGAAACTTCTGAATTTCAACACTCTGTTTGACTTGCTGAACAAACTCTAACAAAACTGATTATTTCAGCTGACACATTTAGAATTAATGTAATTAATGTGGTATTATCTGTTAGAATTTATTCACATTAAACTGAGCCAAAACTCAACTATGCTTTTTCTTTTAAAATACAAAGCTCTGTCATCTAATTTACATTGGTACTTCTGATATATAGTATGATGTCCTAGATTTCTAAAAGAAAATCAGTAATCCAGGAATGGCACAGGGAGCTTGTTTGCTCACCTGAAATGCTCAGTTATTTATCAGGAGATGTGTATTGATTATTAACAAATTAACAAATCAACTGAATTATTATGAACTGCAAAATTAAACTAAACTTATTAACCAAAAATTACCATTATTCTGATATCAACAATGTTTATTTACATTCTAATGTTTACATTCTCTTGTTCTATTCAAGAAATCGCAGGAAAACAAAGTAAAGCAACTATGTTGGAGAATAAGACTAAAACCTTAAAGTATGACATTTTATCTTTATTATATTTCTGTAGACATGGCTTTGTCATAACAATGTGCAGGTTGAACATCCCTGATAAAAAAATCTGAAATCTGAAATGCTCCAAAAATCTAAATTTTTTTATGATGATACAAGTGCAAATACCACAATTGACCTCATGTGACAGGTCACAGTCCAAACACAGACACCCTAAAAATACTGTTATAAACCACCTTCAGTAAATATGTGTAAGGTTTATTTGAAATGTAAATAAATTTAGCGTTTAGACCCAGGTCTCAATCCTAAAATATCTCACTATGTATATGCAAATATTCCAAAATCCAAAACACCACAAAATCTGAAATACTTCTGGGCTCAAGCATTTCAGATATAGGATGCTCATTTTTGCTTTATTATTTCTCCGTTTAGACTAAATAGAAAAATTAACTATCTTTAGGAGAAAAGAAATCCTAGTATCCATAATAGCTGTTTGCATTTACTGACACAAAGTTTAAATGGTAATGATGGATATTCCTATACAATGTACTCAATCATAAATAGGTAACTCAGCTACAAATAACAACAGGTTTAGAAATTCAGTAATGCATGATAGCAGCAGGAAAAAACAAACTCACTCCAAGGGAATAAAATGGTATCTTCCAACTTCACTTGTGAAACCCATCGAAATCATGTTATAAATATTTACCACCAAATATAATTATAAATATTAACTGAAACATGCAGCAAGGCCTGTATTCACATCGGTATTGCTTCTTGGCATATAAACTTTTCAAATTGGAAATAACATATATTTGGAAGCAGGAAAATTACTCTGCTTAGTTACAGGCCATCACAATGGATGTTCCTAGGATTTATGCTTAAGATAAACTGAAAGTGTGGACACTGTAGCTAAGGTTCACTGAATTTTCTAACTAGACCAAAAATAACATATTTTGCAATTAAAGGACCAAAGAGAGGCTATGGCATATATATTGTATGTATACTCCTGATATAAATACAATACAATAAACCTTCAAACAGATATTAAATTTCATGTTAATGTTTTAGGTTTTTTATTTTAAATCACAATATTTGTCTACACTGGTATTTTAAAAATTTGGGCATCTGTTAATCAAGGGAAAAGGATTCAGCCTATTCTACTACATTTTGTATGAAACAAATAATTATTCCATGTGTTTTCACTAAACACTGGAACTTACAATAAGTGTATTTATTGGAATAATTTGGGGTCCAGTTAACACCCATTCAGACAGACACTAAATCATTGCCCCAGGAAAGGGAGAGCCTTAACTTATAATTAATCAATTACTAGTTACATCAAATTTGAGTACAGTATAAGTTCAGTATGTCTATTATTTTGTGACAGCAAACTTATCTATGTTTTTCTTGAAGAAAATACCTACTAGCAACTTTCAATTTTTTATAGTCTGTATTATATTTACATGAAAAGCAGAGTATGCAAAAGACATGCTATATTCCAAGGTAAAAATGTGAAAGAACTGACAGGAAAAGAAAGGAGACACGGTAGACAAAAAAGTCTTGTAAGCAGGCACTACACTCTGCAAGGGGGACATCTGACAATCTATATATTTTCAGAATTCTAAGAGCCACCACAGGCACTAGACCCAGAATGGTAATGGTAGAGTTTTCAAAAATGAAATAAAGTGAAGCAAACATTAGAAAACTGCTCTTACTATCAAAGCTTAGTTAAAAAGAATGAAACTACAGAAAAAAAAACCACACACACCTTATCTTGATGGCATACTATAAAGTAAGTCTGATATATTTAAACCCAATTATTATTTCAGATAAATGCTGATAGTGACTACTGACAGACAACTCTACACATTTGTAAGTATTATAAGCTGCATAACACATAAAAGATGGACTATTATAGACTTCAAGAGACTAATTAAAGAACTATCATATACTCTCAAGATTCAAAAAAACCAGAAAAATTTTATTTGACCCAAATTTACATTTATGGGAATACGGACAACTCTCTGAGTGGGTATCTGTAAAACTGTGGTTTTTTTTGTGTTTATTTCTTCCTCTCTGGTGCAAATTACTGTAAGAATGTAAACTGATTTTATATAGGTTATTGAAAAACTGTCAAATGTGAAAAGCAATCACTAAAAAATACTAAGAATAATTAGTAATAAACACAGGGATGCTTTGGAGGACTAGAGGTGTTTTTTTTTTAAATCCATAGAATTAATAAAATTATTTAAATGATAATCAAAGAATAAGCTCTGATTCATACAGAATTAATTTTTTAAAAATTTTGGCATCTACATTTCCAAACTATTAGTTTCACTACCAGGCAGAAAGCCTCACTGGAAATGATACAAGCAGGATATATGAGCTCTAGCTCCTCTGAAAAGGAACACATCACAACATGCATAATTTAGAGTGCCAGGTTAAATAATATCCCAATACATACCACTCCATTGTGGTGGACCTACAGAACAGATTATTATAAGTTAATGGACTTCAAACAATTGTATACACACAGAAAGGTATGTTGGAAATCGCAAGTCAAATTACTTTTTATAAATCTCATTACATAAAAGCATATTTTAAGACAATTTCTTTAACTTTTCCTTTCCTAATTTTTTCCATACTTTTGAATCTTAAATTATGTGCCCTTTCTACATGATTTTGTGGGCCTTACACAGCCTGCAGGCCAAATGTTTCCCTCCTCTAATCTAAAATGTTCCTGAGAGGGTCTTAAATACAATAAAAAATTGCTCTATCTTATACTTTATTCTCAAAAGACATTTTTAATGCCTTTGTCTTTTTTTGGTTGGTTTCATGGAATTCAATCAAGAACCCTATCTAATTTAATGTTTTAAAAACAGGTGAAATAAAAGCAGCACCAATAAAGCTTAAAAATTAATCTAATCAACTAAAGATGGTCAGCTAATAGTTCAGACGTCCAGATGAGAGGTCAGCAGTATGGCTGGTTCAGTAATGTCAAGGGTAATTGTGAACTTGTACACCCGGACAGCTGAGAGAGCCTGAGAACATCTGCTGCTGTGCATTCAGAGGCAGAGTGAGAGACACACTACCATTCTTAAGGCCTTCCATCAGCTGCAAACCAACAGTGACTAGGACTGAAGTGGAGCATTTAAAAAAAATCAATGGTGCTGTGCCCAAACAATGTGGAAATGTAATTTGTTCATAGTAAGATAAATCAACATTCTGCTAGCTTCAGTGGAAAAAGTGCTGTTTTTCTACAACAGTAATTATGAGCTTCAACTTGTTTACATATCTACTTTCACAGCAGACTGACAGCAGAAACCATATCTTCACATCTAAATATCCTAAATCCAGTGCTGGCATAATATTAATGAATACATCAAGGAATGCATGCATGAATGAGTAAATCAAACAAATGAATTTATCAATCAAGACTGAATAGATAGCAGAGGCAAAAAAGGTCAGTCAAATTTCTAATTTAAAATGATAGCTAAATTCTTTTTAACTGAAGTTTTTGCTCTGCTATGGTGTAATGAGAATGTAAATACTAGGAAGAGAAGCAATCTCGTATGAACAAGGTGGCAAAGATGACTATCAACAAACAACATAATTTATCTGCATTTTACTGTGATAATTAAGATACAACTAAAATGTAAGATACTTCAAATGAATTATCAGATCTTAAAACACTGCAAATTGTACTCTTAGGAACTAAACGTAATTTTTATATTTTATACAAGAAAAAAGTCTGCATTTCAAAATTAATAAAAAGATTTACATTTATATTCTGAAAATACCTTATTGATTAAATAACTACTAAATTACAACCAACCTTAACAGTGATTTGCAGGATTCATGGAGTAAATTATTTACTTAACTATAATTTTTTTTCTAAATATGACAACTGGAAAATTTTGTGTGGATTTTCATAAATTTAATATAAAACTTTAAAAAATCATACCAAGTTTTTAGTTGCAAAATAATATAATATATAATATGATGGGCCAAATTAACTATCAATAAATTCAAATATTTTGCTCAAAACTGAAGCTGACATCAAAGATAAAAAGAAAAATAGAAATAAAAGTTACCTTGCCTTCGCAGTTCATTTTTAACAGCTTCCACACCTCCCGTTTTTTCAATAAAGTCATATATAACTTTTGATGTTTCTCTGTCTTTAAGTTGTGCCTCTGAGATTCCACACATATCAAAAAGATTCTTCAATTCTGGATCCAAATTATTCAACTACAACAGATAAAATAACCACAAACTATAAAAATCTACCCTTGTTTATTAAAAATAAGTATGACAAAGTATAATTCTCATATGTTTTTTGAAAATATTTAAGTTAATTCTTTTTCCTTTTAAAAAATATTTCTTTATTTCAAAGGCAGAAATACAGAGAGAAGGAGTCAGGGAGAGATAGGGATAGAGGGAGAAAGATCAAGAGATCTTCCGGGGCCAGTACTGTGGCATAGTGGGTAAAGCTGCCGCCTGCAGTGCCAGCATCCCATATGGGCACTGGTTCAAGTCCTGGCTGCTCCACTTTCGATCTAGCTCTCTGCTATGGCTGGGAAAGCAGTAGAAGATGGCCCAAGTCCTTGGGCCCCTGCACCCATGTGGGAGACCTGGAAGAAGCTGCAGGCTCTTGGCTCTGGATCGGCACAGCTCCTCTGTTGCAGCCAATTGGGGAGTACACCAGACCTCTCTCTTTCTCTCTTTCTCTCTCTGTATAACTCTTTCAAATAAATAAATAAATCTTTAAAAAAGAGAGAGAGAAAGAGAGATCTTCCATTCACTGGTTCACTATCCAAAACGCTGGGACAGGGCCAGGCCGAAGGCAGGAACCAGGAGCTACTTCTGAGTTTCTCAGAAATGGATGCAGGGGCTGAAATACTCGGGCCATCTTCCGCTGCTTTCCCAGACACATTAGCAGGGAGCTAGATTGGCTGTGGAACAGCTGGGACTTGAACCGGTGCCCATAGGGTTGCTAGCACTACAGGCAGAGGCTTAACCTTCTATGCCGCAAGTCCAGGCACAAGTTAAATAAACTTTTAATGCAGTTACAGTATTTATATGCTAACAAAATAAATGTTAATGGAGCCAGCACTGTGGTGCAGTAGGTTAATGCCCTGGCCTAAAGCACCGGCTCGAGACCCAGCTGCTCCACTTCAGATCCAGCTCCCTGCTATGGCCTGGGAAAGCAGTAGAAGATGGCTCAAGTTCTTGGGCCCCTGCACACTCGTGGGAGACCCGGAAGCAGCTCCTGGATCCTGGCTTTGGATTGATGTAGCTCCAGCCATTGCGGCCAATTGGGGAGGGAACCATCAGATGGAAGACCTCTTTCTCTCTCTCTGCCTCTCCTCTCTCTGTGTAATTCTTTCCAATAAATAAATAAATCTTAAAAAAAATAAACGTTAATAAATCTAAAAGGAGACATATACTCCAATACAATAGTAATGGGGGACTAAAAGCACATTTTCATCAATGTACAGATCAACTAGACAGAAAACCAACACAGAAAAAACAGCCAAATGACATTATAGACCAAAAGGACCTAACAGATATCTACAGAACCTTTCATCCCACAGCTGCAGAATACAAATATGGAATCAACCCAGATATCCATGAACTGATGAATAGATAAAGAAATTATGGTATACATACACTATGGAATACTCAACCGTAAAAAAGAAAAATCTTGTCTCTGGCAACAAAATGGATGCAACTGGAAATTACTATACTTAGTGAAATAAACCAGTCCAAGAAGACCAATACCATATGTTTTCCCTGATCTGTGGTAACTAACAGAGCACCAAAAATGTAATGTGTAAGAGTGAAACTGACATTCTGAGATTCATGATTGTTCTCTACTGTTGAGGAACAGTGTTCTTTTCTTCTTACTATTTGTTGACATTTTACTTAGTGTATGGTTAGTCTTTTGAATATATAGCAAACTGAAAACAGATTACTGCAAAAATGGAGAGAGAATAAGAAAGGAAAGAGGAAAAAGGGTGAGAGTGTTTATTGGAGGGAGGGTAGGATGGGAAGGGTCACTATGTTCCTAAATTTGTATATATGAAATACATGGAATTTGTTTACCTTAAATAATAATAACAGAATAAATATGAACAAAGAATAGATCTTACATTTTATCACATCTCTTTTTTGTTCCCTGACTTCAGAAGAAGAGAATTCTTGATTTCTATTAACCCATTCATGATTCAAACATCAACAATGTGAATCTATTTCACCTTGTCCCAGGTTAAGATTTAAGTATAATCACAAAGAAAGACAAAAACAGCAAATCAATTTGAAAATCCAAGGGTAAGGACATTTTTGTAATTTTTAGCCCTTGAATAGTGCTCAACAGAAAAAGACACTCAATATGTATGAGATTAATGTGGTAATTATAACAAAAATATTGAAAATGATTTTTGAACCAAGTCACAAAATAACTTTGTTTTTAAAGATCTAATATGAAAGGACGGTACTATGGTTCCAAATCTCAGTAGTATATACACATAAGCACAACTCTTCCAAATAGACACTAGAAGCTGCAAACATAAATAATAATAAAGAAATAAGCCCTTTGAAAAGTCTAAATGCAAGTCATAACATTCTTACATATTTATATCAATATTGTATACAGCTTGAAAAGACACTCACATCAAAGCCTGTATTTGGATCCCAACCAACATGTCCAATGTGCCTAAAGTAACAAGTAGAAAAATAAAATGCATGAAGGGCAATAAAAACATATATGTAGGAAATCCAATTCTCCAGTGGAATTTTGGGTCTGAACGAACAGTTCTCACAGACATACCGGTATTCTAGGAAAAATTATATACAAGGAATTGGAAGATCAGGATTCCAGCCCTGGTCTTGCTACCAATCTTAACGTTTTTGTACAATCTCTCCAAGAACTATTTACCAAGTTAGCTTAAGAATATACAAGCATTTCATATATATGCATATATATGCATTTTATAATTATGTATATATAAGCATGTACATGCATCTGAGATGACAAAAGTTTTATAATGAACTAACAAAATAATGCATATGAAATTCTTTGAAATGTCATATAATACCAAATGCTTTTACTGCCTTAAGGCAATACCAAGAGGCAATTTTCAAATATCATTTACATGGTGAAGTGAGAAATTTTTTATTATTTTTGAATTTTCAAAATTCATTTGAGAGGCAGAGAGACAGATAATAGAGCTCCCAATCAATAGTTCACTTTCCAAATGTCTGCCAGGACTGGGCCAAACTGAAGGTAGGAGCAAAGAACTTAATCTAGATTTTCCACATGGATGGCAGGAACCCAACCACTTGAGTCTTCACTTGCTTCCTCCCAGAATGAACATCAGGGAAGCTGGAATCAGGAGCAGAGTCAGGACTCACAGTCACTCTGATATAGGATGCATACAGGTGATATGAACATCCTAACTAGTGGCTTAATTGCTAAGCCAAACACCCATTCTAAGAAATTGTTTTTATATCTAACTATTAATTGAAAAATAAATTTTCTCTAATTTTTATTTTCTGATGGTTGAAAAGTAAACAAACCATTAAATTTACAGAATGACTACTGAGCAACTGCCTTTAAAAACAAAATATTCCAAAAAAACCTTGCAACAACAAAAAGTATGTAAATGATAAATGTAAGCACCTTCCTCCCAAAAAGAAAACAAAACATTCCTAGTAAGTTAAAAATCAAGGAGCAGGCATTGGTGTAGCAGTTAAGATGCTGCTTAGGATGAATGCATCCCATATTAAGAGTGCCTGGATTTGAGTCCTGGTCTACTCCAGGTTCCAGCTTCTTGCTAATGTCCACCCAAGTGGTGGCTTGAGCACCAAGTGGTGGCTCAAGTACTTGAGTTCCAGACAACCAAGTGGAGCTCCTAGCTCCTGGCTTTGGCCTGGCCCAGTCCGGACTGTTATGAACACCTGGGGAGTGAACCAGAGGATGAGAGCTCTATGTGGATGGCAGCTCTGAGTATTTGCACTGCTGGCCCTCTTCAACACACGGGCCCGTCTTCTCTGCCTTCCAAATAAATAGAAATTAAAAGAAAAAAAATCAAGAGCAGCAATGAATAAATCAAAAGTGAAGATAAAAATTAAAGAACTGTCTTACTGGAAATTACTTGGCGTTCCAATATCTGCCTTGGTTAATCTCTTCTTTTTAGCTTTTCCTTTCTTCTTTTCTTTGGTATGGGAAATATTGTTGACTTGTGAACCATAAAATCTATTTGTTGTGATTTCTGGGTTTTTTATGTCAACTGTAGCCATGGGTAGATTAGGACCTGTAAGCAAAGATAAAATAATATGAAAGGGATATAATTTAAGATAACAACTATATATAATTCATATTAAATCTTTTTCTGAAGTAGAATCACTTCAATACTACGAATTAAGTTTAAACTTAAACCTGAATGTTATTTTTGTAAATAATGAAGTACTGCTTAAAATTTAAAACCTACACTAAATTCTTAAACACATTAGCATAGATCAAATATGTATTTTATCACATTAAATCTCATGAATATGAACTTCCAACTAGAATTTAAATTTAAATTTAAATGATCTGACCCTTTAAATCTGTACTTTGATTGCTGCATAACCAACATACTGCTCTTTGGTGGATATCATATAACAGTAAGAGAAAACATACTGCTCTTCGGTGGATATCATATAACAGTAAGAGAAAACACAGCAAAAGAAAATCTACATTTGTTTTAAATTTAACAGAAATTTAGTCTTACCTCTTTGTTTCAACTTTATTAGTCCATGAGGGAAAAAGTACTTATAAAATTACTACCACATTTTTTTCCAAAACTGCCATACATGACTCTAGTACATCAGTACACAACCTCAACTATCATACTGATGAGTTCAAAAACTTCAAATGGAAAACATTCTTAAAACACTTATCTTTCACAAAGATCAACAGTAAAAGTAGGTACTTTTAGATATTAACAGTCTTCAGTAACACTAAATGTAGCACAAAAAGAGTTAAAGTGTGAACGCAATGCATTCATCCTAAATTTTTTTTTACAAATTTAACTGACAGGAAACATATGTTCCTTAGAGAGTTATTTACTGATTCCTTGGCAAAATCCCCCAGAATACCAAGTTCCTCAGAAATGATTACATTCACAACTTTAAAAATGCTGTATAAAATACAATCAGCATTGTGTAGAGAATGTGTTAACACAGCACATTTGAGACATATCTAGACAGCCCTCCTTACAAGGCTAGCCTTCCGCTGGCAACTGGTAGAATGTGCTAGGCAAAGGATGCCTGTATGATTTGCCCCTAGAAAAGACCCAGCACTAAACTATTTCTTTAGATGACATTTCACATGTGTTCACAATCAATTACTGGTTAAATTGATTCCACTGGGAGAACTCTAGGAAGCTTACATGTGATTTCCTAAAGACTGCATCCAACAGTCTTTCCCTTTGTTAATTTTGCTTTTTTCTTTCCACTGTAATAAATCTTTGCAATTACAACTATATACTGAGTCCTCTCAGTAAATCCCCAACCATGAGGGTAGTCTTGGAGGTTCCTAACACAATAGCAAAATGGCAAATATCTTGAAAAATCTCAAGATATTAAACAGTAATACAAATTAGGTAACCACTAAATGACAATTTGAATCTAATTCTTTATGCTGAAAATTCTAAACGTATTCCATTTATTAAAGCTAACAGAAAATGTTTACCCACATGAGTGAGTTATAGAATCTGCTTTCTCTCAACTTCCTTACTAAAGATGGAATTGAGATAAAATAAAATTATGAAAGCCATATGCCACCTCAGGAGACACATAAACAAGCTAGAAAGATGTATGCTTTGAATGTCACCAAAATTTGGCTATTTTCATTCAATATTCAGTCTATTTACATGAAACGATCTATAAATGATCTGAACATTTTATTTACAATTTTATTAAAAATTCCATTGGAAGTTGCTGATATTGGAAAAAATAAAATTATTTCTTCTTGATAAAAAAATGGAAGCTAGTGAACGTAAATAAAGTCATTAAAAGCTTTTTCATGTTGAGGAATAACCTGAACATAATTGGATCAAGAAGTAAAGGTTAAACAATACAGAATGATTGAAAGACTGATTAAACAGTAGATAGAGACCTGGATGTTCAGATAACACATTTCAATGTTTAGTTTCACAAAATAAGGAATTTATTGAGAATACCCAGAATCCAGGGTTACAGAGTCAAATTAGAGTCTCACTCATACTTTCATACCCTTATCTAACGATAATCAGTTTTTACTTCTCATTCTTGCCATTTTCCTATTATAATTTATCTTTACCAGTTACAGTAATACCATCCAAAATATGATGCTACAAATTAATTACTCTTATGTTTATATTTAATAGAATTTAAGAATGTAATGACAGATTTAGGAGTATGAGATTTAAGCATCCTCTTGATTCATTTCACTTTCCTGAAACAGATGTTCAAAAAGCAATTATAAGGGGAAAAATCATTAAAAACAAAAAACAACCATTATTAGTTTTTAGGACAAAACAACAAAAATATTTTCCTGTTGCTTTAGTTTATTGTACTATACATGACCTAAATGGTAACAGAATTGGTTTAAGTTATTTTAAGTTATCCAAGCTAATTATTCTTTTCAAGGAAATAAATCAAGGTTCTCATAAGCCTGATTTATAATTCACTAGACAAAGTTGACTTAGCTGTCTCTGAAGAAGGTTCAAAACCCAGGAGTGCAGTGGAGGATGGCCCAGGTCCTTGGGCCCTGCACCCACATGGGAGACCAGGAGGAAGCACCTGGCTCCCGGCTGCGGATCGGCGCAACGCGCTGGCCGCAACGCACTGGCCATAGCAGCCACTTGGGGGGTGAACCAACAGAAAAAGGAAGACCTTTCTCTCTGTCTGTCTCTCCCTCTCACTAACTCTGCCTGTCCAAAAAAAAAAAAAAAAAAAAAAAAAAGGACAATGAATAATAACATTTAACTCATAACACAGTCAAACTGTATTTCCTCTCCTCCCTCTACCTCAAAAGCAGGCATGAATATGTTACTATGCATTTGCCAGGCAGTTAAAAAGTCTGAGCATTATCTTTTTAGAGTTAATATAGATGAATTTCACTAGTACTGGTTGAAACATTATGTAAATAAGCCTATACAGGAAAATGCAGATTGTAGGGATATATAGAAAATAAGTATTAAATGGGAAATTAGTGTTTGTTTTTTTATTATTATTTTATTCTATTTTATTTATTTATTTTTTTTTACAGGCAGAGTGGACAGTGAGAGAGAGAGACAGAGAGAAAGGTCTTCCTTTGCCGTTGGTTCACCCTCCAATGGCCGCCGCGGCCGGCGTGCTGTGGCCGGCGCACCGCGCTGATCCGATGGCAGGAGCCAGGAGCCAGGTGCTTTTTCCTGGTCTCCCATGGGGTGCAGGGCCCAAGCACCTGGGCCATCCTCCACTGCACTCCCTGGCCACAGCAGAGAGCTGGCCTGGAAGAGGGGCAACCGGGACAGAATCCGGCGCCCCGACCGGGACTAGAACCCAGTGTGCCAGCGCCACTAGGCGGAGGATTAGCCTAGTGAGCCGCGGCGCCGGCAGTGTTTGTTTTTTAAATCTTTCATTTTATACATGAAAACTAAGGATAAGAGTCAGGTGACCTTATGAAGTCATATAAAGGCAAACTTGGGTACCTTGGTTCTTAGCCCACTATCCTTTCTATTAGATATTCCATGTTTTACAAAGGAGTAAAACTAGAGGGTAATCACAATGCTAATTTTACAAATGTCACTATACTTTATTTCTTCACAAGTTTATCACTTCTCTCAAATTCCAGTTTGATAACTCATCACTCAATAAATATTTACTAACAACTTGCAGGATTTATAAAAAATATTTTATATACATATAAGAAGCTAAGGTACTTGGTTATTTCTGCTGAAAGTATTTATTTTAGAATTTGAGGGTGTTGAATAAAGTTTAAAAGGGTATTCTAAAGCCTAATTAAGTATGTTTCAAAAGTGACAAATAACCTGTATGAAATACCAGAGTAATTTTTCATTAAAGTATTAATGGAAGCTTTGTTAACAGATATTCTTAAGTCATTTCTAGTAAAATTTAATTATTCTATTTATGAAATTATTTATCTTAAGAACATTTACTAATATATTAATGGAGGATTCTTTCCTGCTTTTGCATAAAACAATCAAAAGACAAATTATTTCCTTTTGATTATGTACAACTGCCACAGGAAAAGATTTTAAAATATTTTTGTGAACGGACATGTCTAGTTAATTTTAAATCTAAAAGAACAAACTAATACTTCCCTTTAATTACATAAAAAGCAGAGAGCTCTCACCAAGATAAAACAGTTGAGAAACAGGTGGCCCAGAGGCCTCTGATGTCAAGCAGTCATGAAGCTGAGAACAAATCATGGGAAAGCGTATAAGCTAAAATGTGGGATTGACCAATAAAGAAATTAGGAGTTAGTAAGGAAGATACCAAGATGCACTTTAGGTATATATGTAATTTCTATATGAAGTGTCTTTTCAATGATTACAGTTTGAAAAGGTCTGGTAAACTGATTCTTTAAATGAAGATCTGAGACAGACTACCCGCATGGATATTGCAGGAGAAGGTTACGGTGCCCACTGCCACCTGGTGGTGGTGCACCAAATGCAGTAACACATAATGCTACTCTAAAACAATGGTCTCCACCAAGTGGCGAGAAAAAGTTGTTGTAGAGCAGGAAAAAATATTAAAATTCCTGTTACTACTTATTTCATTCTTTATTGTACATATATGTTTCATGTTATATGTATATTTTATAAATAAATACCTATACAAATATTGGCAATACATGTTTTACAATTGTCTTTTAATGGTTCTTTTAAAAATTACTCCATTTATTTAATGAAAAAAAGTTTGGGACTATTGCACCAAAGGTGAAAACTATAAAACTAAAGATCTAAAACAAACAGCAATGTCATAGAAAGGAATCACATTTAATCGTAAATGATTCTCTTACTAGGGATAAGAAAAATCACGAGACACCACTGCTTCACAAAGAATTTTCAAATCCTTATTCACAGAAATTAGATGTCGCTTCAGAAACACATTTTGTATGTATTGAAAAACTTGGATATTTTAAAATACTAAAGTACTGACATCCTTAGTTTTTACACGCAAGTACTAGGAAGCCTTCCCCTTTGGTACTGAATATATATGCTCATCAAACATAAAACAAATTCAAAGCGGTTAAAATTCTAGGCACACATCAAGCAAAAAAATTCTACCACTGCATTAAAAGGTCACAGATGAACACCTGAGACTTAGTTGCCCCTGCTTTCTTTTGCCTCTGCCACATACTAACTATGTGTCTTGAGACATATTTTTACCCTCCCTAGGTCTCAATTTCTCCTTCAAAATCATATTGACTTGCAAAGCAGTTAAGGGGCCAAGCTCTAGAGTCATATATATGTCTTAAAACTGAATACTCCTCCTTGAGGCAGAATCCTGATATACCACCTTACTAGTTATGTGATCTTGAGCAAGTTACCTATCTGTGCCCCGTTTCTTCACCTACAAAATGGAGATAAAAGGAATTATTTTGGAGGATTACTGAACAGTGTCCAGAAGATAGTAAATAATCATTAAATAGTAGCTGCCAGGGTCAGGGTTATAGCATAGCAGATTAAGCTTCTACCTGTGATGCTGGCATCCCATACAGGAGCCAGTTTGAGATCCAGCTGCTCCACTTCAGATCCAGCTTCCTGCTAATATGTCTGAGAAAACAGCAGAAGATGGCCCCTGCACCCATGTGGGAGACCCAGAAGATGCTCCTGACTCCTGGCATTGGTTTGGCACAGCTCCAGCTGTTACAGCCATTTGAGGAGCAGCTGCCAATATTACTGCTGTCATCATCTTCAAAACTAGTATTTATTAAGCACTATGCCAAGCTCTTTAATCAATTGATTTAATCTCCACAGCCACCCTGGAAGGATTAATATTTATTTTTAAAAGAGAAAGTCAATGTACACAATACTTGGCACACGATAAACACTATTCAAGGTAGTTAGCCATTTTAAAAAAATTAACAAGGTAAAAAAACCCCAAGTTTAATACAGTAATATTTGGTTTATGTTTGTATATTAAGAGTACAAATTTAAGGACATCAGAGGCAATACATAATTTTAACATGTAAGCCTCAATGACCATCAATAGTTGTCATATATTAAGAAGTCTGCATGATATAACTTTTCCTTGAATAATCATTCTAAGTTATGATGAAAACATTTGAGATTGTTTTTTTTAGAGCAGCAATATTCTCTATTATAATGAAGGTTCCTGGAGCAGTGGTTCTTTATCTTCATAGCCATGGACCCTATTGACATGTGATGAACACCAGAATCCTCTCTTCAGAGAGAAGAACATAGATCAATTATAAAATGTAGCACATGGGGCTGACGCTGTGGCACAGCGGGTTAATGCCCTGGCCTGAACCGTCAGCATCCCATATGGGCACCGGTTTGAGACCCAGCTGCTCCTCTTCCAATCCAGCTCTCTGCTGTGGCCTGGGAAAGCAGTGGAGGATGGCCCAAGTCCTTGGGCCCCTGCACCCACGTGGGAGACCCTGAGGAGGCTCCTGGCTTCGGATCAGCACAGCTCTGGAAGTTGCGGCCAATTGGGGAGTGAACCATCGGATGGAAGGCTTCTCTCCCTCTCTCTGCCTCTCCTCTCTCTGTGTAGCTCTGACTTTCGAATAAAAAATAAATCTTTAAAAAAAATGTAGCACATAACTTCAAGGAAGGCATCTGCAATTCAGGATGAGAATCTCTGGCCTAGGTATATGGAACCCTATCTTTTACATCTTGGTATTCTGCTTTAATTCTCAGGTATCCAACAATCAAAAAAAAAAAAAAAAAAAGATCCATAATACTTCCAGTGTTCAGTATCAATCTAAGGAAGGTTATATGCAACTACAATTAGTTTTTTATTTGTTTAAAGATTTATTTATTTAAACAAATAGTTCTAAACATACCACCAGAGTGATAAGGGTTTCATGTAATTATAAATCCATTTATATGAAATATTTTGAAACAAGAATAGAAATTAAAATTTTAAAATACGAAACTTGTAAAATATGCTAGGCAAAATTTATTCTTTTCAGAAAAGATTTTAAGATCAGATTATATAGTCTAAATTGAATCAACTGTGAACACAGAACTAAGATAAAATAGTGACTTTCACTCTTGGTACTCTTCCTTCACATTAGAAAGATACCAAAGATAGTACGTTTCCTAAGTCTTAACTGTGATTCATTGATTTAAAATAAGAACACAATAAATTATAGTATTTGATCACATATATGCCACTACAAGAACTGAACAATAATCTAAAATCCTTTTGATCAATAATTATCAAAGAGCTTACCATTTGGGGGATCTCGTCTTTTTTCTGTGAGAAAATAAATTAGGATAATATTATTAGACTTATGTAATATAGCATCAACATAAAAGTTAATTCACTTAAATGCTATCTTATTCCTAAATGTATGCGCAGATGATTAAGAACTAAGATTAGAACAGTTTCTAAAGAACTGTCATAAGCAGACATCTAAACAAACTGAGGATGAGAACAATATGTTCAAAGGCCCTAACCAGAGTACAACATAAAAGAACTATATGAAGCCTGGGCTAAAGTCAGCAAAAGAAAGAGTGGAAGGAGGTACGTTGGGGAGAGTCAGGGTTTAGATTACAACAGGTCTCACAGTCCACAGTTAAGGAGTATAAGTTTTGTTCTATGTATAATATGAAGCATGAACATGGTTATGAATAGGGCAAGTGACACAATCTAATTGATGTTTTAAAAGTTTACCCTGGCCACTATATAGAAAAGATAGCAGGGGATAGAGAGCAGGGAGACTAGTCAGTAAGCAAGAACAGTTCTACAGTTGGCACATGATACATGATGGTGGCTTGGATTAGGACAGTAGCAGTAGAGGTGTGAGAAATAGACCCAAGGCATATTTTTAAAGGCAAAACCGAGATTCACTGATAGGATTTATGTGACTGAGTGATGAAGTAGAGCAAACACCTTTTACTAAGGTAGGTAAGACTAGCAGAGAAGTAAAGACAAGTCTGAGTAAAAAAAGCTGGGGATGGTAAGAGTGTACATGGACCAGGTGTTCTGCTCAGAGACTTAAGACTTAAGTCTAAAGGTTATTTTCACACTCAGTTTGAGTGGACAGTCTGAAATTCAATGGAGAGGTCAATGCTGAAATGAATTTTTGAGAGTCATTATCACATAGATGCTTTTCAAAGTTATGAAAGCAAAAAGGGAAAGAGAATATTCAGAATTTTGAGCACTGAGACCAGAAAAATACTGAAAATCTACAGTCAATTATGAAGGAAGAAAACTGGGAGAATTTTTACCCATTTTTTTGCATTCATACTTCCATATATCACAATTGCTCAGAACAAGACATTATTTTAGCTTTCAGACAGTTCAAAAGTAAATGAATAACTTTAAATTAATTTCCAAGTATTTTCTAATACAAAACTTTTTGAAATTATAAAAATATTCATAAACAGCTGATACTATAAAGTAAGTCTATAATTAACCACAACTCAAAACCATTAGGATTTAATTAGTGTATTATCAATGGGAAATATAAAGGTATTCATCCATCTGATGACCACATGAAGTAACAACTATCTGAAGCATTTGAAGTAAACAAGTCCTATCTATGAATATGCAAGTCAATCTTCAAATTGGTGGATGACACTAATATGGAAATATACTGAGATGAATATAAAAGCTCACAGTATAAATTCTAAGAAGCAATTACTTAGATATATGATATCACCCATGCTTGAGAGACAAACACACGAAAAAATTGGGGGTGGGGTTAGTCACATGAATGACTACCCAACAGAGACTCAGAGTTTCTCTAATGTTATCTTTCTGCTTCTAAAACATTTTGGCTAAACATCCAGGAACTATCTAAAACAGAATTTTTGTGCCAGGTAAAATATAGCTTTAACTTACATGCCAACTTCAAAATTAACATTTTTTTCAGTAAGGGATTTTACTTTTCAAAATACTCAACATATCACATGTTTTAACTGAAAGGAGCCCCAGAAAACCCCTGGGCTAATACTATAGCATGCCAATGAAGCAGGCACTGGATCATAACAATAGCATGAAATCCTTTCCTAGGACAGAATTAAGTGGTAAACTTCCATGATTCCAAAAAGTTAAAAGAAAGTAACAGGGCTGTAACAATTCTATTCAATCACTAAAAGTAGAAAATAGTAAGATCATAACAGTGAAGCAGTAACTCAGTTTATTCTCATTTTTACCTCACCCCCTTCTTGGAAATTCTCTAAGATAACAATCAAAATATATAAAATACAATATATGCTTTTGCATTGTTGTTTGCAACTCTTGCTTTTTGGTTTCTAAGCTTGCCAAAAGAATTTGCTTACAATGTATAAAATAATTTTAAAAGTTTAGCTAGCATTGTGGCATAGTTGGCAGACGCTGTCTGCAACGTCGTATCCCATATGGGCAAAAGTCTGAGTATCAGCTGCTCCACTTCTGATCCATGTGTTTGGGAAAGCATTGGAAGATGGTCCAAGTTCTTGGGTCCCTGCCACCCACATGGGAGACCAAGAAGAAGCTCCTGGCTCTGGGCTTTGGCCTGATGCAGCCCTGGCAGTTGAGGATGTTTGGGGAGTGAACCAGCAGATGGAAAGATAGCTCTCTTGCTCTCTCTCTCTCTGTAATTCTTTCAAATCAGTAAATAAAAATCTTAAAAATAAATAAATAAATTACAACGCTATTAAAAACCTAAGTTTAAGAGTCAAGCTTGGTTACTAAAATGGGTCATTCAGTAAAATTGAAAAAATTAGTTCTCAATAAAAATACCATTTCATTTAAGGTAGGAATTGACAAGCTTCTTTGGTAAAGGGCCAGAGAGTAAATATTTTAGGTTTTGATGGTCATACAGCTTCGGTGGAAAGTATTCAACTCTGTTATGGCTAAAAACTAGCCATAGAAAACAGGTAAATTGATATAGCAGGGTTTGGATAAAATTTTATTTATAAAATAGGCAGTGGGTCACATTTGTCCCATTAGTCAGTTTGCTGGCCCATTTTAAGTAATTAAAGAAAGAAAAAAATGGTTACCAGATTTCCTTTGTCGTCGACCCAACAAATCTGTAACTGCTTTTCGGAATTTTTTTGCTTCTTCTTCATTGGCAAAATTAAGAGCAACTTGACAAGTCTGAAATATTTTAATAAAACAGGACAAACAACAAAATGCACAAATTTAGCTTTATATAAGAAAAACAGTAAGGACCAACAAAAGTACATTTCTAAAAAAGGACAGATGGACTTAACTAGCAGAAAAAAATTATTTTATTTTATGATCTGAGCTAACCCATGAAAGTAAAAAGAATGCTATTAGAAAAAAATTACCGATCACAGCAGACACTCAAACTGTAAAAGGAATACTTCATCAGAATAGTAAATGGAATCTGAACTTTCAGTAAGTTTCCAAAAATAAAATCTGGATTAGAAAAGGCAACCAATGGAGAAATCAAACATGGTAATAAAGGAAAATATGACTTACATCTCCAGCAAAGGTATGAAAATATCCTCTAGGACTATTATATACAAAGTTATTATATAACTCTTGTTCCCACAACAGTTTCCCATCCTAGAAAAAAAGTAAAAATTCAAGTAAGACCTACCAATACAAGCTCTAGAAATAAAGCAGATGACTCATATTAAAGGAATGGTTTATATTAACATAACTTTCACATAGACATACATCAGCATCATCTTGTAATAACCTAATCAGCAATTTCATAATAACTATAAGCTCTGCATAGCATTTCTTTCATAAAACCTACACATCAAGTGAGTTTAATTCAATATACTAAAATATAATCTCATTAGCCAAGCCTTTCCACATACAGTTTCGGTCAGATTTATAACTGGAATAATTATTTGACCATCAATGTTACATGGAAGGAGTAGGATGCTTTTGTACATACACTGACATAGTTACATCAGCAATACTTAGACTGTGCACTATCAAATTTTACAGAAATATTTTGTTCTTCTTAATTTTGTACATGTATACTCTACACAGCTCATTAATAATCTTCAAATTCTTAACTTTTACAGAATATTTTCCTAACTAAATATAGGTTTATCAAACTTTTCATGCTGCAGAAAAAGATTGATGATTAAAACACATCAGTGTTAAACTACAGATAAGAGAGTTGGGGATGACCACTGTATCACCATAATGTAAAAGAAACATATTTAGGCCAGCGCCGCGGCTCACTAGGCTAATCCTCCACCTTGCGGCGCTGGCACACCAGGTTCCAGTCCCGGTCAGGGTGCCGGATTCTGTCCCGGTTGCCCCTCTTCCAGGCCAGCTCTCTGCTGTGGCCCGGGAGTGCAGTGGAGGATGGCCCAGGTGCTTGGGCCCTGCACCCGCATGGGAGACCAGGAGAAACACCTGGCTCCTGGCTTCAGATCAGCGCAGTGCACCGGCTGCAGCGCGGCGGCCGTGGAGGCCATTGGAGGGTGAACCAATGGCAAAGGAAGACCTTTCTCTCTGTCTCTCTCTCTCACTGTCCACTCTGCCTGTCAAAAAAAAAAAAATTTAACCTTAATATAAAATGTGCCTAATTCTGAGTATTCACAGCAATGTTACTTTCAAATGAAAATAAGTGAGAGAAACATAATCACTTATTGCTCTATTCTGAAATGCAAGGTTCCAATTAGACCACAATTTAAAACTGTAAAATACACTGCATAGACATTATGACCAGTTAATGGAATTTCTTTCTTCTTATATGGTTGTATGTGTATTCCATTCCTAATTAGTGTTTCTCATTATGGATGAGAACCGTCAAAGTACTTAGGAATGTCTTTCAAACTATGCACGTGTTTCCCATCTGCCAGAATCACTGCCATAGCAGCCACTGTATTGGGAATGCATGCATCTCTCAGCTGTCTTAGGGCATAGAGAAGTAAATGCTGAAAAGAATTCACTTGGGGAGGGTGTTGTGATGTAGTGGATAAATCTGCCACTTGTGATACTGGCATCCCCGATATGGGTACCAATTTGAGTCCCAGCTGCTCCGTTTTCAATCCAACTCCCTGCTAGTGTGCCTGGACAAGCAGTGAAGATGGCTCCAGTACTTGGGTCCCTGCCAACCATGTGGGAGATTATGATGGAGTTCCAGGCTCCTGGCTAAGTCTGGCCCAGCCCTGGCCATTGCAGCCATTTGGGGAGTGAACCACTAGATGGAAGATCAATATTGTAGCCACTTGGGGAGTGAACCACTGGATGGAAGAGCAATTTCTCTCTCTCTCTCTCTCTCTTTCTCCTTTTCTAATTCTAATTCTGACTTTCAAATAAATAATTATATCTTTTAAAAAAATTGCCTTATATTACTATGTTAATAAATTAAATCTCACTTAACCTCAATGAAATATATTTTAACAGATCCAGCCAGTCATTCCATTTTATAAATACATAAGCTAAGGCCCAGAGCTGGAAGAATGTTTGACCACAGCCTATCTGATAAAATTAATAACCAGGAGTTTAGTTTTCATAATTAAAATCTCATTTTACTTACTGCCATATGTAAATATGAACCATGAAAGATGACCTAAGGACTCAGGGGCAAATGTTGTGGTGCAGCAGGTTAAGCCACAGCATCAGCATCCCATACTGGAGTGCTGGTTGTGTCCTTGCTGCTATACTTTTTTTTTTTTTTTTTTTTTTTGACAGGCAGAGTGGACAGTGAGAGAGAGAGAGACAGAGAGAAAGGTCTTCCTTTGCCGTTGGTTCACCCTCCAATGGCCGCTGTGGCCGCCGGGCTGTGGCCACCTCACTGCGCTGATCCGAAGGCAGGAGCCAGGTGCTTCTCCTGGTCTCCCATGGTGCAGGGCCCAAGCACTTGGGCCATCCTCCACTGCACTCCCAGGCCACAGCAGAGAGCAGGCCTGGAAGAGGGGCAACCGGGACAGAATCCGGTGCCTCGACTGGGACTAGAACCCAGTGTGCCAGCGCCGCTAGGTGGAGGATTAGCCTATTGAGGCTCGGCGCTGGCTGCATCCAGCTTCCTGCTAATGCACTTGGGGAAGGCAGTGGAAGGCTGCCAAAGTACTTGGGCCCGACACCCATTGCAAAACCATGATAGAAATCCTGGCTCCAGCTTCAGCCTGGCCCAGGCCTGGCAACTGTGGTCATTTAGGGAGTTAATTAGTAGATGGAAGATTCTCTCTCTCTCTCACTCTGCCTTTCAAATAAATAAGTGCACATTAAAAAAAAGTAATAATATAGAGAAATCTCTGTTGTTAACAAAACCATTCTTTCAAAAAGAAAAAAAAGGTTTTTAAAGAAGTAATTGACACCTGATCTTATCCAAAACAATAATTACTTGTATGGCCACTACAAGAGATGAACACCTGGTAAAAAGCATCTAATCTATGACAAAGTGGATTTATGATTGAGAATGAATACAGAGCTGTAAAAATCTGAATATACTTATGATGAGAAATAATATAAGGGAAAATCAGTAATACATGTTTATAGATATTATGTAATGTTTTAAAGCTAGGCTGAAGTAAATAATAATACATATCAAGCTAAAATATTCTTTTGTTATTCCATAAGAGGACTGTGTATGCTACTCTATAATGGACAAGATAAAATAGTAACTCTCACAAGAAAAAGAAAAATGTTGGGAAAGCTCAAGACCCAAATGCAAAACTTTTTAAAAAGTAGCTTCAAAATGTGGTGGCTGTGGAAAAATAAAATGGTGAACTGCAATATTCCCTTCCTGTGGGGGTTGTGTTCCAAGATATTCAGAATTCTCTATATGCTACATTTTTCTCCATACATATATACCTATGGCAAATTTAAATCATAAATTAGGCATAGTGAGAGATTAACAATTGCTAATAAAACATAACAATTTTAACAATACACTGTAATAGAGTTAATTAAAATTCATGAATAGTTTATTCAGGAATCCTCCATTTAACATTTTGGGATCATGATTGAAACCACAGAAAGCAAAACTGAGGATAGCGGGAATACAGTATTCATACGGGTTAGGACATATTCCCATTTGGTCACAATATCCATATATCAGTAATTAAAACCAAGCTTCATCCTTCTAATGAGTTTAAATATAATTTAATTATTACATACAGGTTCCATAAATCCATATTAAATTAGACTTGAGTCCGACCATCTAATCTAATCTAAACCTACAATTTAAAGATAAAGCAAAACAGAACTTACCTTAATGTCAAATATTCTTAAAAAATAAGATCTCTGTGGATTGTCCTTAACTAGACATGCAACCCCACTGCACTTCTTTGACCACATACAGTTCCGATCTGCAGCATATAACTGTACCACTGCTGAAGACATTGTCTGCAAAACAAAATTTATAGCCGTTAGGTTCAAAAAACAGTCAGATGATCACAGAGCTTGTTGCCACCTTAACTGCAGCCCCTTGAGAGAAACTGTGTCAGGACCACCAAGCTTCACTGCTCCTGAATTCCTGACCCACAGAAACAAGGAGATATATAAACAGTCACTGTTATTTTAAGCCACTAGCTTTTGAAGTAACTTTTGAAATTATTCCAAAGTTATTTATACAATGATTAATAACTAATACAACTTTATAACAATGATTAGTAAAACATTTATTGATGCTTTAGATGTGTCAGGAATACAACATCATTTAATTTTTGTTACTATCATCACTTCATTTTATACTTAAGAACCACTGCTACAGAGCATAAGCAATTTGTCCAGTATCATCAGCTAAAAAAATTCCAAGCAATTTATGACTTTAGATTCTGTATTCTTATGCTCTGTTTTATACTGCTTCCCAATAAAGAGAATATTTAAACAATGTAGTTGTTTAATAATTTAAACAATGTAATTGTTTACTAATAAACAATTGTTAGTAAAGGTTGGCATCCACAAACCAATTAAATACTTTGTAGCAAAGGTACAAAGCTGAACTTGAAAGCAGGATTGGTGATTACCCTTTATGGTGCTGATACTTCAAATATTTCACCTGGAAGATAGATTTTAATATCTCATTTTCTAAACAGTAAAATGGAAAGAAAAAGGATTCTAAGTGACTTGTACTAGTGGCCACACAACTGAAAGCTATAGTGAAAGTATGAAAAAAATGACCTGAGTGCCTCCTGTCTCAATTTTCCCAAGGATAGGAGCTAACTAGAATGCTTTTAGATGCACTGCTTCATCATATGCAATTTTAGGACATTAAGGTATTCCATTAATGATACTATGTTGGGGGGTTGGCGCTGTGGTGCAGTAGGTTAATCCTCTGCCTGCAGTGCCAGCATCCTATATGGGTGCTGGGTTCTAGTGCTGGCTGTTCCTCTTCCGATCCAGCCTCTGCTATGACCTGGGAAAGCAGTAGAAGATGGCCCAAGACCTTGGGCTCCTGCACCTGCATGGGAGACTGAGAAGTAGCACCTGGCTCCTGGCTTCGGATAGGCACAGCTCCGGTCATTGCGGCCATCTGGGGAGTGAACCAACAGAAGGAAGACCTTTCTCTCTCTCTCTCTCTTCCTCTCACTGTCTGTAACTCTTCCTCTCAAAGAAATAAATAAAAATCTTAAAAAAAAAAAGATACTATGTTGTCATCTATCTTATGAGTCTATAATAAAACAATAAACATACCAATTTTTGTCCTAAACTAGGTTTTCTTTTCACATTAAAATACAGAATATAAATATTCAATTTTGTTTTTAAAAAGTGAAACACACATATTCTAAGATAGCATTTACAAATCTTCAGAAAGCAATAATTACCTGTTCTGATTCAGAAACCTCATTCCTAAACTGGAATTTAATAACTTAGATAATGAAAAATGCATATCCTTAATGTAACTAAAAATATTTTTTAATAAAAACTTACTTAGTGAAATATAAAAATTGACTAAATAATTATGGTACTTTAGTTCAATGGAATTTGGACACTATAATAAAAATAGACTACATTAAGCTTTAAGGAGACACTGTTTTGGATTTACTTGACAATGCCTGGATACTGCCCTCCTTTGGTAAAAGGACAGCAAGGAACTATTGTATACACGTAGCTTCTAACCGTTTCAAAGCCTGAAATGCCAGATCATCACTATTAGGAATCAAGAGTTCCTAATAATTTTTCCAGGTAACAGTGCTCAATGTTAGCTTTTTAACTTTTACAGACCAAATTCATCTTTGAACTTTATACATGGTGGTTATGAGCAGGCCACAAATCAGCAGGAAATTTTCCACAAAAAGACCAATGAAAAATTATGAAGATAATTCAGAAACATGAAAAATGCACTAGTGCACTGGATTTAAAGGAGACTATATGATGTGGGTATACCTTTGGCTTGTTTGAAATTTATCTGTGTGTTTTTGCAAGTGTACCATCTGAGGCTGACAACTCCATAAACTTCCTATTCCACAAAGCTATAGCACACAAAACTTCAGAAAAAAGAGATTTCACATAGAGATGATCAAACAGAAGGCTGAAGAAATCAAGTTTTCATTTAAATTACAGCTCTTTTACTTTGATACTATTCCTGACCAGCTGTTGTGGGCATCAGGGTATTAAGAAGATCGGTTCTGTCTCTCAAGTAAACAAATAAAAGTTAAAACAACAACAAAATCTTAATAAATAAAGATGGGGTGGGCATTTGGCTTAAAAGTTAAATTGCCCCTTGAACACCTGCATTCCACTGCAGTGTCTGGTTCAATCTCCAGCTCCTTCAATTCCTATCTTCCTATTAATGTGCATCTTGGGAAGCAGCAAACTGATGCAAATACTTTGGTCCCTGCCACCCATGTAGGAGACCCTGATGAAGTTCTAGGCTCCTGGCTTCAGCTTGGCCCAGATCTGGCAATTGTAGGCATTTGGAGAGCGAACCTGGGAATGGAAGATTTCTCTGGGTCTCTCTGCCTTTCAAATAAAATGAAAATAATGTTTTAAATGGTAAATTTCAAAAAACACATTCACTTAAAATATTCTATAATCTTCCATAGACACAATTTTCCAAAATGTGTTACAATCTTACATGTGTAGGTGTACCTATCTCACTTCTTCTTACCTTAAACTCCTAAGTATAAAAATGACGTATCATTGTACCTTACAAAGCCTTTTTTGAATGGCTCAGAATAATTACAGTCAATACAAAGGTACCGTTCTTTCTTTTTTTTTTATTTGACAGGTAGAGTTATAGACAGTGAGAGAGACAGAGAGAAAGGTCATCCTTCCATTGGTTCACTCCCCAAATGGCCGCCACGGCCAGTGCTGCTTCCTCCTGGTCTCCCCTGCGGGTGCCCAAGCACTTGGGCCATCCTCCACTGCCTTCCCAGGCCACAGCAGAGAGCCAGATTGGAAGAGGAGCAACCAGGATTAGAACCCAGCACCCAAGTGGGATGCCGGCGCCACAGGCAGAGGATTAACCAAGTGAACCATGGCACCGGCCCCTCAAAGGTAGCTTTCAAACATAACATTAAACATATAAACACTAGACAATATAAAAACAGCAACTATCCCTTAAACTTTAGACTGACAGTGGCTTAATTAAGTTTTTAAAAACATTCCTTCCATTCCTTAAAGTAATTGCAGCTAATCAAGTCCATTACTTTTTGCCTTTCACAATCAAGACAATATTAATGAAAAATACCCTGAGGACAAGTGCTTAGAAAGGGAAATCTACAGGGTAAGTGCAGTGGCACAGGGGGTTAAACCTCTGCTCACAGCACCACATCCCACCAGATTTATGGTGAAGCTCTGGTGGGAGAATAGTGGTATCACTGACACTTTACAAAAGGTTAAGGAGGATGATGGCTCAAAGAAATCAGAGTCTACAAATGAATAACTTGTTTTAAGAAGGAACAAGGTGATGTTTAAGATGAAGTCTACAGCAGCAGACCATTCAATCAATCAGTGAGGAAAAAAATCCATCTTGTTTTTGTCCTAATTGTAGAGGACTATCAAAACAGCAGAAACAATAGCCCACACCATAGCAACTCAACTGACCCCACTTACATAATTCTGACTGAACACTTAAGTGGATAAAACTTTCTGCTCCCTGAGTATCAATACTGTTAAATCCAGATCAGCTTTGTACATAAGAACAGAACTTTCAATGGAAATTTTAAATAAGTGGGATCAAGATCCTGAATCATTTCTTCAAGGAATTGTTAACAGGAGATGAAATGTGGATTTTCCAGTATAAGCCTACAGACAAAGTATGATCACAGTAATGGTTATCAAGAGGTGCGTGAAAGTAGTAGAAAGGAAAAGCAGACTGTTCATGGCCAAAACTGCCAACAATACTTTTTTTTTTTCCTCCAATTCTCAGGCATTTTACATTGCTGATTTTCTCACAAGGCAAAGAATGATAACATGCTTATTAGGAGAATGTTTCGACAAAGGTAGCCAGCTTTAGCACAATGACACTCAGGAAAGCTTCCCACAGAGTTCCTCTCCATCACAAGAATGCTCCTGTTAATTCCTCTCTTAAACAATGTCAATTTTCTAAGAGTTGTGATGGAAGAGCATTAGGTACCCACATTACAGCCCTGAACTGGCTCTATGACTTCTTTTTGGTTCCTAATCTTAAAATATCCTTAAAGAGCACCCATCTTTCTTCAGTTAAAAATGTACAATACTGCACTGATGTGCTTAAATTTCCGACACCCTCAGTTCTAAGGGATGGACCAAATGCCTGATATTGCTGCTTACAAAAGGGTTTTAAATTTGACAGTGCTTACATTAAGAAATGGTTTTTTAAAAAATCTTATCTTTTAATTCCATTTCACCCACAAACCTTTTGAAGACCCTTTGTATAACACATCAGAGTAAGAATTTTAAATCAGGAAAATAGGTGTTTCTCTAATTACAAAATCAGTTAATGACAGGGGAAAGAATAGAAAATACCAGGACTCACAGATCCTTGCTTTCAACAACCAACTACCTACAACAAATACTAAGATAACTAGAATAACTGTACACAACAATTAGTACTTTAAATAAAGATTTTTTCAACAAATAGGCAAAATAAACTGACAGGGGAAAAATCAAATCACTGAATAAAATCAAGTCTTTTCTATGATCACATTGGCTTAGATTAATAGACAAATACTTCAACTTTTGTATATATGTATGGATGTATTATGTGTGTATTTGGTCCCAAATATCTAAAAACTAATTTGGGGAAATCCATCTTAAGTTTCTTATTATATACAGGGAAGCTTTAAATATGTTTTTAGATGCCCTGATGAATAATATATTCACATGAAATAATCCACTACCCTTACTATGAAAATGTATATATTATAAAAGAAATACAAAGAAGTTGCTTGAAATCTTGTAATTATTTACTTATGCCATGATCTGAAGGAACTATCTTCTAAATAATTAAAGTCTGAAAACACCTGGTTATATGCTGACTTCGTAAATCTAATACTGAAACTAATAATTTTAAAAATAAAAGCAATGCGCCTGATGGTGACAAGCAATTCCAAAGTGATGAGTACCAGTGAAAAAAACTTTCCAGGAAAACAAAACAAAAAATCAATTTTGGATGGACTGGATATTATCACCTGGTAACTTCTACAATCAGGAAACTGGAGAAGCAAAGAGAAAAGAAAATGGTAGCAACTTAAAAAGATTACATCAAAAAAAGAAGACTTCACAAGAAACAGTTTTTGCTTACTTGTTTTTAATTCAAGGTTGGAGGAATGCAGGAGGAGGCAGGAAGAGCACAAAAGCAAAAAGTAACCAACAGAATAACAAAATGAAGAAAAAGGGAGCCAGATAAAACAGCTGCTGTCTTAGGGACCAAACTTGGTCTTTTTTAGGTCTTAGTAGCTACTCACGAAAACTGCAGTAGTAGACATATCCGGTTACCAAGAATTTATTAGGTAACTGCTAGGTACAAGACATTGTGATAAATGTGGGTCAGGGTAGAAATGAAAGGGGATTGAGCGCAAAAATAAATTAGTCAGATGTGGGCCCTGTGAAAACCCAGTCTAATAGGAAGACAGGCATTAATAACAACTACAAATGCTACTAAGGGAAAATTTGGTACACAAAGAAAACAAAATACAGCTGGTGTAGAAAGGCTTCCCCAGGCTGGGGCTGGCGCTGTGGTGTAGTGGGTAAAGCCTCCCTCTATGGTGCCTGTAAGGCCGCCAAGAAACAAACACTGGAGTTAAGGGAAAGGTTTATTGTCAGGTGGGGGAAGCCCAACGTTGGGGGTGGTGGTGAGAGAGTAAGCAAGAGAGGAATCAGGAGAGAGAGAGGGCATGTGTGCTGGAAGCAAGTCCTGTTATATTTTGCAGGGGCAGGGGCAGGGAAGTAGGAACAGCAAATCCCATCAGGGTGGGGGTGGAGCTGACACCTGTGGTTGGGACATGGGGTTTAGGAATGAAATTTACTATGCAAGTGGCCACTGGGGCCAGAGCCTAAGATGGTATCTGGGGCACAGATGGCGCCACAGATAAGATGGCACCATTTTACTAACAGCGCTGGCACCAATATGGGTGCTAGTTCAAGTCCTGGCTGTTCCACTTCCAGCTCTCTGCTATGGCCTGGGAGAGCAGTAGAAGATGGCCCATGTCCTTGGGCCACTGCACCCACATAGGAGACCTGGAGGAAGCTCCTGGCTCCTGGGTTTGGGTTGGCCCAGCTCCGGTTGTTGCAGCCATTTGGGGAGTAAACCAACGGATGGAAGATCTCTCTCTCTCTCTCGCTTGCTCACTCTCTCTCTCTGTGCCCCTGCCTCTCTGTCCTTCAAATAAATAAATAAATCTAAAAAAAGGCTTCCCACAAGTAGCATATATCTGAAGGATGAAAAGCAAAAGTCATGTGAATAAAGTGGCGGAAATGGGGAGGAAACAGTATTCTATGTAGACACAACAACAAAATCCCTACCATGGGAAAGTGCTGGCAAAGTCTGAGGATCTGCATAGGGCAGGGGACAAGAAACAGAAGACTGACATGTCATGAAATTGCAAACTTAATACTAAAGTAAAAAACATTAACTCTGTGCTTCAGGGAGATGAATGGTCACATACAGCTACGAAACCTTGACTGCGGATTTTGGTACAGTGGTGTATCACTCTGTAATGGCCCTTGATACCTCTCAACATCCAAGTTCTAGCCGGCGCCGCAGCTCAGTAGGCTAATCCTCTGCCTTGCGGCGCCAGCACACCAGGTTCTAGTCCCGGTCGGGGCTCCGGATTCTGTCCCGGTTGCCCCTCTTCCAGGCCAGCTCTCTGCTGTGGCCAGGGAGTGCAGTGGAGGATGGCCCAGGTGCTTGGGCCCTGCACCCCATGGGAGACCAGGAGAAGTACCTGGCTCTTCCCATTGGATCAGCGCGGTGCGCCGGCTGCAGCGCGCCGGCCGCGGCAGCCATTGGAGGGTGAACCAACAGCAAAGGAAGACTTTTCTCTCTGCCTGTCAAAAAAAAAAAAAAAAAAATCCAAGTTCTTAGAAGATACTCTCTTCCTCTACGGCCTTTGGATGTCCACATGACTTGTTTTGACCAAAAGCACACCAGGAATGATAGTAGAAGTCTGAAAAGTATATGTACATTGTGGACTGCCCTCTTGGACATATTGCCCTTAAAACTAGGATCAAAGACCATATACAAAAGCAAGGCCCAATCCATTACACCTCTCCTAAGTCCAGCCCCCCCATTAGACCTGCCAGCCAAATCCAACTGCATGCATAAGCCTCAGTGGCACCAGAAGACTAATCACCCAGTCATTCCAGAGAATCATGAGAAATAACCTGACAGTTCTTTGAGTTACTAAGTCATGAGGCAGTTTGTTTGCAGCAACATACAACAAATACTGGGGATTGCTTTAGTATACAGGAAAACATATGACCAATGATAGCTACCTCTAACTTCTTCCTCCATTCCATTTACTATGGACATATGTATATTTTTTTTCAAAAAAGATTTATTGATTTGAAAGGCAAAGTGACAGAGACAGGCAGAGACAGACAGAAAGCTCACCTATCCACTGCCTCATTCACTCCCCAAATGTTCACCAACAACTAGGCCAGACCAGGCCCAACTCTGGACCCAGGAACTCCATTCAGTCTGCCATGTAGATGGGAGGGGCACAAGAACTTTAGCCGTAATCTGCTGCCTCCCAAGATACTTTAGCATAAAGCTATATCAAAAGCTAGCAGCCAGGACTCCAACCATTCACTGTGATATGGGATGTAGGCGTCCCAAGAAGAATAACCCACTGCAACATGATGCCCACCCCTAGCTGTGTGTTTAACCAATAAAATAACCAATAAAATTATTAAAAATTTTAATTATAAATCGTAAAAGTTTTAGACCTGACATTTACTACAATCACGCATTCTTTTTCAAAAGCCATTTTAAAAATCACCTGACTGTATATACAAAAGCCAAAGTGAAGGATGAGCTGGAAAGTACACTTGGCTAAGTCACTCATAACTATACCAATCTTTTATGTTTTAAATTCATACATTCAGAAAAGTGTAAATTACAATGTGGCACAGACTTTTAGCATTACCTGCAAGCAATCAAAATTATAGATGCTAAAACTTCAAATGACAAGGCTTACTGTATTCTTAATTTTCTACTTTGAGGATTGTCATTTACAAATAATGGTGAGGGATAATGATATCATTAACAGACTGGGTAATATTTGCAAACAGGTGTGGACACTGTTAAAAGGGCAACTCGCAGGCGTGGCTTGCTCTCTTCTGCTTCTCTCTTCCCTGTAGCTTAAGTGGACCTGCCTAAAAGGAATTTTTCTTCTGTCTCCTTTTCTCTGACTTTCATAAAATCAACTGGATTATGATAAAACCTGAAACTTGTGTTTGGATTTAAAAAAAAATTATTTATTCATTTGAAAGGTCAAATTGTAAGAGAGAAGGAGAGAGAGGAAGAGGGAGAGAGAGGGGGAGAGAGAAAGGGAATTAGGGAGAGAGAGTTGTTCCACCTACCGGTTTCCTCCCCAAAATGGTCCCAATGCTAGGTCTGGGCTGGACTGAAGCCAGGAGCCAGCTTTATCTGGGTCTCCCACTGGGGTGGAGAGAGGCTCAAGCACTTGAGCCATCTTCCACTGCCCTCCCAGGAACACCAACATGGAGCTGGATCAGGAGTGGAGCAGCCAGGACAGGAATTGGTGTCCATATGGGATGCCACAACACATGTGGGGCCCCTGGATTTGGATTTTTTAAGGAAAGAAGTTATAAAGGAGGCCTTTCCATGTCAGCTTACCAAAGTTTAACATGACCATCTGAGACTGAAGTCCTGATAACATGGGAAAGGAGGAAGAATGGGAGTAGAGGGTGATTTTTTTTGAAACTCATGTAATAGAGCAGTATTCCAAAAATTCATGAAAACATGTACTATGGGGGAAAAAAAGCATGGATTTCAAAAATTTTTGCATCAATATAAACTTATCTTTTCGAATTTCCATGAACTTTCTGAAGTACTCTCTACTCTGATCATTGCAAAATATTAACAAAAAGATGAGGGAACAGTCTGCATAGCCTAATTTTCATCACATTACATGCTGAGGATACCCAAAACTGCCTCAGAAGTCACTGTCCTCTCTTAAATCTTGATCCTCCATTTCAAAACTCTGTGTTCCCAAAAGTGAGACTCTTTGTCATCCTCCTTTTATGTAGCCAACTCTGCTCATCTTTCAATCTTCCCTATAAATATCACCATAGGGCCCAGTCCCTGGCTCCCTGATCCCACTTTCCCTTAGTCAGGAACAAAGGCCTAGCCACAGAATTCCCAGTGCCTAGTTATACTCATTATAGCAGTTACTGCATTGTCATCGGTTCACTGACGTTTCCACACCAGATTGTCATTTTCCTGAAGACAGGATCCTGTCTTATTTCTATATTCTTCTAGCACTATACCAGACTTATGGTAAGCAACTGTAGAATTGTTAAAACACACACAGAGTGTTAACACTTAACCTACTGTTATACCTGAACATTTATGAAGATAAGCAAGATAAGCTTGCCTGTTTGCTCAGCTTCAATCATCAGAAATCAGAAGGAAACAGTTCCTCCTATCACTGGACCCTGCCAACAAGATTCTCTTTAGTAACTCAGTGAACTGGTGATGTGACTAGGCCCTTTCAGACTACACAAATGATCGTGTTAAACATTTTTTAGTAGAGAGGAAACACTAAATAACACCAATAAAATTCACAGTTAATAAGCCATTAAGAAAAAAGCATGCTGAGAAATTAATTTCATGGAAAGGGGTATTTTGAACAGCAGAAATCTGATATAGATATAGTATAATGGTTTTCACACTAGGAGGCACAGATATTAATAATTCTCTTGAAAAGATGCCCAATCAAATGCATCCTCAACAGCAGAGCTGCTAAAAATCCTCCAGTCTATTCCACATTTTTAGAAAATATGGGCATCATTCAAATCATATTGTTTATGTAAGCCAGTAGCAAATCTACAAAACACTAAAAGTTTTTGACAATTAGGAGGCCAGACAAGTATTACAAAATCAAAGATAATGTAATATCCAGTATGAAATAAAGAGCCATAATTGGCTAGCAACAATCCTAATAAGCCAAGCTTCCTTGACTCAAAGTCTTAACAAAGTCAGAAATGAACAAACTCAGATGATGCAATAGGATAAGACAATCTGTGTCTTATAGTAACAAAGATTCTAAAGCCAGGAAATGCAGCACAATATAACAGTACAAAAATGCTCACACAGACCATCTAGTTTATCCTCTAAGAGTTAAAAAAAAAAGTTCTGTTGAACTCAATCAGGTAAAGTAACAGCACATTTGAGAAAGACTTCTACCAAAATTGTAAACATTTCAAATTTTACACTTACTAATTCAAATCTTCAGAACCTTAAGATTATCGAAAATTACTCAGACACCTGGAATTTTCTAGATTATCAAGAAAAACACCCACTTTGCTTGTTAAATATACTGTAGTTGAGCTATACAACAGGACACCATATCGCTGCTTACAAAATGACAATGATATAAAGAAAAGTTGACAAGATACATTGTTACACGGGGAAAAAAAATCAAGGCTATAAAAGGAAGTTGTGTATGCTAACATTTGTACACAATAGCAGGAACCAGAATAACTTGTATTTGCTTAACTAAGCACAGAACTGTCTGAAAAGAAAAAGTAGTTATAGTTCCTATTGTTTAGAGCTTCTGTGTGTGCCCCTAAGTTTTGTCAGAGAAGGAATGACTGTGCAAATATAGGATGTGCAGAAGATAAGCTTTACACTTCATTTCCATGTTTTGTTACTTTTAAGTCACGTGAATATTCTAGTTTACCCAAAATTAAATCTTTGAAAAATACACACACAAAATAAGAAGGCTGATTTAAGTCATATTATCGTGTAAGTCTGGAGCAAAACACACACGAAAAAACACATCTTTCCGACCTAGTAACAGAAACTCAGGAAGAATTCTGATTAGCTTTTATGTCTTCCTATTAAAAATCAAATGTGAGCACTGCTGAGTAACATATTGTTGCTACAGAGGCTTAAAGGAAGAAAGAGAAAATGTTGGCTACTATAGGGAGATAGCCTGTCTATAAAGGTCAAAACTGATAATGTCTTTTGCAGACTTTCTCTTTGAGTCTGTTGAATGCTTGGACATGATTAAACAAGACAAGAAAATTTTAAATTGAATTCTGGGCCAGCACTGTGGCTCACTAGGCTAATCCTCCACCTTGCGGCGCCAGCACACCGGGTTCTAGTCCAGGTCAGAGCACCGGATTCTGTCCCGGTTGCCCTTCTTCCAGGCCAACTCTCTGCTGTGGCCAGGGAGTGCAGCGGAGGATGGCCCAAGTACTTGGGCCCTGCACCCCATGGGAGACCAGGAGAAGTACCTGGCTCCTGCCATTGGACCAGCGCAGTGCGCCGGCTGCAGCGCGCCGGCCACGGCGGCCATTGGAGGGTGAACCAAAGGCAAAGGAAGACCTTTCTCTCTGTCTCTCTCTCTCACTGTCCACTCTGCCTGTTAAAAAATAAAAAAAATTAAAAAATTGAATTCTGTATTTGTGTTTCTATATTCAACTCTAAATTACCTAGGCATTTAAAGATAGTCACAGGGATGATATGAGCATATTCAATTTGCTTTTTTTAAAAAAAAATATTTGAAAGACAGAGGTACAGAGAGAGGTAGAGCCAGAGAGAGAGAGAGGAAGGAGAGAGAGAATCTTCCATTCCATTGGTTCACTCCCCAAATGACTGCAACAGCCAGAACTAAGCTGAGCTGATCTGAAGCCAGGAGCCAGGAGCTTCTTCCCAGTCTGCCATGTGGGTGCAGGGGCCCAAGGACTTGGGCCATCTTTCACTGCTTTCCCAGGCCATAGCAGATAGCTGGATAGGAAGAGGAGCAGTCAGGACTTGAACCAGCACCCATATAGGATGCTGGCGCTGCAGGCTGGGGCTTTAACCTGCTGCGTCACAGTGCCGGCCCCACATTTGCTTGATTTTCATATTTACAATCTAGATGGGGGAACGACATGCAAATGTAAAACTGATCTGAGAGTAAGTAAGCAAAATATGAGACTATGGAAGTTTAGAGTACTTAGCCTTAAATAGAATCATTAGATGTATGAGGCATTTCTCGACTCTTTCACTTTTGTACAATGTTTTGAAGGTCTTAATAAATAAAATCAGTTTGAGAATAAAAAAAAGAAAGCACAGGGTAAAGTTAAGAGCTATTTACAACAGTTCAAATTAATACTAAACCTAACTGAAGACTTTACACAACATTTGAGACTCTCTTATATTATATATAAGAATTAGTTAAAAAAAAAAAAAAAAGTAAGAATCGTTCTGAAGTTTTGTTTTTAAGATTTACATTTTATCCTGGCCTGAAGCGCCGGCATCCCATATGGGCGCTGGTTCTAGTCCCAGCTGCTCCTCTTCTGATCCAGCTCTCTGCTATGGCCTGGGAGAGCAGTAGAGGATGGCCCAAGTCCTTGGTCCCCTGCACCCACGTGGGAGACCCGGAGGAAGCTCCTGGTTCCTGGCTTCAGATTGGCACAACTCCGGCCGTTGCGGCCAATTGGGGAGTGAACCATTGGATGGAAGACCTCTCTCTCTCTCTGCCTCTCCTCTCTCTGTGTAACTCTTTCAAATAAAAATAAATAAATCTTTAAAAAAAAAAAAGATTTACATTTCATTCATAATTCAAGAAAATTAAAATTGAAGTATGAAGCAATGATGAGAGAGTTAGTAATTTGAATAATTATTCAGTAAAGTAGGTTTTAAATTCTTCAACCAGCTTCATGCTGCCAGTTTCAAAGGGTAACATTTTTATTCAAAATCAGTATTTCTAACTCTAGCTATTATTACTGAAACTCAGTGAAGAACATTCAATGAATTTTGTGTTCAATTGTAACTCCTATGATAAGCAGGAAGCTAAGTGACTTAAACTAAAAGGTAAATCATGCTTTTTTTTTCTTTTAAAAATCTTTACCATTAAAGATGGGGGAGAAGCCATCTTTAATATGGCTTAACAGATAAGGCTGCTGCCTACAGTGCCAGCATCCTGTATGGCCATGGGTTGGAGTCCTGGCTGCTCTACTTCTGATCCAGCTCTCTGCTATGGCCTGGAAAAGCAGTGGAAAACTCTGCCTTTGAAATAAATTAATAAATCTTTAAAAGAAAAAAAAAGAGCTTGGGGGAGAGGCAGGGAGAGAGGAAGAATGTAATTTATGTAGCACTATTGCAGAAAAAAACACTACACACTATAAAGGCAAAATAGCAAGCTAATGATTTTCCCTCCAAATAGAAAAGGGTGCCCCTTAGATCTCATGTACATATTTATAATTTACAAATCTACACTTGATCTTAACCAAAAGGCCGAGAAGCCTTTTGGGGCCGGTGCCGTGGCTCACTTGGTTAATCCTCTGCCTGTGGCGCTGACATCCCATATGGGCACCGGGTTCTAGTCCCGGTTGCTCCTCTTCCAGGCCAGCTCTCTGCTGTGGCCCGGGAGGGCAGTGGAGGATGGCCCAAGTGTTTGGGCCCTGCACCCACGTGGGAGGAAGCACCTGGCTCCTGGCTTCGGACCAGTGCAGTGCCAGCCATAGCGTCCATTTTGGGAGTGAACCAACAGAAATAAGATCTTTCTCTCTGTATCTCTCACTGTCTATAACTCTACCTGTCAAATAAATTAAAAAAAAAATTGCAAATTCTATGGCTCCTAAATAATCTATATATTTAAAAAAATGTTATTGTCTTCTCCAGGAAGTTCCAGATATGGGTGACTTGGGAGAGTGGCAAGTGGGAGCATATTCATGAGTTCTAGACTCTTTCCTGTTGCTCTCAGGAGTAGCACTAACAAAGTAGCTGACTGATGCACACAGCTATTTTAACATAGGTAAAAATTTAGCCCCCACACCCCGTTATACTAGCCACATTTTTCAAGTATTCAGTAACCACATAGTCCAGTGACTAACATATGGAAAAGCATCACATACAGTTCTATTGGCTAGTACTGCTCTGTAAAGTCCCAGGGAAGACATCTTATGCAAACAGTTTCTTAGAAGATGATATGGATTTTGAGGTCTGCAATGTGGTACAGAGGGTTAAGCTGCCATCTACAGCACAGGCATCCCATTAAGGGCACCAGTTGGAGGCCTGGCTGCCTCACTTCCCATTCAGCTCCCTGCTAATGTGCCCGGGAAAGCAGTGGCACATAGCCCATTTCCTTGGGCCCCTGCACCCAACATGGGAGACTCTAATGGAGTTCCTGGTTTCTGCTTTTGGCCAAGCCTGTTGCAGCCATTTGGGGAGTGAACTTGCAGATTCAAAATCCCTCCCAGTCTTCTTTCTTTCTCTCTGTAATTCTGCCTTTCAAAAACATAAAAGAATTTGTAAGGACAAGGGAAGGTCAGACTTGAGATCATTATGTAAAGGAATGTGCACAATAAAAAAAAAGTAACAAAATCATATTATTCACAAAGGATCTAGATAACACAGAAACTAAATATGTACAAGGGACTAATTCAGTTTGGTAAATATTTATTTTATGTGGACAATAGGAAACTAAGAGTTGGTCCATGTATTTAAGGAGTAAGCAACTTTAACAAAGGATAATATAAGTTCCAAAATGAAAGCAGGGATAAAGGTGCTCTGGGAATGCTAAGGGAGCCTGAATTATAACTGTGTACAAGGTCAACAGAGAGAATTAATGATGTCCCAGGGAGAATAGTGTGGTGACTGAAAGCATAGACTCTAGTAGGGTAGATTCAACCACTTATTATTTTTATTTATTTATTTATTTATTTGACAGGCAGAGTGGACAGTGAGAGAGAGAGACATAGATAAAGGTCTTCCTTTTGCCGTTGGCTCACCCTCCAATGGCGCACCGCGCTGATCCAAACGAAGCCAGGAGCCAGGTGTTTCTCCTGGTCTCCCACGCGGGTGCAGGGCCCAAGTACTTGGGCCATCCTCCACTGCACTCCCTGGCCACAGCAGAGAGCTGGCCTGGAAGAGGGGCAACCGGGACAGAATCCGGTGCCCCGACCGGGACTAGAACCTGGTGTGCCGGCGCCGCAAGGGGGAGGATTTATTAGCTTATATGATGTTAAGCAATTGCCTAACTACCTTATCCATGTTTTCTCATCTGCAAAATGGGGATAATATTCCTAACCTCATGTAGTTAATACATGTAAATTGCTCCAAACAATCCCTTCAATGCGGGGCTATTAGATTAAAGGAAATAATATATACAAAGTTTGCTTAGAATATTGCTTGGCATTGTTTGTACTTATTAAATTCATATTATCAGATTTATCAGTTGCTATACTGTTAACAAGATCATGTTAAAGCTCTACTACTAGTTTACAGTAACAATTAGGGGACTAGTATTTGCAAATTTTCAAAAAGAAAGATAACCCCACAACTTTACTGTCTACAAATCTGGGATTGTACTAAAAATGCACTTCAGTGCAGTAAAATACTCTGAACAAGGGCATCTGAAGCAGGATTAGTTCAGTGATAATTCAACTTAATAGTCAGTCATATCCTGTATCTTAACAGAATTTTCACGAGCTTGTATACTTTTCACAAACCTACTATGCGCTACTGGACAATTCCAAAGTTAGACACTCAATGTCTCTGCAGGAACAAGCACTTGTGTTGATAAATTAACTTGTGTTGTGATAAAATAACTTGTGTTGTGTCGTAAATTAAGGTCCTCTCCCAGGAATTTAGAATTCCAAACTGATACACAAGACTGATGGGATGAGAGAGGAGGAGCCTAAAAGTTCCACCAACTCCTGCTGTTTTTCTGAGTTTCTCAGCCTCTTACAGTTCCTAAAGTTTTGTTGTTCAATTCCCGTTTGGATTCCATGGGATTCTTTAATAGCCAATAGATTCCTTTTTGCTTAATCCAGACAAAAGTAGTTTCTATCAACTGTGCAAAAAGAATCTTAATAATATACTTCTTAGGGGCTGGACTTGTGGCTCACTTGGTTAATCCTCCGCCTGTGGCGCTGGCATCCCATGTAGGTACCGGGTTCTAGTCCCAGTTGCTCCTCTTCCAGTCCAGCTCTCTGCTGTGGCCCCGGGAGGGCAGTGGAGGATGGCCCAAGTGCTTGGGCCCCTGCACCCACATGGGAGACCAGGAGGAAGCACCTGGCTCCTGGCTTCGGATCGGCATAGCTCCAGCCGTGGCGGCCATTTTGGTGGGTGAACCAACGGAAGGAGGACCTTTCTCTCTGTCGCTCTCTCACTAACTCTGTCAAAAAATAAATAAATAAAGTATATACCGCATTTATTCTCACATTGCAGAAATCATGAGTATCAGTGAGAAATGACAGTTTTTCATATATGTATATGCTATGCTATATAATGGTAAAAATATATCAAAACATATACCTTGCTTTGGCCTAAAGTACTGGAATAGCTCCTAACAAGATACTCTGCTCCTATTTTATTTTCCTTCGTGAATTCTTCTTGCTAATTATGCTTTTTTTTCCCTAAAGATTTATTTATTTTTTGTTTATTTGAAAGGTAGAGTTAGAGAGTGAGAGTGAGAGAGTGAAAAAGATCTTCCATCCGCTGGTTCACTCTCCAAATGGCTGCAATGGCCAGGGTTGGGCCAGACTGAAACCAAGATCTTCCAGGTCTCCCATGTGAGTACAGGGGACAAGCACTTGGGCCATCTTCCTCTGATTCCCCAGATACACTAGCAGGGAGCTGGATCAGAAGTGGAGCAGCCAGGACTTAAACTGGCATTCATATGGGATGTCAGCACCACAGGTGGAAGCTTAACCCTGCTACACCGCAATGCTGACCCTACCAATTATCTTTTAATAAACAAGATTCATGCTTTTAATAAACAGATTCATGCTTAAAAAAATAACTGCAGCTAGTTCCTATTTGATAAAATAAGATTTGAACTCTTCAAAGCCTCAGCTCTTTCTTGGTCCAAGGCAAATCAGTTCTTTTATACTCACATCTGGCTTTTAATGCAATATGCATCAGGAAGAGAGCAGCCAAATAACTTGCAGATCCCCAACATATCATTCTCATCTTTATAGGTGGGGTTGGTTCTGGTGGGATATCATGGCAAACTCTGCAAACTTCATGTAAGTATTTCAAATATCATACTCTTGATCAAGTTATGCCTGATTCCCTCAGCAAATACTTTCCCCTCCTTCTATACTCATCAAGTTTTGTGTACAAATCAAATAAAGCATTCCTCATTGAATGACTTGTTACATGTTCCTACGTGAATTCTGCTTCACACAATGCACTGTTCTCCCTCTAAAGACAAGGGTCATTACACTTTATGCATACACAGCTTCTAGTATAGTATATTATATGCATTTAGTATTCATTCACATGCTAAACTGAATCAAGAGAGGCTTCTTAGCATCCTATTTATCATTGCTACATTATAAAATTATCTTAAATAATTTTCCATGGGTAGCAATTACTTATCTGTGGCACTAAAATTATTCTTACTAGGGTGACAACAATTTTCTTCCTGCAATTCAATTAATCACAAATGTCAGTATGACATGGTGAAAAGCCTCAGTTAATACATTTCCTTTTCTAATATTTCAAATGCCACAAACCACAGAAGGGACTAAGCATCTGAGGACCAAAAATAAAAGTATCAAAGTCCATAATGTACATTTCTAAGAAGAATGTACATTCCCCACTAATTTTAAAAGCACATCAAGGCCAATAAGTCAGATGAGTATAGAAATAGGAAATAATTTCCAGTACATTTGGTTAGCTGAACAATGTTATGGTTTTTCAAGTCAGTCTTAAAAACAGACAATGATCTGGTGTTGGCACTGTGGTGAAGCGGGTAAAGCCACAGCCTACAATGCTGTCATCCCATAATGGCACTAGTTCGATTCCTGGCCACTCCACTTCTGATCTAGCTCTCTATTATGGCCTGGGAAAGCAGTAGAAGATGGCCCAGCATTTGGATGTGAGAGCAATTCAGGCATGGAAAGCCAAGACACTGTGGCAAAAAATATCCTACATGAAGGATCTCTGTGAATGAGACCCCAGTGGAAGGGGTCATCAAAGAAGGATGTGCTTTTCTCTGAAGGGAAGAGAGAACTTCCACTTTGCTTATGGCCTTGTCTAAACATTGCTGGAGATTGTAGTCACAAAAGGCTTCCATAGCATTGGCAGCTCATGGCAAGAGTCTTGAGTGATGACTGACATCATAAATAAGAGTGTTAACTGTTAAATTAACAACAGAAGTCATTGTGCACTGACTTCCCATGTAGGACCTCTGTCCTTAATGAGAATTAATTGCAAAACTTGTTCTCAAAACAGTATTTTTTACGTTTCGTGTGTGTGTATGCAAAGTGTTGAAATCTTTACTTAGTAGAGTTGGTCTTCTTTATATAAAGTTAATTAAGAATGAATCTTAAGAAGAATGGGAAGGGAGAGGGAGTAGGTGGTGGGATGGGAGTGGGGGTGAGAGGGTGGGTATGGAGGGAAAAACCACTATATTCCTGAACTTGAACCTATGAAAATTATATTCATTAAATGGAAACTTTAAAATAAAAAAAAATAAAAAAAAGAAGATGGCCCAAGTCCTTGGGCCCCTGAACCTGCGTGGGAGACAGAGAGAAAGCTCCTGGCTCCTGACTGACCCAGCTCTGGTCATTGCGACCATTTGCGGAGTGAACCAGCGGATTCTCTATCTCTCTTTAACTCTGCCTTTCAAATAAGTAAATAAATCTTTTTTTTTTTTTAAAGAAAAGGGGGAATATATGAAAATATATGAAAAAGGGAACTTCCTTAATCTGATAAAGGACATCTATTAAAAATCCTGTTTCCCCAGCCGGCGCTGCGGCTCAATAGGCTAATCCTCCGCCTGTGGCACCGGCACCCCGGGTTCTAGTCCCAGTCAGGGCGCCGGATTCTGTCCGGGTCGCTCCTCTTCCAGTCCAGCTCTCTGCTGTGGCCAGGAAGGCAGTGGAGGATGGCCCAAGTGCTTGGGCCCTGCTCCCGCATGGGAGACCAGGAGAAGCACCTGGCTCCTGGCTTCAGATCAGCGTGATGCACCTTTCTCTTGGTGTGTCTCTCTCACTGTCCACTCTGTCAAAAATAAATAAATAAAATCCTGTTTTCCCCATGAATATCAAGAACAAGGATATGATGTCCATTCTTATCACTTCTATTCAATATTATATTAGAAGTCTAAGCCAAGGAAATAGAGTAAAAACAAATAAAAGGCATAAAGATAAGAAGAAAGAAAAAAAGTTGCCATCATTCATAGAAAACACAATTAGGTACACAAAAAACATAGACTCAAAAAATATTATTTAATCTAGCAAGTTAGGAAGACACAAGGTAAGTATATAGTATATTTCTGTATGTTAGCAATTAATAATTAGAAGTAAAATTTTAAAGTACTACTTACAATAGGACAAAAATACATATATAGAAATAAATAGATACTGATATGTCAGATTCATAGATTGGAAAACTCAATATGCATCTCCCCACACTGACATATATTAACATAATCCAATCAAAATCCCAGCTTATTTTCTGGAAATAGTTTGAAAAATTCATTTTAAAATTCAGATGAAAATTCAAAGGACTTAAAATAGCCAGAAATAATCTTGAAAGGAGAAAAAAAAAAGATGGTTTACCATACCTAATTCTAAGATTTATGATGAATCTACAATACTCAAATCAATATATACTGGCCAAAGCATAGAAAAACAAATTAATGAAATGAGTTGGAATCCAAAAATAGATCTAAATATATATAGTCAACTAACTTATAAAAATAGTTCCAAACCAATTCAAAGGTGAAAAATAAGGCTTTTTAACAAATGATAATGTATTAAATGGGTAACTGAATGAAAAATCTGTAAAGAAAAAAACCTTATGACCAATTCTTGTAACCTTTTCTGTACTTCATATACAAAAATAAATTAGAAATTAATTATAAGCCTAAAGATAATGAGTTAGAACCATAACACTTCAATGAAAGGTTGAAGACTCTCATCTTGGCATAGGTCAAGATTTTCTAGAATTCAAAATGCGTTTTCTAGAAAAGAAAAAAAATGATATATTAGTTCTTATCAAAACTAAAAAATCTCCCATCAAAAGACATAATTCAAAAACTAATTAGAAAAGCCACATATTGAGAGAGAAATAGTTTAAATTTATCTCTATCAAAAACATGTCTCCAGAAAATATAAAGCACTCCTAACAAATCATTAACAGCAAATAACTCACTGAATGAACAAAAGAACTGAAACCTACATAAAAAAAGGAAAGATATACAAATGACTAGTGAGCACAAAAAAGCTGAACAGCACTAGATACAAAAGGAATGCGAACAAAAGCCACACTGAGATATCATTTCACATTTACCAGAATGACCAAAATCAAAAAGACTGACTACATCCACTGCTGAAGAAAACATGGAGCAACTACAACAGTCATGCATTGTTGGTGAAGTGCACAAATGGTAGACAGCCACTTTCAGGACTATCTGAAAGTTTCTTAAAAAAGATAAATATACCCCTTCACATGACAATGTAATTCCTCTCCTAGGTATTTACCTTGTGAAATAAAAGCATGTGACACATACACATAAAGAAATTTCCACAACAATATTCACAGGAGCCTTATTTATAAAAGCCAAAACCTGGAAACAACTCAAATAGCCATCAACAGGAAACAAAGTGCAAGTATGTTTACCAGTGGAACAGTATTGACCAATTAAATAGGATGAATATTTGTGCAATAACTTACACGGTGCTCAAAAACATGTTGAGTCAAAGAGACCAAAGCTGACAAGACTGGGCCTAATAACAAACAAAAAAGTGATTGCAAAGAGTGGGCTAGAAGATGGGGGAGAAGCAGAATTCCAAAGTAACTGACTGGATAAAGACACAATAGAACTTTTTGAGATGTCAGAGTTATTAACTAGCTACACAATGTATCATTTTTGTTAAAATTCAACAAACTTAGTAAATCTGTATCTATTACTGTATATAAGCTATACCCTAATTTTGAGAAAAGTATCTTAATGTGCAGTAGAACTTTCATAGCAAACCAACAAATACTACTATTTTCTTATGCTGAACACATCTTTGTTTCAAAGCAGCTAATTAGAAAGTCCCTATTAACATAAATATTAATCAACCTTTCTAATATGAAAGATAACACTTCACTTTAAAAGGGAGACACATAACTTGATTATGAAGTACACTGCTATATTCATGCTCTAATTTTTCAGCATCCAGTCTGACATGACTTTAGCCATCTAGGTTAGAACTGCCCTCTCGTCTTTTTTTAGGTAACCCTTACAGTCATCCCAAACCCTTTAGGACAAACCAAGTTGTTCAGGAGAGGGGGATGAGAAGGAGGCTGGCAAATGGATACCAAAATACAGTTAAACACAAGTAGTAACTTCTAGTGTTACAGCACAGTGGAATGACTATAGGTCACAATAATATACTATACACTGTAGGAAGAACTAGAATACAGGAGTTCATGGGTGTCAAACTTAAAGAAAAGACAAAAAAATGGAAATGCTAACAATCTGATTTGATCAGTTTATGCTGCACACATGTGAAGGATTGCACTGTACCCCATAAAAAGAAGCAAATATTATAGTATTATATGCTAATTAAAAAAAAAGTATGAGTAAAATAACCTGCATCTCGTATCCGACACCTGGAACTATCTTATGTGCTGCCTGGAATGTATACTATTTCTTGAGAAAACCAGGTGCACTCATTAGCCACAGACCATCTTTTCACAGAAAACTCTTTTTTTCTCCTGCCTTGTGCCATAGTGACCAACTGTCCTGTGGCCGTCCAAAACTTTGCTTCTGTACATAAATCTCTAATAAATAACACTCTGTCTGCCTCTTTCTTCAATTTCAGTTCCTTTTGCTTTGGTGGCCAGTTCCTGTATACTGGGTTTTCTAGAAGCAGCATTCATTACCTCTTGTGTTAAACAAAGATGTCTCTAGAATACTTAGAAAAATCATGTTCAACATTCAGAAAAAATGGGGCCAGTGCTGTGGCTCAGCGGGTTAACGCCCTGGCCTGAAGTGCTGGCATCCCATATGGGCAACGGGTTCTACTCCTGGCTGCTCCTCCTCTGATCCAGCTCTGATACTACTGGATCCAGCTCTGATACTAGAAGATGGCCCAAGTCCTTGGGACCCAGCACCCACATGGGAGACCCGGAAGAAGCTCCTGGCTCCTGGCTTTGGATCGGCTCAGCTCCAGCCATTGCAGCCATCTGGGGAGTGAACCAGCGGATGGAAGACCTCTCTCTACAACTCTGCCTGTAAAATAAATAAAATAAATCTTAAAAAAATTTCAGAAAAAAAATCACATTTAAAAATTCAGAACCTTTTTATAACATTAAATACAACTATTGTTACTTATATTTGTTTATAATCTTACATGGGGATTGAGCACTCTCAAGAATTACAAACAGTATACTAGGTAATCATTATAAAATGTACAAATTCAACAAGGCAAACAAAAATTTAAATAGTATTTTTCCTTTAACTGAACAAGCCTATTTCTTGGAAACTATCTTCATAAAATAAAAAATCAAGTCTATGAATACAGGTGGAGTAACAAAGGGAAGAGAGAAGAGGTGAGGAGAGGTGAGAGGGGAGTGGGCAGAAAAGAGAGGGAGACAGAACTCTGCAATACTATGTTACGGGTGAAAAAGAAAAACTATCCATCCCTAAAGAGTTGGTAAATCTGTACAGTATGTCTACTGAAAACAATACACTACTAGCACTAAACAACGTCCATAGAAAACTGATTTCTATAACTGTGGGGCCTTTCCGAAGAGTAAGTACATACATGTATTGCCACCATTCAATAACCTGCACAAAACAAAATGCTCTTGTCCAGATACTTTTGCACATTAGCAAGTATTGTTTCTGGGAAGTACAATTCATGAATGATTTCCGCTGTTATCCCTATTATTCTGTGAACTATCTAAGTCTACACTATCCAAAAGAAACATATGAGCCAAACAATTTCAAACTTTTTACTAGCCAATATGTAAATTAAGTGAAATTAATTTTAATAAATTTTAGCTAAGTATCATTTAAACCTGTAATATTAGAATATTGATGAAACATTTTTCCTCCCTTTTTGCACTAAATTTTAGAAATCTAGTGTGTATTTCACACTTATTGAACATCTCAATTTGAATTACATTTCAACTGCATAGTAACCACAGGTGGTTAGTAACTACCAGATAGTGTACTACACAGTACAGTACTCAATCTCTAATATTAGCAATATATTTTTCATGAAAAAGAAAAGTTACTTTTTAAATAAGTCACTTGACTGCTACACAGAACTTTTTCCAAAGTCTCACAGCTGTGTATTACATAATTTTCTGGATTACTTCAAATGTTTTCCTAGCATTCTGTGGAAGATTCTTGTTTTTAGAAATGAACAGGTTGATCTGAGCTTATGGAATAAACAGATACAACAACACTAAAGTTTATTTAAAATGCAGCAGTAAAATGAATTTTCTGGTATATGCTTGGGTATCTCTATAAAACCAATTCCTTGATTTCTACATTTTTCAATAGTGAGTTTCTGACAAATTCAATAAGTAGTTAGTTACATTTAATTACATATTATGATTGAACATTATTTGGAGTCCCTTCACATGAACTATGATCATACAGAATATATTTAATCAAATAAGCAGTTAAAAAGGTTTTTAATGGGGCAGGTATTTGGTGTAACAGTTAAGACAACATAATGGATATTACATCCCAGGTAGGCGTGTTTAGGTTGGAATCTTAGCTCCACTCCTGATTCTAGCTTCCTACCAATATAGGCCCTGGGAGGCAGCAGTAATGATTCAAGTAGTTAGATCCCTGCCACCCAGGAGACTCAAATCGAGTTCCTGACTCCTGGCCCAGCCCCAGTTATTGCAGGCTTCTGGGGAGTGAATAACAGATGGAAGCTCAAGTGTGGGTGGATGCGTGCGTTCTCTCTCTCTCTCTGTCACTCTTTCAAAAAAAAAAAAAAAAAAAAAAACTTGCTCTGAATTGAAATCCAATATAATAACAACAATGGCAATAATTAAGTTCACTTTAATTTTTTTGTGGGATACAGTAAAAGCATTGTTTAGAGAGAAATTTATAACACTTGAATGCACTAGCTAAGAAAAAAAAGTTAAATCAATTCCTAAGCAAATATCTTAGGAAACTAGAAAAAAAGAGTTAAATACAAAGTAAACACAAAAAAACTTTAAAAAAATTACAGCAGAAAACAAAGTAATTTCAATAAAGAATTTTTTTAAAAAACATCAATAAAATTGACAAACTTCTATTCAGCGTAACCAAAGTATGAAAAAAAGGGAAGACACAAAATAACATTAGAAATTAAAGAGGGCTACAAAATTTATTTGAAATGCTTGGAACCAAAAGTATTTTACATTTTGGAGGTTTCCCAAATTTGGAATATTTTGCACAAATGTCATTGGTTGAACATCCCTAATCCAAAAGCTGAAATACTCCAAAATCTGAAACTTTTGAGCACTATGGAACTCAAAATATTTTGGACCTAAAAAGATATATTTTCATTTTATTTGAAAGGGAGAAAGATATTTTCTATCTGCTGATTCACTCTCCAAATGCCCACTACATGCAGGGCTGGACCTAGCCAAACCCAGAAGCGGGTCTCCCACACAGGTGGTAGGGACTGAAGTACTAGAGCCATCATCTACTATCCTTCCCAGGGCATGTGTCAGCAGAAGTTGGAATCAGAAGCAGAGACTAGAACCAGGCACTCTCCCACAGAATACAGGTGTCCAAGCAGCAAACTGCTGCACCAAATGCCATCCCAATTTTGGATTTCTGAGTATTTCAGATTTTTGGGTGAGGGATGTTCAACCTGTATCACTATCAATTCCATGGACATTAAAAGGATAGCAGGGATGTGCGTCTGGCTTCGTGGTTTAGATGCTGCTTAAGACATCAGCATCCCATATCGGAGTACCTCAGTTCTGTACTTGGCTCCTGACTCCAGCTTCCTGCTAATATAGACCCTAGCAGACAGTGGTGATGGTGGTTGGGTCACTGCTACAAAGGTCAAATGTAAAGCTATAAAAGTTGTAGCAGAAAACATAGAGAAAAATTCAAGTGATCTTGGAGTTGGCAATGACATTTTAGATACAACACCAAAACCAAGATCCATGCATGAAAAAAAGTGATTAATTGGCCTACATTAAAATTTTAAAATTCTGTTCTGTGAAAGACAGTGATAAAGGAATTTAAAAAGGACAAGCCACGGACTGAGAGAAAATATATGCAAACAAAAATCTGACAAAAGAAATTGACTCTAAAGTAAACAAAGAACTCTCAAAACTCAACAATAAGCAAACAACTCAATTAAAAAGACAGGCAAAGGATCTAGACATCTCACAAAAATGATAAAGAGATGGCAAAGAGGCATACTGTCAAACTGTGGTCTTCCTACTTTTCACTTGTTGAAAATTATAATTAGTGGTAAAGTAAGCCTGTGAATATAGAGTGGATTAAAATTATACCTTTGCAAAAACTGATGAAGACTGGCCGGCGCCGTGGCTCACTAGGTCACTAGGCTAATCCTCTGCCTTGCGGCGCCGGCACACCGGGTTCTAGTCCCGGTTGGGGCGCCAGATTCTGTTCCGGTTGCCCCTCTTCCAGGCCAGCTCTCTGCTGTGGCCAGGGAGTGCAGTGGAGGATGGCCCAAGTGCTTGGGCCCTGCACCCCATGGGAGCCCAGGAGAAGTACCTGGCTCCTGCCATCGGATCAGCACGGTGCGCCGGCCACGGCGGCCATTGGAGGGTGAACCAACGGCAAAGGAAGACCTTTCTCTCTGTCTCTCTCTCTCTCGCTGTCCACTCTGCCTGTCAAAAAAAAAAAAAAAAAAAAAACCTGATGAAGAGAGGAGGAGAGATGAGGGAGACCAGGGGAGTGAGGGAAGTATGGTTGTCTTCTTGGAACTGTACATATGGAATGCAGGAAATCTATTCTCTATATTAATAAAAAAAACTTTAAAAATAAAAAAGGAAGTGATGCTCAACATCATATGGCATTTGGAAATTGCAAATTAAAACAATGAGATATAAGAAATCTATTAGAATGACTAAAATTTGAAACACTGATAACAGCAAATACCAGTGAGGACATGGAACAAGAACAGCAAGCCAATCTGTAATGGCTACACACCATATGATTCCAACTATGTAATCACTCCGCAAAAAGTAAAACTATACAGAATGTCTAAAAAAAAAAATCAGTAGATGCCAGAAGGAGGAGGAGGAATGAATAATTGGAGAATAGGGTTATTTTTAGGACAGTTAAATTACTCTATGATACTGTACTGGTGGATACATAATATTGTGCATTTGTGAACACCAAAAGTCATATATCTGTACAACATAAAGAGTTAAATCTAATGTGTACCATGGGTTTTACTTAATACCAATGTACCGATAGTGGCTTATCCACTGAAATGAATTTATCACACTAATGCAAAATGTTAAGAATAGAGGAAACTGGGGGAGGAAGCAGGGAGGTGGAGTACATGAGAACCCTTTGTACTTTCTGCACGGTTTTTCTGTAAACCTAAAACTGCTCTAAAAAACAGTCAATTAACTAAAGAAGGCAAATCAGCTACCTATATTGAGCAAGCAGTATTTTAAACATAAATATGGACCAGGAACCAAAACCAATCAGGCAACTGAAGAAAAGTGGCAACAAAAAGTGGGACTACTACCTTAATATAAGCACAAATGATTAATACAGGAAAAAAGTTTTTCATTGAGAATTTTTGAAAAATCAATTAGTATCTTCAAAAATATTTAATTAGGTATTATTGTAATAAAAATAGGAAAGGAGAGTAGGCTACTATTACAGATCTATCACTAATTACAGAAAATACTCCATCAAAAATAGAGAAGCCCCTTATCACTAAAAAATCAAGACTAGTTAAAAATCAAGGGTAAATTTTACAGTATCTGGCATATGATCAAGAATTACAAGGTATGACAAAAAGCAGGAAAGTATGATCCAAGGTGAAGACAAGGATGAATCACCAAAAAAATCTGACATAGATGATAAGATCAAGAGACAAGGGCATCAGGACAGCTATTGGGCTGGGCGTTGTGGCAGTGTTTAAGCCACTATTGAGTTGCCAACATCTCATAACAGAGTGCCAGTTCCAGTCCCAGTTACTCCACACTTCCAATTCAGCTTCCTTCTAATGCATGTGGGAGGCCACAGATGATGGCCCAAACACTTGGCTTCCTGCCACCCACACAGGAGGCCCACACGGAGATCCTGGCTCCTAGCTTTGCCCTGGCCCAGCCCTGGTTGTCACAGGCATTTGGGGGGTAAATAAGCAGATGGAAGATCTCTCTCTCTCTCTGCTTTCCCTATAAAAATAAATAAAAGTTAAAAAGGTGTTTGAAAAAGCCATTAAAAAACTATAATGTCTGCAGTAAAAAATACAGTGGATGGTATTAGTGGTAGACAAAAAGCAGAAAAAAAAGCAATGAGCAATGGGGCAGTAAGAACAGGGGCAACATCAAGCAAACTAGTATTTGTGTGAGTGATGCCCAGGGAAGTGGGGCAGGGAGTAGATGTTTGACAATATTTATGAAAGATTTCCAAACTTCACGCAGACTTCTTATAAGCCCATGGATCCAAGAAGCTCAAAAAGCTTAGCATAAGAAAACAGTAAGATGGGGCAGTGTTGTGCCGTAGTGAGTTAAGCTGCCGCCTGTGATGCCGGCATCTCATATAGGCACCAGTTCCTGTTCTGGCTGCTCCACTTCTGATCCAGCTCCCTGCTAATGTACCTGGGAATGCGATGGAAGATGGTCCAAGCAGTTGAGCCTCTGCGCCCATGTGGGACACTGGAAGAAACTCTTGGCTCCTGGCTTTGGCTCAGCCCAGCCCCGTCACCACAGCTGTTTGGGGAGTGAAACAGTGAATGGAAGACTCTGTCTCTCCCTCTCTGTCACTCTACCTTTCAAATAAACAAATAAATCGTTTTTTAAAAAGAAGGTAACAATAGGAAAACTACATAAACGTATATCATATTCAGATCCCTTAATACCAACAATATAAAGAAAATCTGAAAAGTGGTAAGACAAAAAAGATACAATATACACAGAAAATTAATGAAATGGACAACATCAGATTTCCTGTAAGAAATAATGAAAACCATAACATACTGGAGCAACACCTCTAAGGTACAGAAAGAAAAAACTATCAGCCTAGAATTTTATATCCAGTGAAAATATCTTTTCAACACTGAGGGCAAAATATACTTTTGAGATATACAAAGCTAAAGAATTTGTCAGCAGGCCTGTATTACAGGAGATGTTCAAAAAATGAAGAAAAGAAAGGCTGAAGGGAAATAGTACCAGTGAGAAACCTGGACTTACACAAAGAAATTAAGGGCATGAGAAATGATAACCAAGTGGATAAATACAAAGCTTCTTGCTTTCTTACTATTTAAATCTCTTTAAAAGATAACTGAATCATTAAAGCAAAAAGAGTAAAAATATACTGTGGAGTTTATAACATACGTAGATGTAAAATATATACCAGTAATATAGCTTGACAGGAAGAAATGGAATTATGCTACTGTTAAGTTCTTACACTAAATGTGAAATGGCACAATAGTCCTTGGAAGCAGACTATATTTAGTTAATGTATGTACTATAAACCCTAAAAAAAGTAAAAAGCAAAAGAGCTACAACTAATAAAAAGGACATTAAGGGGAGAGAAAATACTAAAGTAAAAAGAAGCATAAAAAAAGGGAAAACAGAAGAAAGAAATGAGAACAAAAAAATGAGCCAAAACAGAAAACAAGTAAAAAGATGATAGATTTAAAGTCAACAATATTGGGGCCAGTGCCGTGGCTCACTTGGTTAATTCTCCGCCTGTGGCGCTGGTATCCCATATGGGCACCAGGTTCTAGTCCCAGTTGCTCCTCTTCCAGTCCAGCTCTCTGCTGTGGCCCAGGAGGGCAGTGGAGGATGGCCCAGGTGTTTTGGTCCCTGCACCCGCATGGGAGACTGGGAAGAAACACCTGGCTCCTGGCTTCAGATCAGTACAGCACCGGCCGTAGTGGCCATTTGGGGAGTGAAGATGCGGAAGACCTTTCTCTCTGTCTCACTCTTTCACTGTCTATAACTCTACCTGTCAAATAAAAAAATAAAAAATAAAGTCAACAATATCAATAATCACACTGAATATAAATAGTCCAAGCATCCATATCAAAGGACATATAACATCAGAGTGGATTTAAAAGTGAAATCTAACTACTGTTTGCCCTCCTTATCTATGAATACAGGATGCACAGATTCAATCATGTATGAATAAAGATTATTCAGAATAAAAAAACTGCTTTGCACTGATCACATATTTTTTGTCATTATTCCCTAAACAACACAGAATAACAATATTTACAGACATTTACATTATATTATGCATTATAAATAATCTACAGATGATCTGACGTATATAGGAGGTTGTGGACATTGTGGCACAGAGGGTTAAGTTGCCACTAGGTGCCTGAATCCCTTATCAGAATGCTAGTTCAAGTCCCAGCTACTTCCCTTATGTGCCTGGGAAGTACCTGATGATGGCTCAAGTATTTGAGTTCCTGTCACCCATGTTGGAAACCTGGATGGAAGTCATGGCTCCTGGTTTCAGTCTAAGCCCAGCCCTGACGATGTGGCCAATTGTGGAGTGAACCAGCAGATGGAAGATTTCTGCCTCTTTCAGAATAAATGCATAAATCTTTAAAAAAAAAATAAAGAAAGCTGCTCAACATGGTCTATGGGACAAAGGAACTCGCTTCCTAATGACAAAAGGAAGAAGACAATACAACTATAAACATTTATACACCTAACAAAGAGATTCAAATTATATAAAGTAAAAACTAATAGAACTGAAGGGAGAAGCAGACTCTTCTTAATTACAAAGAATTCAACACCTCTTTGTCAACAATCAATAGAACAAGCAGACAAAATAATCAGTAAGGACGAAAGACAACTTAAACAATACTGATGACCTACCTGACACAGTCCAACATATGCAATATGTGGGATGCTACTAAAGCACTACTTAGGATGAAATGTGTAACACCAAATACTTGTGTTAGAAAAAGAGGAAAACAAAATCTCAAATAACTCAGTAATTACCACCTTAAGAAAAACTAGAAAAAGTTATTAAAACCAAAGTAAAGGACTGGCATTGTAGCATAGCAGGTTAAGCTGCTACCAGCAACACGTGCATCTCACATCAGAGAGCTAGCATGAATCCCAAAAGCTCCACTTCTGATCCAGCTCCCTGGCTAATATGTCTGGGAAAGCTGCAGAAGATGGCCCAAATTTCTTGGGCCACCACCATTCACTGAGACCAGGATGGACTTACTGGCTCCTGGGTGTGGCCTGACCAGTGCTAGCTACTGCAGCCATTTGGGAACTGAAGCAGCGGATGGAAAATCTCTTTCTTTCCATCTGTCATTCTGTTTTTCAAGTAAATAAATCAATCTTTGAAAGCAAAATAAGCAAAAGGAAATAAAGAACATAGGAGAAATCAATATAATAAAAGCAGAAAAATGATATATCAATGAAACTAAAAGTTAACCTGCTTAGATGATCAATAAAATTGATAAACTTCTATCGAGACTGAGTGGAGGGAAGGTCAAATGGTACTGAAGATCCACTTTAAAAGAATACAAGAGAAGTCAAAGTGGGTAGGGATACAGAGCAATCAAGATTGGCCATGAGTTGACACCCACTGAATCTGGGTGACAGGTACATATAAGTTCATTTTGCTATTTTACAATGTATATATTTAAGTTTCCATAATATGATGGTGGGCATTTTGGCACAGCAATTAAGATGCTGCTTAGGATGACCACATCCCATATCAGAGTGTCTAAGTTTGTGTCCTGCCTTTGCTTCAGATTACAGCTTCCTGCCAATGTACATCCTGGGGGGCAACAGCTCATGAGGCCTAGGTACTTGGGTCTCTGCCTCCCCTGTGGGAAACCTGAATTGAGTTCTGAGTTCCTGGCTTCAACTTGGACCATCACCAGTTTTTGCAGACATTTAGAAAGTGAACCAGCCAACAGAAGATCTCTGTCTGCTGTTTCAAATAAAATGAAAATAAGTAATAAATAAAAACATTCATAAAAGATTTTTAAAAATAAATTTCTATAAAACATATTTTTAAAAAGCATGGAATAAATCTATGTGTTCCTTATATAAACTGTCCAGAATATAATCCTATTCAGATACAATGCTGACATACATATGTGTATGCATACATGTTTATAAAAAGTATGAAAAGAGTCAAACCATTAAGAGCTTTCCGTGGAGTCTAACTGTATTATTGAAAGAGAAGGGTAAAGAGTTATTTTCACTTTTAACTTTGTATAATACATCAATGTGCATATGTGTGTGTGTGTGTATGTATTTTAAACAATGAGTATAACTGGGTCTCACTTTTATACTTTTAAAAATGCTAAAGAAAATAGTAGTACACAAGAAAATCAACAAACCACAGGGAAGGAAATAATACAAACAAAAAATACTTTCTAACATTAAGCCTCAAAAATCAATTCTTTCTAAATTAATCTACAAATCCAGTGCTATTCCAAATCAAAGTATTTGTCATTGTTGTTGTTAGAAAGCAGGGATAGACTTTCTTTGAAGGGAGGAGAGAACTTCCACTTTGATTATGGCTTTATCTAAATAAGGTCAGAGTTTATGAACTCAAGAGGCTTCCACAGCCCTGGCAACTCATGACAAGAGCCTCGGGTGATTACTGACGTCATAAATAAGAGTGTCAATTGTTAAATCAACAACAGGAGTCACTGTGCACTTACTCCTCATGTAGGACCTCTGTCCTTAATGCATTGTACTATGCAAATTAATGATAAACTAGTATTCAAACAGTACTTTATACTTTGTGTGTCTGTGTGGGTGCAATCTGTTGAAATCTTTCCTAAGTTGATCTTCTGTATATAATTAAAAATGAATCTTGGCCAGCACTGCGGCTCACTCGGCTAATCCTCCGCCTGTGGCGCTGGCACCCTGGGGTTCTAGTCCCAGTTGGGGCACCGGATTCTTTCCTAGTAGCTCCTCTTCCATTCCAGCTCTCTGCTGTGGCCCAGGAGGGCAGTGGAGGATGGCCCAAGTGCCTGGGCCCTGTACCAGCATGGGAGACCAGGAGGAGGCGCCTGGCTCCTGGCTTCAGATAGGCACAGTGTGCTGGCCATAGGGGCCATTTGAGGGTTGAACCAAAGGAAGGAAGACCTTTCTTTTGTCTGTCTCTCACTAACTCTGCTTATCAAAACAAACAAAAAAAAAGGAATCTTAATGAAAAATGGGATGGGAGAGGGAGTAGGAGATGGGATGGTTTGCAGGTGGGAGAGGAGGGGGTTATGGGGGAAATAAAACCACTATAATCTAAAAGTTGTATCTTCAAAATTTATATTTATTAAATAAAACTTTAAAAAAAAATCTGGGGTAGAGAGTAAAGCATTGAGGAAATAAAATAAGTATATTTAAAAAAATCCAGAAAATATTAAAAAGAACGGTAATGAGGGACCTATTCTAATCAAATTGCATCATCATTATAAAGCTATACTAATTAAAATTATGTACAAGAAATAAATGAAAGAAACAGGAGAGAATTCAAATCCAATGAAATTGAAAAAAATTTTGCAAGCTACCTATTTGACACCAGATTAATATCCAGGGTCTGGCACTGTGGCACATCAGGTTAAGTCACAGCCTGCAGTGCTGGCATCTCATACTGGCTCTAGTTCAAATTCCAGCTGCCCCACTTCTGATTCAGCTTTCTACTAATGCTCCTGGGAAAGCAATGGAAGATGGCCTGAGTCCCTGGGCCTCTGCGCTCACACTGAAGACTTGGAAAAAGCTCCTGTCTTTGGCCTGGCACAGTCATAACCATTGCAGCCATTTAGGGAGTGAACCAGCAGATGGAAGATCTCTGTCTCTCTTCTCTCTCTAACTTTCAAATAAATAAATAAATCTTAAAAAACAAAGAAGACAATGACTTATATCCAGAATATATATCAGCAACTTAAAAAACTCAACAACCAACTAATCTAGTTAAGAAATGAGTAAAAGACATCAATAGACAGTTCTCAAAAGAAATATAAATGGCCAACAAATACATGAAAAAATGCTCAACATCACTAGCCATCAGGGAAATGCAAGTTGAAACCACAATGATATATCATCTCATCCTTGTCAGAATGGCTAAAATCCAAAACAAAGAAGTAACAAGTGCTGCTGCAGATGTGGAAAGGGGAACACTTATACACTGTGGAAATGTAAATTAGTGCAGTGGAAAAGAGTATAGCAATTTCCTAAAAACCTAGAAATAGACATGCCATATGATCAGGAATCCCACTTCTGGGAATACACCCAAAAGACATGAACATCTTCTATCAAAGAAATCCTGCACCACCATGTATATAGCATCACTGTTCACAACAGCCAAAACATAGAATCAACCAAGGTGTCCATCATCAGATGAATAAAGAAAATGTGTACACGTGTCTATATACAATGGAATATTATTCAGCTAATAAAAAATGAAATTCTACCATCTGCAATAAAATGGATGCAACTGGAAGACATCACGTTGAGTGAAATAAGCCAGACACAGAATGACAAATAAAACATGTTGGCCCTCATTTGTGGGAACTAAAATTTAAAAAGACAAAAAGAATAAAAAACAAGAACTGAAAAAGAAATGCTTATGTGGTATCAGCACTGCTACAAATATAGTTTTGTTAAACTTTGTTTAATATTTTTGTCAAACGAATCATTATGGGTGTTATATTACTATAATTTTAATGATGTGTGATTATTTTAAAATCTACTGTAGGGGCCGGCACTGTGGTGCAGCAGGTTAAAGTCCTGGCCTGAAGAGCCAGCATTCCATATGGGTGTCAGTTCGAGTCCTGGCTGTTCCTTTTCCGATCCAGCTCTTTGCTGTGGCCTGGGAAAGCAGTAGAAGATGGCCCAAGTCCTTGCACCCCCGCACCTGTGTGGGAGACTGGGAAAAAGCTCCCAGCTTAGGATCAGCTCAGCTCCGGTCATTATGGCCATCTGGGGAGTGAACCAGCAGATGAAGATCTCTCTCTCTGTCTCTACCTCTCTAACAATGTCTTTCAAACAAATAAAATAAATCTTAAAAAAATAAAAGAATAATGGGTGGCATATCATGACTTGTTTTTCAAAAAAAATCTACTGTATATGGCTCAAAAATTCAAAACCAGATCTCAGTACATATTGTAATTTAGTAAATTATAAACATAACATTTCAAATAGGTTGGAGAAATTTATTTGGACACAACAAATGGTATGGAAACAACTAACTAACCATTAGTGAAAATATGAAGCTAGATTATACTACATGTTTTTCAATGTCACCTTCAAAATGATTAAATATTACATGGTTAAATAAAAGCATGAACATACTAGGAAAATGCTAGTAAATACTTTTAAAATTCTGACCTAGGAAAGTGTTAATCAAAAGTTGATATGGTGTTAGAAAGAATATTATATTTAAAAACTATACAAATATTTAAAAACTGTACAATGACCAAACATATGAAAAAAAAAAAAAAAACCTTTTCTCAAAAGCAACACATTGCCAGAAAAATATAATACACAATTTTCTCCAAGTTAGTAAAAGGCAACTCAATAGAAAAATGCTAAAGATAAGATTTGACAATTCACAGATATCGTGAAAATGGCCTGGGTCAGCTTTGCGGTACAGTGAGTTAAGCCCACTGCCTTGTCATGCTGGCATACCCTATGTGCACCAGTTTGAGTCTGTCGGCTGCTCCATTTCTGATCCAGCTCTCTGCCAATGTGCCTGGGAAAACAGCAGAAGATGGACCAAGTACTTGGGCCCTTGTCACACACACACACACGGGAGACCCAGATGCAGTTTCAGGCTCCTGGCTTCACTGCAGTCCATCTGGGACTTCTCTCTTCTCTCTCATCTTTGACTTTCAAATAAAGTAAATCTTTAAATGTACAAAAGACCCAAGATGTTCAACCTCATTAAAAACTACAAATCAAACAATGAGGTTTTTTTCACCAGTGAGACTGTCAAAGCTAATTTTTTAAAGAGCAATTTATTTATTTGAAAGGCAGAGTTAGAGAGAGAGGAAGAGACAAAGAGATACTGAGATCTTCCGTCTGCTGGTTCACTCCCCATATGGCCACACAAGAAGCCAGGAGTCTGGAACTCCATCTGGGTCTCCCACTTGGGTGGCAGTGCTTCCATGGCTTTTCCAAGCACATTAGCAGGGAGCTGGATTGGAAACAGAGCAACCAGGACTCAAAGCAGCACCTATATGGAATGCAAGCATTGTAGGCAGTGCCTTAACCTGCTGTGCCACACAACACCAGCCCCTAAAATATTTTTTAATATCTAGCATTGATAAGAACATCCAGGATAGTAACAACTGCCTTGGAGGACAATTAAACTGTATTTATTAACATTTTTAAAGAAAATTTCATTGGCATTTAATAATTGTACATGTTTATGGGGTATGCTAATCTAACAATGTATACAATGGATAATGATAAAAGCAGGATTCTAGGCATTTTCATCTCCTTAAACAACTGTCATTTCTTTGTGTTGGAAACTTTTTAACTCTTCAAGTTCTTTTTAAAATATATACTAAAATGTTGTGAACTATAATCTCCCTAGTTTACTGTACAACATTAGGATTTATTACTTTATAACTATAAAAAGTCAGCTTACTCATGGTTACGGGTTGAATATGTTCCCCAGAAAAATCAGCTAAAAGTCCTAAATTCTAATCCTGTGAATTTTACAATTACTTGGAAAGAGTGTTTTGCAGATGTAATCAAGTTAAAATGAGGTCATTTGGGTTGACCTTAAGCCAATATGACTGATGTCCTCTCAAGAGAAGACAGAGAGACAGACAAGGAAAGAAGGCCATGTGATAGTAACACAGGTAGAGGTTGCAGCGATGAACTACAAAACAACGCATCGAGGATTGGGAGCAACTACCAGAGGGGTGAGGGACAGATTTTCAATGACTCCAGAGGAATCAACCCTGCCAACACCTTGATTTCAAACTTCTAACTTCCAGAGCTCTAGAGAATTAACTTCAGTCTTTTAAGATTCCTAGACTGTGGTACTTTGCTATAGGAGACATAGGAAACTATCACACCCCTCAAAAGAGGTTAATAAACTATATATTATATATATATCTTAAAATAATGCAGCAATATTATGTAATGTAATAAAAAGGATACAGTAGAAACAAAAGAACACAGGAATACATAAAGTACGTATTAAAAAGTTAAACTGCAGAATATGCATAAAAACACATTTCTCTACCTCTTTTCTCTAATGCTGGTCAAGTCAAATACAGACTAACCTGCTCCCCTCTATAAACCTGACCTTGAGACCTTTACAGATCTACTTCTACTCCCACTGCCCAAATTATGTACACTCTGTAAAGGATTACACAAGTTCTACTCCTACAATTCCTACTATCTAGCCATTTCCACGAGGAGGTTCTATTGGAACTGGAATTCCCACAGCCAACTAAATATTGCCAATTTTTTGACAATGTTTTAGTATCTAGCCTTGAAATGGCAACTAGATCTCTATTATGAACTTGTACAAATGTCATACAAATTACCTGTATTTGGGGAGTCAAGCAAAAGGCAGAAGACAACCCTCAATCTGCTGTCTCTGCCTTTCAAATAAAACAGAAATACATAAAAACAAATATTTAAAAGACTGAAGTTCGGGGCCGGTGCTGTGACGTAGCGAGTAAAGCCGCCGTCTGCAGTGCCAGCATCCCAAACGGGCACCTGTTCAAGTCCCAGCTATTCCACTTCCGATCCAGCTCTCTGCTATGGCCTGGGAAAGCAGTAGAAGATGGCCCATGCCCCTGGGCCCCTGCCCATGTGAGAGAGCCAGAAGAAGCTCCTGGTTCCAGGCTTCCAATCAGAGCAGTTCCAGCCATTGCGACCAATTGGGGAGTGAACCAGCGGATGGAAGACCGCTCTCTCCCTCTGCCTCTCCTTCTCTCTCTGTGTAACTCTGACTTTCAAATAAATAATCTTTAAAAACAAACAAACAAACAAACAAAAAACCACAAAAAACAACTAGGCCAGTGCCGTGGCTCAATAGGCTAATCCTCTGCTTTGCGGCACCGGCACACCAGGTTCTAGTCCCGGTCGGGGCGCCAGATTCTGTCCCGGTTGCCCCTCGTCCAGGCCAGCTCTCTGCTGTGGCCCGGGAGTGCAATGGAGGATGGCCCAAGTCCTTGGGCCCTGCACCCCATGGGAGACCAGGAGAAACACCTGGCTCCTGCCGTCGGATCAGCGCAGTGCACTGGGCACAGCGCCGGCCACGGCGGCCGTTGGAGGTTGAACCAACGGCAAAGGAAGACCTTTCTCTCTGTCTCTCTCTCTCTCTGTCCACTCTGCCTGTCAAAAAAAAAAAAAAAAAAAAAAAAAAAAAAAAAAAAAAAAAAACAAACACAACAAACTGAAGTTCAAGGACTTCTAAAATCTGACCCATTATCTCAAGTAAATACCATTCTCAATTCTAACCAAGCCCATCTATTCAATGTCTTCACACACTCTAGACACATTTTCCTGTATATCAACTGAGTTGTTTCCTTGATCCTGACATAAATTCCAAGGCCCATTTAAATTTAAGGTCCTTTTAATCAAGTCCCACAATGATGTATCAAATCCCACAACAATAAAACTATCTTTCCTCTTTATTATCCAAATCTTCAATATATGTTAGCTTGTGGTATTTCTTTTTATGCATGGCTTTATTTTCCTCAGCTACACAGTAACCTGAAGTTAAGGTAATCCTTCTTACACTTTCTTGTATTTCAAAGTCCATGGAGGGTGTTGGGTACTCAGTAAGTCCTCAATACTTGGTAACATATGACTGAAAAAACAGAGAAATCATTTGATTCTGACTGGCTTTAAGCACTGTACAAAAATCAATGAGCTCCTTTACTAATAAGGGATTTCTTAGGTATTTATGTATCTTCTTATAATTTTATGGCAACAAAAGTAATTCACCACACTTGAGACAGCATTTCACTTAAAATGTCTTTCCTTTGCAACCACAAGTATGATAAGCAACTTCATCTCTAAATAGTCCTAGCCACTTCAAATCTCTGTTAAATTTATGATAAAACTTGAAAAACTTTTCAATGTCCTAAAGTTACTCTGCATTTACTTGTGATATCTCCACATACCATCTTTAACAGCATTTTATATTCCCTAGATGTCTTTTGTATTTCCTTTTTGCTTTATTCCATCAAGTCTTTAATGAGTATACTTTTTAGAGATGAGTTTCTACAGTAAATTGTCAGTCAAGTTAAAAATGAGGAACCAAGGAGTTAAGGATTAAAACCAAGGAGTCAGGGGCCAGCGCCATGGCTCACTTGGTTAATCCTCCGCCTGCAACCCATATGGGCATTGGGTCCTAGTTCTGGCTGCTCCTCTTCCAGTCCAGCTCTCTGCTGTGGCCCGGAAGGGCAGTGGAGGATGGCCCAAGTGCTTGGGTCCCTGCATCCGCATGGGAGACTAGGAGGAAGCACCTGGCTCCTGGCAGCGCCAGCCATGGCAGCCATTTGGGGAGTGAATCAAGGGAAGGAAGACCTTTCTGTCTCTCTCACTGTCTAGCTCTGTCTGTCAAATAGAAAAACAAACCAAAACAAAACAAAAAAAAACAAGGAATCAAAGACTAAAAATTAAAAGACAATAATAGCAACTGAAATACGTTAGCGTATATCTTTCCTTTGATCCTATTTTCTTTCCTTCCCCCCTCTTTCCCTCCCATCGCCCCTCCTCCAGGGTTTAACACCAGCCCTTTGACCCTATTTTTGAAAGGGGACTCTTCTAGGTTTGCCTCTTCAATGTTTCATTCAATGATTTGGTCTCTCTAAAAAAGGCTCACAATTCCTGTACAATCAAGTAACTCCAAAGTAAGCCTGATGATTTCTACTTAACAGCACTCTTAACATTGCTCTCTCCTGCTTTTGGGAACGCTAACAAAGATGTAAAAAATAAAAACACTTGAACTATAAGCTTAATTTTGTTTGTTTTGAAAGCTAATAAAATTTCATGAGTATGGTTTTAGATGCAATTGGCTAACAAGAGAGAAATTCTTTAAAAACTCCATTTTAATTAAAAAGTAATCTATTGGGACCAGTGCTGTGGCGCAGTGGGTTAATGCCGTGGCCTGGGGCGCTGGCATCCCATATGGGTGCCAATTCAAGACCCGGGTGCTCCACTTCCGGTCCAACTCTGCTATGGCCTGGGAAAGCAGCAGAAGATAGCCCAAGTCCTTGGGCCCCTGTGCCCACATGGGAGACCCAGAAGAAGCTCCTGGCTTCGGATCGGAGCAGCTCTGGCCATTGCTGCCAATTGGGGAGTAAACCATTGGATGGAAGACCTCTCTCTCTCCCTCTCTCCCTCTCCCTCTCTCTCTCTCTCTGCCTTTCCTCTCTCTGTGTAACTCTTTCAAATAAATAATCTTTTTTTTTTTAAAAGAAAAAGCAATCTATTTATAATAAGCCAAAATGCTTTGTAATAACAAAGAATAATAATTACAAATCTGCAAAGAGTTGTTCTATTACTATGGCCTTTTGATTCTGTTCACCCTGGTCTTTTTAAAGTAAAATGCCTATTAAGTTGCAACAGTCAGAAGAAAGTGAATTCCAAATGGGAATTTTCGATGAAAGAATTTGAAATTATCTTTCATGTAGACAGATGCTATCTTTTTCTTCACTGTGTAAAATGCACAGATGCCAGGGTTAAAACAGCAGGGCTGTTCTTTCTGTGCTACAGGGTGTCCTTGGCACTTAGAAGAGTCAGACTGATAGAATGTTAAAACCAGGAAGATGGTGGAGTTATCTTGTCCAACCCCTCATTTTCAGATTCTTGTTCACATTCACAATTAATGGTAGCCAAGCACGGACTAAAGTCCAGAACTCTTAACTCTTATATCAATACACCTTTCTTCTTTTTCAGTAGCTTCCAGGGAGCCTTAGGCTGCCCAGAAACTCCCCCAAAGGCTATTCAGCTTAAATCTTAGTTTCCATAATTTATAATTAACTGACTTTAAGCAAAATTGTTGGATCTGATTTACCTAATTCAAAATATATACAACAGAGTTCAAAAATTACTCTAAAACCTCCATGTCAATAACAGGAAATATAAACCGAGTAGTGACTAATAACATTAGTAACAACTTTCTTTCTTAAACTTCTCTAAGCTCCCTTTAAAATTTAAGGCACTTTGGAATACTTTCTGTAATTACTACACTACTCTGAAATCCTTGTCTAAACCCATCTTATATATCTAAAACTAAAGCTCAGACTGGTCAAGAGATCTGCCCATATTTAAGAGCTTAGACTAATCAGAAACAGGATTTATAACCCACCCTAGTCGGAGTCTTCTGAATCTCTTCCCGTGCTTACAGTCCACCCTGTATTACAAACACTTTTGTGCTTGCCTATGTTCTCTATATTAGATAGAGGTATCTCCTCATCTTTGTATATTCCAAATCTAATGGATTTTAATCATTACTCAAGGTGAAATAGGGGCTGGGGCTGGCGCTGTGGTGCAGCGGGTAAACTCCCTGGCCTAAAGTGCCGGCATCCCATAAGGGCGCTGGTTCAAGTCCCAGATGCTCCACTTCCAATCCAGTTCTCTGCTGTGGCCTGGGAAAGCAGTAGAGGATGGTCCAAGTCTTTGGGCCCCTGCACCCATGTGGGAGACCCAGAGGAAGCTCCTGGCTTCAGAATGGCACAGCTCTGGCCGTTGTAGCCCATTGGGGAGTGAACTATTGGATGGAAGACCTCTCTCTCTGCCTCTCCTCTCTAACTCTGACTTTCAAATAAATAAATAAATATTAAAAAAAAAAAAAAAGATGAAATATATTCCCAGCCCTAACTTCCCACCAATAGTGTCTTAACTCACTCAAGACAAGGATCCCTGTAAGCACATCTTCCCCTTCTATACCTATATAAGAATCACTACCCAAAGGTCTGATTTAAAACAGAAGGGGAGGAATCTGGCCCAGCAGTTAAGCTGCCACTTGGGACATCCGCATCCTCCATCAAAAGTGCTTGGCTCACGTCCGAGCTCCTCCACTTTAGATCCAGCATCTTCTAATGCAACATCTTGGGAGGCAGCAGATAATGGCTCAAGTGTTTGAGTCCTAGCCACCCTTTAGGAGATCCAGACTTAACTCTGAGCTCCTGGACTCAGCCTGGCCTAAACCTGGGCTGCTCTGGGCATACAGAGAATGAACGAGAAGACGAAGGTCTGTCTGCCTATCTCTGTCTTCCAGCCTTTCAAAAAATTTCAAAAATAAATATATACATACATAAATAAAATAGAAACAAAGCAAAGCAATTGTTAGCTGCTGCTACCACCTGTATTGATTAACCAGAAGTAAACTACTTTGTTCTAACAAATAAAGATTGAAGTCCAGATAGTAACTGCATTAGAAATCGATGAAGCAGTGAGAAAGGTTGAATGAACACCTAAGAACTGAGCAAGTGAGCAATTATAATTATTCATTCAGTAGGAACTTGCTGATCAGTTTGCTAGGAGCTATAGAAATTATAGAAAACTACCAAGGCATAATGTCCATCTTCCAAAAATTACATATATGAGAAAACAAACAAAATCTAACTGAAGAATATGAGCAAGTTAAAACAAGTGCTGAAGAATTCAAGGAAATCAAGGCTAAAGTTGATTAATAAAAATGGCTTCTTAAATAGCTAGGTGAATACTCAGGTAAAAACAAACCAGGTGAGTGTAGTGAGAAAGGCAGTGGTCAACAACTTTATCAACTCCATCTATTAAGATCAGAGATGGCTGTAGAAGGTTAAAGTTTTATTCCTCCCCCCTTAATCTTAATTTCTTACTTATTCAAAAGTATACAATGAATCCTCATTCAAAACTATACAATAAGTCCTCAAAAAGTTCACTGAAAATGCATATTATGAGAAAAAAATTACCCATAGAATTTAAACTTCTCTATAAATTTCATTTTCCCATCAACTTTTTTGAAGCACATGGTATAAAACTCCACCTGGCAAGATTGCACAGTCTTTATTGAAAGTAATCATGGGCCAGCGCCGCGGCTCACTAGGCTAATCCTCCGCTTTGCGGCGCCGGCACACCAGGTTCTAGTCCCGGTCGGAGCGCCGGATTCTGTCCCGGTTGCCCCTCTTCCAGGCCAGCTCTCTGCTGTGGCCAGGGAGTGCAGTGGAGGATGGCCCAAGTGCTTGGGCCCTGAACCCCATGGGAGACCAGGAGAAGCACCTGGCTCCTGCGATCCGATCAGCGCAGTGTGCCGGCTGCAGCGCGCCGGCCACGGCGGCCATTGGTGGGTGAACCAATGGCAAAGGAAGACCTTTCTCTCTGTCTCTCTCTCTCACTGTCCACTCTGCCTGTCAAAAAAGAAAAAAGAAAAAAAAGAAAGTAATCATGGACAGTAAGATAACCACAATGTTTTAAAAGGGAAAAAAATACTACAAGTTAATGAACAGCATTAAAACTATGTATTTTTGTGAAAATATATAACGTATACTTACATATAACTTCAAAAGAAAGCTCAATTTCCACTAATTCTATTTTTAAAAACTGTGGCAAAACAATAAAATTTTCTGAAAATTCACTTTCTCCATGAAAGCAATCACCAATCCTGAGTGTCCCTTACATGTAGGCATATGTCCAGCAATTGAGACATGTATTTCTGCAGTTTTTCTGTAGGTTGTAACACCTATCTTTATCACAATACCCTTCCCTCACTCTATCTAGGTAAGACTAGGTTCTGTTGGAGACCTTCTAATTGTCCTTGAACTTCCACCAGTACTGCCTTACTCAGGCTCTCAAGGTATTTCATGTGAACAACTGTAAATACCCCTCTAATCTCCTCTGTCTCCACTCTCACAATCCTCAATCCACCTTCTATACTGCCTCCACCATTCCCCTCAAAACTTCTAAAAATCAAATCTGATCTTGTGGTTTCCCCACTTATTAGTGCAATACTTCCTCTCAAAGCTATGAAATGCACATTTCTGATATCTTAAGGAATCAGAGAAATGCTGTGCTGAAAGAACTTGTTTTAAATTAAACTTGACTCACAAAATATAGGCTAAAGATGGAGGGGAAAATTCATTAGCATTTTCACTGTTACTTTTCCAATATAACATCTAATGTTTCTAGGATTACTGTATCAGAAACAGTGGACTTCACCAGTGGGTTTCAAATTGTAAAACATATTAGACTTCCTTTAAGCTTTCTAAAAACAGAAATGCCCAACCTCCACCCCAGACTCAGTGAATTTATCTAGAAATTGGCCCCAGCCATAAGCTTTCCTAACAACCTCCACCATGGTTCCAATGCATATCTAAATTTGAGAAGCCAAGCAGAAATCCTTATAGCTCCAGCAACAAACTATCAGCAACTATCCTAACTTCCCAAGCTATCTCATGCCTCTCACTGACCTGGAAAACTATCATCTCAAATATTCACGTTTGGCTTTTACTCATCCTTTCTCTCACTATCCTCTCTTCTGATCCCCTAAACTTTTATTAGACAGTTTCTACATATTTACACGCAGTGTCCTCCTAATCCACATGCCCTATTCCCATGAAACCTGCAACAGGAAGCTTAAGAAACTTTCTAAAGTGACCAAAGTTTGCTGACTACAAAGTCAAGGTGTTTTCCACTGTGGCATGCAGCTTCTTAAACATCACTCTGAACTACTGACTTACTCATCAGTTTATACGTTTGTTTCCTTTTTAGAACACCAAGCTCCCTGAGGGCAAGCACAACCCCGATTTTGACCTCAACATTTAGTTACCCAACACATGCTTGTTGAATCTAAGAAGGAATGAAGCTCTGAGAGAGAGAGAGAGAGAGACAGAGACAGAGAGAGAGAGAGAAAGTCTGGTTCATTTCTTGAATTCTTAGAGCTCTCAATAAACTTCTTGCCTAATACATTTGGTCTGACCTGTAAACCTTATTGCTGGATTTATTGTAAAAATGTATGAAAGTACTGTTTTACACTACAAAAGACTGTATAATCAGTAAAGGGAAAAAAGATTATTGCAAAAATTTAAACTATTATTCTCAATGTTACTCCCTATCACCTGGGGACTTTACATTTTAAAGTTAATCTTCCTGACAATTTCATTCCACAAGAACAGGCAACTGTAACAAGTGTGGTTTTAAATGACAGAAATTCAAAAGGTAAAGCTGATTAATAAAAGATGGCATAGAGAAATTGAGCACTGACTACTGACAGCCTATTCGACAATCTGCTTATGCTACCCAGTGAGCAATACTATCTTTCTCTTATCAGGATATGTTCCACATATGTCATTTTTTTGAACCCAGTAAACATTATAGGAAAGCACAGAGCAATTTGTCAGTATACTTGTGTATAATATGTGTAATATGCTTCCTACCTAAAGTTTTAGTATGTCTGGTATGTAAAACATGTACAACTACTTCCTTTTGGATACAGATTATCCAACATATGTAATAAACCAGCAAAGTGGATTTTTTGTTCATTTACAGATAACAAAGAGCTGGAGAGTGTAAACTGAAAAAAAAGTAAAAAGAAAAATAGTGCTGCTTTAGAAATCCTGCATTTTTTCTTAGTTTCTGACAATAAAGAATGAACTGGTGATTCCTTTAGCATCACTTTTACAAACAAAACAGTAAGGAGAAAAAAAAAAGATCCTCTTCTAACTAAAACAACATGATGTAGTGGAAAGTAAAATGGGCCTAAGCACCAGGAGTCCTGGTTTTCTAGTTCCAGTTACATTACCAAATGGTTGTGTGACTTGGTGCTCAGTGGCTAAGTTTTCCCATTTGTTTACAAAATTGTGTGGGCGAGGAGGAAGTTAATTATATTTAAAGTTGTTTCACAAAAATGTGATTCTGAGCCGCCCTTCTGTCCTTCATTCTGATCATTCGATCAGTAAACTCCATGTTCTTTAAGATCTACATCCAGAAATACGAAATACCCCTAAAACTGAATGGAATGATTCAGTCTCCAACTGTGTGGCACAAGATATAAAGAGGAGCCTCTAATAAAGTTAACACTTAATCTGGTAACTTTCCAGAAACTGTTTAACCCTAACTTTTTAAACAAACAGGTGCAATCTGGTTTGGCATCTCTTAACATGCCTAAAGAGGGTGACAGAGTGACACTACCCTGTTGAAATTTCCGTGGGTGTTTCCTGGGTTCCAGCGCAAACTCTGCAGGTGCCAGCAAGCAGGGAGAAAGGGTCCCAGCCAGCACTGACTGCAGCTCAAGCCAGGCACCGCAGAAAGATCCCGACACAAGGCCTATACCACGGAGCAGAACCTCCCCACCCCCAGAAGTGCCAGCAGCCAATGTAATGAATGCTTCCGTCAACAACACACATTCTCCTTCCCACAGCACCCTGCCCCTTCCTTGCTCCCAACCGGCCATCTGGGGTTGGAACCGGCCGCACAGCACCAGCCTAAGAACCACTCTCGGCCCCAAAGGCCAAGAACTACTAGAGATCGAGGTTTCCGTGCGCAAGGCTGCGGGGAGAACAGCACCCGCTCCTACAAATGCAAAAATAAAAAAATCAGTGGGGAGGAGATTAGAAACCAGGCCTAGGCGAGGCTGCTGTGGAAATAAACCCTGCTTCTGTGCACTGGGGAGCAGCAGCGCTTCCTGCCCCTGTTCTGATCCTGGAGTTCCCAGGAACCTGCACTCCATCCACTCCCTGCTGCAATCTGCAAGGGGCTCCACTCCCCGAGACCTACCCACTCCCCAAACCTCTGGCATTGTTAGGAAAGGGACGCCCGGGTTCCACACAGGAGGTGACGCGAGGGCAGAACAGGGGGGGGTCCCCTTTCTGAGCGTCAGGGGCTCGGGCGCTCTGAGAGTAAAGTTGGAACCGGCAGCCAGGGCGCGGGCCGCGGAAGGGCCGCGGAGGTGACACTCCCTTGTTCTCGGGCAGCTCCGGAGACGGCGTCCGGCTGCCCCGGCCCGCACCCAGGGAGCAGGGCGAGGGCGCCGGCCGCGGGAGGCCTGGCTCGCGGCGGGACTCTTTCCCCGCGCCACTCGCGCCTCCTTCCCGGTCCCCAAGCCCAGGCCCCCGGCGGGCAACGTCGAAGGTAGCGACGCAGTTCTCGACCACTGACCACACATTTCTTGCCGAGGAACGTGAACAGGGACTCGTTCTCCTGCGGGGTGAGCAGCAGGGACCCCACGTTGGTGACCCTCCGCGGCGGCGGCGGCTGCTGCTGCTGCTGCCCGGAGCTCATGGTTGCGCCGGCGGGGATGAGAGTCCAGGGCCGTGTCCTCCGGTGAGTGGGCCACGCTCGTCCCCCCTTCTCAGTGACAGGGGCGAGAAGCAGCGGAGTCACCAGCGAGCATCTCGAGGCTCCTCCGGCGCGGGGAGGAGGAGGAGGAGCTGACGGCGGGCCGCGCGGAGGAAAGGACGCTCCCAGCTCCAGCCCGGCTAGGCTTAGGCCCGATGGTCGTTGTCCTCGCACTCCGGCGACTGCGCTAAACTCCCAACTCCTCCTACAAGCCTCCTGCGGCGCCGGCGGCGGCCGCACAATCCAACATGGCAGCGGGGGCGGGCGAGACCACAGTACGCAGGGCGCGGGGGAGCGCGCCGGAAACGCGGGAGGAACCCCCCCCCCACTCCGGGGCAGGCCTCGCCGCGCCGGCCGAAGCCCCGCCCCTTTCCGGCCGCGCGGGGGCTGGTGGGGCTCGGCTCCCGGACCTGGCTCCGGCCTGTGGCCTTTGGGTACCAGGGACTGAGAGGATGAGGATCCGCTACCGCGGTGGTCCGCCGCCCTCTCTTCTGAGGGTGCACACCTTGCGAAGCGTCCTTTCTCAGTGGCGGAAGTGGGACGCGCACGCCGCCTGTCAGAAAGGTCTGGAATCTGGAGGGGACAGTTGGGCGCGCGTGCCGCCGGCTGGGGGCTGAGCCGCAGGTGCACACTCCCGACCCGACTTCAGCAGAGGGAGCGGAGGCACAGGCCTCTCTCCCTGCGTTCCTGAAACGCATCTTGATGCGGGCGAGTCTCCAAACGCACTTAGAAAACGCTTCCGCCGCCCGCCTGGCTCGCTTGTCACGTGCGATAAATGCACTAGGATGTGTACCATTTAAATTCGAGTTCTGTCTTTCAAGGACCCTGAACATACAACCATTCCGTGAATTGGGAGATAATCCCCCCATCTTTTTCTCTTTCTTTGGAACCCCAAAGTTCTTGTATTGTATCTACCCAGAGTTCTTGTATTGTTTCTCATTTTGAGATGTCACGGCCGGAAAACGCCTTACCTGGTTAAATTCTTAGAGGTAAACCTCGAGCTGATGTGTGTGCAGAAATGTTGTAAGTTGTCTGGGATAACCCCCTTTATTCAGTAAGCTTATATGCTCCACAACTGTTGTGAGAGGAAATTTTGAAATATGGAAATGGTAAAACTGGTCCACGGGGAACAATGAATCGTGCATCTGACCTCCACGTTAAACGTATCCGCATTTGTGCACACACTTTAATGTGTTTGCTAATTCTCAGTTTCAATAAAAAAAAAAAAAGTGGTATGTGAAGACATCTTCCTAAGACAAACTTTGATAAAGCTATTTGATTTTAGTGGCTCTGGTAACTTCCCATAGAAATCTCCAATGTATTAAGTAGATGAATAAACCATTATCAGTGCACTTGGGAAATATTAGGAAAATTTATGGTTAAAGATGGTCTAGTAAAATTGAGCAGTTATAAATCTGCAAAAGGAAATGAGGGCGTTACACCTTGGAGATTTTCATATAATATGTGGATATTTCAAACTTGACCTTGATTAATAATGTTATAGAAAAATGGAGGGGTAACTGTTCATAAAGTAGTTTAAAAGGACAGTAGTGGAAATGTAGATCCGGAGTTACCTCTGAATCACAGAAGATAAACCTGGGTGCTATTTTGTCTTTGATCACAAATGCAGCTACAGGTGGAAAGCAGAGTAACAGCAGCAAACTGTTAAAGTTACTGGGAAGTGATAGACACCAAAGCCCTTATGTTTTTGAACCTGTAAATAAGTTTAATACTAAAAGTACAGACTTCAGGTATGCTTTAAGTGGCAGTTCCTGTTAAGCCTCTTAGAACTTTATGGAACTTTGGACAAGTTAACTTCTGTAAGTCTATTTCCTCATCCATAAAATGAAAACGATTTGTTTCGTAAAGGTGTAGTGTAAATATTGAAATTGCACCTATTTCCAAGTTGCAAAATATGATAGCACATATAAGGAACTTACATGTAGTGAGTACTCAAGTATTAGTTGTCACTTACTGTCCTTGCCTATGGTCTATTCTATTCTCCTTTGGCTAAAGGCTCAAGTTGAATGAAAATATATTGTTTTACCTTTGTTCTGTCTAACCCTAAAAGCTATCCTTAGAATTTACAACTCTACAAAATCTCCAAATATATGATGGTAAATTTGGAGCATTTTCTCTTTGTTGGCAGGATAGTATACCCCAGTATGCCAATATAGCAAAACATTGAAAAACTATAAATCTAGGAATCCTGTTCACTTGTAATTAATAAAAACTGAAAGAATTTTTATGCTACAATATCAGCTTTTAAAATGTGTAGATCACAGTATTTTTAGTTTTGGTAGTCTTTCAACCTCTTATATTCCCAGACTGCAGTTTAAATTGCTTTATTTCTTCCAAAAATATTTAAGTCTTACCCAAATGCAATTTTCTATTAACCCTTGTTCAATTTTATTTAGATTTCTTAAGATTGAAAATTAAGATCATCATAGACTTTTTTCCTCAAGCCCAGTTTCTTTAATTTTTCCTTAGCCCTTTTTCCTCAGGCCCAGTTTCTTTAATTTTTCCTTAGCCCAAAGTTCATAAAACTGCACTTTAAGCTTTTATTTTCTTCAATGTTATATTTTGCTTTTCATTGGGCTTTTTCCAACTCCTTGATATTCTGCAAATATGGAAAGTGTAAGCATGAAGGTTTCATTGGAAATAGGACTTCCTTACTCGTTTGAGCATGTGAACAGGCAACACTTAGGGTTTCCCCCTTATCATGCATAAAGGATTCTATTTTTCCACGTTTACCCTGAGATCAAGAAGTGCCGGCTATATTTATTTCAAAAGTTCTAGCAAGTCCTTTCTGCCTTTCATTCTTGATAGCATATCCTCTGTTTGGCAGAACACAAGACATCTTTCAACTTTGTTTTCTTTGGCAAATTATATTCTTATCTCAAATTCTTTTTACCCAGTTTCAGGGGTTGGATTTAATCCAGGAAATAAGCATTTGATTTCACTTCATCTGGAAGTAGCTTGAAGTTTGTAAGCCAGGTTAAGAAGACTGTGAGGACTTTATCTTCATATACATATAAAACATATATGCTATATTAAAATATGTACATGACATATACATAAGGCAATTCTTGCATTTAATTTCTTCCACATAACTCCTTGCCTCAACTAGAACCTGTTCTAAAACTTTATTTCTTTGCTGTGATCCGTTAAGATAGAAGCCTCATTTTCACAGAAAACATCAGCAGTAGTGTTTATGGGAGTAAGGGCATATTTTCAGAGGCATTCCCTGCTGCTATCATTATACTTTGCAATTTTCTCTTGTCCTGATCCTTAGTTATCCATTTTTCTTCTTTACAAGTATCACTGTTTTATGTGTTGCTACAAGTCTTCTGCAACACACTATTCCCTGGCTAATGTTAATCATTTAAAGTGTCATGACACCCTTCACTGGGGCGGCGTGGGGGTAGTGTGGAGGTAGCAGTGCGTGGCAATCCGTGGCACTCACCAACCTTTTCAGTCACAGTTGTGGGCACTGATGTACTGCTTGAGTGCAGCAGAACTGAGTGAACAGAGACAGAGCAACAGAAAATCTAGATTCTGTAGAGGTGAGGAATGTCATTTCTTTCATGCAATCTCCAAGCATCGGGAGTTGAAAATGTTCATGTTGTAAAATATCTCTGCACATTTAATGTAAATGTTGCATACTGCAGTGCTGAAAAGAATTTTCCTAGTGGATGTTCTGCCAAGTTGCATGTTGACTATTTTTCATGAACTAAAATCTTGAAAAGTAAGCTAGCAAAATTTTTTTTGCTCTCCCTTTAAAGGTTATTTTAAGCATAAGGCTCTTTGGAGCTTACATTTTAAGGAATTATTAGCTTATTTACAACTCATTCTGATTTTTTATTACTGAAAAACTGAATTGTTATTCATGCTAGTGAATTATCAGTGAGTTCCTAACACTATATGACTAAGTCTCCAGATACTTAATACCTACTTTTATTCAAGAAATGATTTCAAAAATTCCGAATGTCAGATCCCAAGGCTCCCACTTACTGGTATTCCAGCCACAGCTCTTTAATATATATTTGATGGCTCTTAGTTTAATGTTCCAAATGAATACCTTTGACTTTATTATAATGTGTTCAAGGTTACTCTTCAGTGTAGGTGAGCAGATAGCTTGGATACTTGGAATAATTTGAAGATGTCACATGACCTTATTATTTCACTAATAGTATTGGGGTAAAGAATATGATCTATCATATGTTTTCTAAAGTCAATTTTTATTTTTATAAAGTGACAAATATACAGGATTTCAGTAGTTGATTGGTGCTACAAAACTTAAAATGTCCATACTCCTTCCTGCATTCCCATGTGCTGTCTTCAGAAACATCTACTTTGAGCTCTTGGATCTATTTCTTCTGGTTTTACCTGTAAACTTATAAATAATATGCCATTTCTGTTTATTTACTAATCAATTTAAAACACAGCTGTTAACTTCCTATATAAATGGTGAAGATTTATCTTTTAAAAATTATTTATTTGAAAGGCAGAATTAAAGAGGAGAGAGAGAGATTTTCCATCCTATTGATTCATTCCCCAAATGGCTGCTATGGCCATGGATGGCCAGGCCAAAGCCAAGAGCCAGGAGCTTCTTTTGGATCTCCCATATGGGTATAGGGACCTAAGTACTTGTACCAGCTTCCACTGCTCTCCCAAGAGCGTTAGCAGAGAGCTAGATTGGAAATGCAACAGCTGAGACTCGAACTGCCACCCATATGGATGCTGGTGTTGCAGGCCATCCCCAAGATGTATCTTAACTGCGACTGACTTCTCCTTTGATCCTCCTGTAATACAGTTTTAATTTAAGAAGTGTTTAAAACATTAGCATTCAGAATGTTATTCTCTGATTAGTCAAGTATTGTACTTTGCTTACATTCTTCAAAGTTTGTGCCCCCCCCCGAATAATTCCATCAACTTTTCCTTTAATTTTTTTCATTTGTATATAATTTAACAGCTATAAATCCCTCCCCATCTCTCTATATTATTTAACAGGTATGAAATCCCTCCCCAATACATAATTAACCTATCAAACAGATGCATTTTTTTGTGTGTCTGAGACCTCTCTCCCAGAGCCCTCTATCAGCCTGTTGAATGGTGGCTACATTGCTGTTGTATGGAATCTTATTTAGTGATTATCCTGAGACTTCCCTTCTCCTGCTTTCTGTTATAAACCTTCTGTTTCATGGATACGATGTCATTTATCTTTTAGATACATAGAATATCTACAATTTCTTTTGTATGTTTGGCAATGACAGTTCTTTAATGATTTCCTAAGAATAATACACAGGAAATAAAATTTTTGAGAGCTTTCCTCATCTAACAATGTTAATTCTAATCTCACCCTTGGCTAATAGTTTAATAAGGTATAGAATTTCATGTTGAGAGGCCGGCACCTTGGTGTAGTGGTCAAAGCTCCACCTGAGTTCCAAGCATCCCTTATGGCTCTTGTTTCATGTCCCAGTTGCTCCACTTCCAATCCAGCTTTCTGTTAATGCACCTGAGAAAGCAACAGAAAAAGGCCCAAGTGCTTGGGCCCCTCCAGCCTTGTGAGGACCCAGAGGAAGCTCCTGGCTCCTGGCTTTGAATTGGCCAAGCTCCAGCAATTGCTGCCATTTGAACCAGCAGATGAAAGATCTCTCTGCAACTCTTGACCTAAACAAGAAATCTGGGGATAGGAATCATCAATGAATGTATGCTCTAATAAGCCCTGCTGGTGATTCTGATGGACTGATCAGAGAACATCCAAGGGATTAAATTTACCACTACCCCCAACCTTCCTTTCCTT